>NC_090923.1:344395363-344698393 GCF_040938575.1 Ambystoma mexicanum | reverse complement strand
TTTCGTGGAAACCAGGGGACCCGTCTCACCCGTGCTTGCAAGTCTAATATTAACAAACTGGTTCCGCTATCTACAGGGAGCTTCACGTCATTTCAGCCGAATGGCAGAGGACGTTCGATATTTCCAGGTCCCCAAAGCTTACTATCTTAATGGATTTTAAACCATCATCTCTGCTACCACGTGAACTGGGGGTGTGCCCAGCCCTTTAAGACAAGGTAGCAATACCCTGGAGATGAATGGGGATGCAGAAGTTACTAAAACATCAATAATGGAAATACCTCAGGTAGTTGGCAAAAAAGTTAACTGTTTTAATATCAGTTATCTAAAACAGGGAGTTCAACGGACGTCTCAGCGCATGGTTTCTCCATTTGCTTCAGAAAAAAGATCTTTATAGTAAAAACTCGTCATTGATGATGTCAACCTACGTATTTATTAATGTCATCCTACGTGGCAAGCTACATAAACCTATTGAAGAAAGTGATAGGACTGGAGGGAACATCTAAGTATACGTTCCATACTATTCTAAGAGAGTAATATGCTCCTTAACATCAAGTGGAGCAACTAAGCCCACCCCCCAAAACAGGTCACTATGAACTTCACTAAATACACAACGTCCCATTGGTTACACAAATGATAGGACCCTTATTCACGCGGCCCCCTACAATTGTTTGGCACTCTAACCTCTGTCAGTACTTTTCCACCTACGTTGATAGCACGCAGGCTAGACTTCCAGGTGCTGGTGAGCTGGTCATAACCATAGCTTCGCACCAATTAGCATATCAGCTATCATCATCTCAATGGTCTACTGTCAATTGAGGCTTTGAACTTGTCTTTGGGAGTGTTCTTTGCTCTGGAGAATTCAGGGGAGTGAAGGCATGCTCTGCCTCCATGCATAGGTGTGGTTGTCATGTTTGTCCACTTTCATCCTTCCACGTGACTGAAGACCACAACTTTGAGCCTCAGTGTATTTAAAATACTATTTCCTAATAGACCTCTGACGTCTTCCTTGCTTTTGTCCATGCCTTCTGAACAGGAGTTTTGTTCTTTCACACGATTTGTATCCAATGTCTGTTTCCCAGTCTGATGCGACCTTAGCTTCTTGGGGCTCATCCAGCCTCGCCTTTCTGAGTTTCACTCCCTGTTAATTCAATTTCTTCTAAAACTGCGACACACTGGAAGGGCCTTCCTTTCTTGTTCAGCACTGCTATAATACGTAGTGGAAACATCCATTCTTTACTCATTCCTATATATGTATACGTTGACGCATGCCGTAATCTATTCACTATAAAGCCAGCCTCAAGAATACTTCGTCTACTTGCGTTTCTTTGCATATGTATACGTATAAAATGACTTAATATCTTCATCGTTTCTGTAGCATACGTTTCTTCATCTTGAGCCCAACATGCTACTTATCTTTGATACTTTCTTGATGATTTATAGAATATCTGCATTCTCTTGTGTCTGCATCTCTTCTATGTACGCCAGTCTTGCTTCATGTGTGACGTCACCATTCTTCTCTTCCATTCATCTGGCCTGTTTCTTCTGGAATTTCATTCAAATGGCCATCATACTGTCTCATATGTAGGTATGGCTTTCTTAATGGGAAACATGCTTCCAGGATTGTCCTTGGTATCTGTAGTTTGAATGGTGCTGCATGTGTCTCAGACTCTGGTTCCCAACATATAGGTAATATGGGCGAGGTGGTTGAGATGTGGGTATTTGGCTCCTTCTCTACAGCAGTAATGGGGCCCCCCTCTCAGAGTCTGTAGTGGGACCACTGGTGTGACTGCAGATGCCAGCCCGGGTAGGAGATAGGCTTATTTGATCTCTGGCATTTCCTTACTCACTACTGCAGGCTTCAGGTTCAGTGCTCGATGGCGGCATAGCTAAGCCCCAGCATGGCTTGGGCCTCCCCACAGCTCCTACCAATGACACATGCAGCAAGAGTCCTCCGAAACGAGGGCCGCTCCTACAGTGAGAGCTGGATATTACACCAGTCCCCAGGGTGTTGACTCCAGCCCGTTAATGTTGGCTGGCAAGGGAAGGATGCCTGATGGCTTCATCCATGGCGCAGGCCACTGGGGATCAAACTGGGAGACTGCTGCATGGAGCGCTGGGCTCCCGCGCAGGTTGACAAGCCTTAAAAAGCAGGCCACTGTGGCTCACACTGGGAGGCTGCTGCATGGAGCGCTGGTCTCCCGTGCTGATTGAAATGCTGTAAAAATGTATGGGAGGTTCAGCATCTGCCTACAGCTGCTCCGTGTGCGTGGGCGAAGTGCACCGATAGCAGGGTCTGCCAAGGTGAGACAGCCCTACCGCAAAACAGAAGCGTGGCGCTCAGGCTCTTGCCAGCAACCCAGCGGTTCGCTGCTGCAGCCTGACACTCCTCAAGTATTGCTGCAGTGGTTTTCAAATAGGATGCTCGCCATGAAGCAGGGGCTTTATCAGCCGTCGTTCCTGCAGGTGCAGGAGGCACTCAGGCGGTCATCTTTCCTCTTCGCCCGCCAAGTCAACCCCCCACCCTCATGCTTAATTTCACAGTTCACATCACCAAGGGGAATGTCTTCCTTCCCAGACCCATGTTCCTCTCAGGTTTGGTTTGGGCAGAACTGGTTCACTCTCCTGCCAGGTACTGCGATGAAGAAGAGGACTTGTACTTCTCCTCTTTCGGTAATAAAGGTCCTCAACCCTTCTTCCTTGGTGGTCATTGGTTACCTCTTTACCACTGTCAAAGTGAAGATTTCCTTGGATGCATACACTTCATGACTGTTGGGGTTCCTGACCCTATATGTAATGTTCATATCACTGGGATTGAGCCAGACTGCGCCCCCACTGGTGTACCCATGTCTCCTGTTACCTTGTTGGGATTCGCTGTACTTCTATGGTTTTCTCTGGGACTGTGGCGGGTGTCTCCCTGGCTTTGCCCGCTTCTCCTGCTCTCTCCCGTTCTGGCTTTACCGTTTGGCTGCTGGAGCTGCTGGCGGTTTTCCTCTCTCGGGCCCAGATGAAGTGTCCTTCTTGCTCCTGCCACCATCGTCTTCTCTCTCCCATGTCTGGCAGCTCTCGAAGGCTTACCAACCTGGTTCTTGGGTGCCTCTCTTCTGTTTCCTCTGTGCAACTTTGCTGCAGCTCGGTGGTCGGGGTGACTACCGGGGCTCTGCACTCTCACCCGCTCTTTAGTCTGCCACCACCATGTGAGTCAGTGATCCACTGGTTCTCTGGACCCTCTGCTTCAGTCCACTTCAATCCTTGGGTTCTGCTACGGATATGCGGAAATCATCCTTATAGCTAAGGGGTGTATCGGCCACTTTTACTCGCTAAAAATAGGCAAATACTCCCAAAAAATACAAATAGGGAGTAAAATAAAATCCCAACAACAAATAGCTTTCATCCACAAAGCTCCATCGATATGTTTGGACCAGTAGTGCATGTAGTGCCACAGAAAGAAACTACTATTATTACTGCCTGATGTGACCAAGTAAATCTGTATCTTATTATGTGCATGACTAACTAGGTGCAAAGAAATAATTATTACAAAACAGTTTCCGTTTTGCAGTTAAAACATTTTTTATCGACTGGCCACCAGGGGGCGCACGGATGAGCCCACTCTCCGTGTGAGCTCCACACCCAACGGCCCCAAAAGCGGTCTGAACCCCTGAGCCACCGCCTTTTGGACCCTCCTCCCACAGAAACTTGGTGAATAAGTATGTGAACATGCATCCCTGAATCTGGTTGAAAATTTGGGGGAAAATGGAACTGAATTCGCCCAGAAAATATGTTTTCCAGTTGTGGCGTCACTAGCCAGGACCTGGCTGCGCTGCTGGCAGTGAGAACGCCACAGAACCAGAATGAAGGCATGTAGACGCAGGAGGTGCTGCAACCCCAATCGGCCTCGCTGAAACACCGGCTCCATCGGGCAGGGGCACGGAGTGAAAGTGGCCTGCCTGGAGATCGCTTTAAACAACGTAGACACCGTAAGTGGCCCCAAACGCCCCCGTCCTCCGACGCAGCCCTGAAGGGACTCTGAGAAGATGCGAAGATTAAAAGCCTGTGCCCTTGGTGAGCCAATTGATCCTCCCCCACTGGGGATCTGATGGAAAACCAAACCCCACGTACCTCACCCTCTTTGATCGGGCATTACCAAACCCACTCCAACGCAGGCGGAGAACCCGACACAGCTCTGCTCACGGCGCAGTAAGGGAAGTGACCATCGGAACAGTGCCCTGCTTCTAGCCCTGTTCCTTAATCCATCGCACGAGTCCTAGATGATATAATTACATCTAAACGGATGTCGTGAGTGGGAGCCCAACGGAAAATGCTGCACGCCTCGCCCACCGAACGCAACCTTCGGCCGCATTAGTGGTACGTGCGTGTCGTCCCGCTGAAGCTCTCCTCCTTAACATCGGAAGATTGAGTACGCTAGTCCAAGCTACTGTGCGGCCCAGCTCTCGTCTTGGCAATGAGCCGCGCTGCACTCATAGAGCGGCACGTACGCCCCAGGACACAGAACCCCATATTGGCGCTCAGGAGTGTAGTGGTACCAACAGAGCCCGATCCTGCCTTTGCCCTGCAACTTGCAGTTAAAAGGCTGCATTGTGCATATTACCTGCACGCACCAGCGCACCACGAACTGAACCATTCCCCTGAACCCTACAAGCAGAGGGAGACCACACAACATTACATACCTCACTGACTGGTGACACTGGCTGTCCTCTCTGTATTGATGAATGTATGCACACTGCAGCAGCGCCCACCGTGTGGATGGGACCAGCCCAGGACATAATCCTGGAACCATTCTGAAATCATTTGACCACAACAGTGACCCTGCTACATAGAATTGCAGCTCTGATAGCAGCTACCAGGACTCAGCAGTGGGACTCGGATACAGGGAGCGAACTCAGCATACGAAGCCCGCAACAATCTATGCAATCTCAGAGTATGATTAGGATGAGGCCCTCTGTATAACGTGCCACCAGAACACCGAAGATAGTGGTGAGATCACTCCCATAATCACAAAAAACAAGCTTACAACACCGCCCCAGGTGGACCCTGATCCGGCACCAACACACAGCACTGTTGGAATACGGTACCCTGAAACAGGTGATGAATTCACTCACACGCCTTACAGACCAGCGATAAAGCGTAGACTCAAGTAAATCTGACCGCTCACGGGCGGAGGGGTGCAGCCCGCAAAGCGATAAGGCTGCAGGGGTCACCATTAGGACTACCGGGCGCCTTCTTGGTGAGGAGGTAGGCCTAGCACAAATATACTGCAACTCCTGAGCTCGTAGGCCCAGAAGATCTGGCTTGTAACGTAGAACTAAGAGGTACCTCATCAAACGCTAAATGAACAACCTTACATGACTCATCTGGAGGGTTGGGCCACCACACTTGGTGTGTGTGCCCTCCTCCGGCATACCTGAGATTCTGAGACGGCAAGAAGCGCCTCCTGGTGATCAACAGTGGCCCCCCCACAGGGTGCACACTCAAAAAGCACCCATTCACCAACAGGTGGGAATTCACTTTGGGATCCTTTGGGAACATTAACTCGACCCAGCAGTCAGCTCGCAGTTTGAAGGGTTGGGCCCTCACAACTGAGGTGTGTGCCCTCCTCCGGACTGTGCTTTGTGAGGTGGAAGAGAATGTGTCTCTCCACTCTTCGAAAAACCCAACTGCTCATAGAGATCACGTCGAATTACGTGTGTTGAGGGTGAACTGGAAGGACCAAGCAGACAAGGAATACACTCTGGCAAAACCAAAGAACAAACCACCCATCCAGACGCAAGTACGAGTAACATATGGACACTCGCCAAAGGTTGGCAAAATATAGTTACACCCCGCATCTCCCTGACAGAGACACCCACACGAACTCAACAATGGTAACACCAGAAAAGGAAGAAGCAGCGACTAAAGCCGACTGTGCAGCATTACTCAGTGAATTAAAAAGCATGAGGGCAGATATTGGCGGTAAAATAGACAAGATAACGCACAGAATCGACAAAATAAAAGAGAGGCTGGACGGGGTGGAACATAATCAAACCTCTCGATACCCTGGAGTCTTAAATGGATCAAAGAATAGCAGAAATAGAAACCGGAGAGGAGGAGTTCTGCCTAAAGATGGACGATTTAGAAAATCGAGAACGGCGGAACAACCTTTGTATTTTCGGAATACCAAATCGAGAAGGGGAAACTGAACAGGATCTAAAAAAGACTGCACACGATTTTGAAAACCCTGTTCGAAGATGATACAGACGACGAACCGAAAATCGACCGGATACACAGGTCTGGGTGAGTGGCAGGTGGACCAAAAACCATTCTTGCACGGTTCCATAACTACGCTGATAAGGCTAAAATCCTTGAAAAGGCCAGGCGCTCCCTGCAACTCCCTCTTGACAAAGCGAGGGTGACGATTTTCCAGGATCTGTCCTCTCTCACTCTTGCCAGGCGTAGAATGTGCATGCCCCTCACCAAATGGCTAAAGGAAAAGGGCACACAATATCATTGGGGCTACCCCTTTGCCCTCTCGTTCGAATGGGAGGGAAGCACGGTCCATCTGAAGGCAGAAAAGGACATATGAACCTGCATATCAGACCTAGTGGGAGACCAGACTAACGACAATGAACATGGCGAGGAATGCGATAATGAGAGACAATGGCGCATTCAAGGATCGAGACGAAAGAAAATCCCAGGATCCAGAAAATATAGGAGAATGAACGCCTCACTGGGTGCAGAACTCTGAGTAAACCAAGATTAGGCATTACCAGAGAATATACATGTAAGTTTCGAACGCAGCTGATCCCACAAGGAGGGCCACCACGAGAGAAGCCCAGTCGATGTGCTGACTCACAGGCAGAGTTCTATATTTTTATATTGAAGCATGTAAGGTTGCAGTGAATGCAATAGGAAGAGGTTGTACGCGGTCACCATATGAGCGAAATGGTCAAAGTGAAGGTTATGGCTATAGAATCTACATCAGTTAAATCCGGATTATTCAGGATTGGCACACTCAATGTATAAAGACTAAATTCCCCTACTAAACGATCTTTGGTATGTAGAGAATTTAGGAGGACGAATCTGGATGTACTCTTCCTCCATATACATGGGGAGGAGCGTAAGGTTCTATACCCCAGGGTGGGATCTGAATATTGGAGCTCTGGGCCCTTGCGGAAAGCGGGAGTGGGTATACTCGTGAAAAAGGGCCTCAATTTTGAAGTCACTAAGGTGTGGACTGACGTGGACAGGAGGGTCATCATAGTGGTGGGTAGGGTAGGTAATACCACTCACTCTCGCAACGCTCTATGCCCCTAATGTTGGACAATCCCACTCACTCCGATGCATGGTTCCGAAAATAATGCTTGAAGCTGCAGGACAGGTCATCTTAGGTGGTGATTTTAACATATGGGCAGGCCCCACACTGGATAGACAGGCTGGCAATCGGGAGGCAAACGAACCGGCAGATAATGGCTGTACAAAGGTGATGGAAATGATAAAGTTGTACGGATTGCAAGATATCTGGTGACACTTGCATCCCAATCAGACAGGGTATACCTTCTACTCAGCACCACACTCCACATTCACCAGAATAGACTACTTATATCTCTCCGGGGCTTTGATTGAGGCTGTAGCTGCCTCAGAGATTATCCCGATTTCATGGTCGGATCACGACATGATCACCGCCAACATGAGTCTCCTCGGGTTACCCCATAAGAGTACGAAGTGGCGATGTAACGAGACGCTGTGGAGGGACCTTTGTCTTTCGTGAGGAGTGAACAGAGGAGATTGAGGAATATTTTAAACTAAATGACACGGGAGAGGTATCCAAGAGAATGGTGTGGGAGGCAGGGAAGGCAACATGGCGGGGCATTCTGATCAAGGAAGGGGCGCAGAAGAGGAGAGAAAGGACTTTGATAGAGGAGATCACGCAGCTTGACATTGCAGCACAGAATTCTACAGGCGGGAGGGCAGATAGAATAGCTGAAGCAGTACAGAAGAGGGAAGAACTTTGACGCTTGGAGGAGTGGTTAGTTATATGCAAGCTCCAGTTCCTTAGGCAAAAGCACTATGAAAAGGGGGATAAAGCAGATGCACTTCTAGCAGCTGGATTGCGGGGACAGAGAGCTGACAGGTGGGTCTTAGCCATTGAGGAAGGAGGTGCTGCCCAGATAGGGAACTCTTGAAATATCCCTGAGTCCTTTGCAGACTTTAACTGAACACCTTTATAGATCCGAAACAACACAGGGAGAAACTGACATAGATCTCTACATGCAGGGGGTAGACATGCCAAAACTCTCTCTCGAGACAAGGTGGAACAAATGGAATCCCCTATCACAACAGAGGAGGTGGAAAGAGCGATTAAGAGACTCCCACTGGCAGCTAGACTTGAGATCCATATGCCCCTATTGATACAATTCGACCAGGTTGGATTCATTCTAGGGAGACGGGGTGCGGACATGATGCGCAAGACTCTCCACCTAATCCATGAATCAAAGAAGATGACGGGCGACCCTTCGCTTCTGTTCATCGATGCTGAAAAAGCATTCGATAGTGTAGAGTGGGGTTTCTTAGAAGCAGTATTATGTAAAGTTGGATTAGGCCCTATCTTCAGAAAAGGTGTCAGGGCTGTATAGGCGTCCCCCCAGGCATCCGTAATGGTCAACTCTGAATTCTCCAGATGGTTCAATCTGGGAAGAGGCACGAGACAGGGCTGCCCCCTCTCAGAAATATTGTTTGCCCTCTCCCTCGAACTTCTTGCCCAAGCGCTCAGAGCGGATTGCCAAGTGGAGGGGCTTCGAGTAGATGGAAGGGAGTATAAAGTAGCCCTTTATGCTGATGACATCTTACTTCACGTTAAAAACCCCATGACATCAATACCAAGATCCATACAGCTGATAGAAAGTTATGGAACACTCTCAGGCTTCACAATCAATATGTCCAAATCCATATTATTCCCATTGCAGGAACTCACCCCCGAGAACTCTACCAGATTCTCTCAACTCGGCCTTGTGTTGGGGGGGGGGGGACTACTTTGTGCTATTTAGGGATCAATCTGACAAGGAATTTGGAGAACATGTATGAAGCAAACTTCCCCCACCTCTTCACTTCCTTCCTTCCACGAAGACCTGGCGAAATGGCAGAACCTTACATTTTCTTGGATGGGGAGGCTCAACGCATTTAAAATGGTGTGCCGCCCAAGATTTCTGTACCCATTACATATGCTCCCATTGAAACTCCCGGAGGTATTCTTTCGGGAAGTTTAAAAGAGCCATTCTAAAATTCCTATGGCAGGGGAAGAAAGCAAGGATAACCTATGAGGTACTCCTCATGCCCAAAGAAAAAGGAGGAGTAGGCCTCCCAGATTTAAAGTTATAACACCAAGCAGTGCAACTAAGAGTATTGATTCACCACCTGAGAGGAGGAAAGACGTACAGTGGGTCCACCTTGAAAATCATAATCTGACCCCTGCCACTGTTTCTGAATGGTTGTGGGTCCCTAGAAATAAACTTTTTCCGAAGGCTCCGAGATCACCCCATACTTGGTACGATATGGCAAATCTGGAGGGAAGGGGTGGACATGAAAGGTGTTACTATGTGGCCTTCCCCACTAAGTCACATATGGGCCCCGGGGGTACGTGAGGAGATTCCTGGCCATGCAAGATTTCAACCTTGGTACAATGCGGGCCTCGAGAGGGTGGGACAATTATGGCGTGGAGTTGTCTTCATCACGATCTTGGACTTAAAAGAGGCGCTGGGAATAGACCCACTTCCGGTCTTCCTTTATTTGAGACTTAAGGGCATCCTGATGAGAGAGGAATGACGTGAGAAAGTACAGAGAGAACTCACTCCGTTTGAAAAGTTGCTCGACACAGCAACTGAAACTAAGGTTATGATCTTGAGCATGTACAGGGCGCTCTTATATAATGGAAGGAGATCAACTACTAATCTGAAACATAGGTGGGAAAGAGATCTCGGCAGAGAGCTGGATGCACGTTTGTGGGCAAAGATATGTAAAGGAGCTTCACAGGTGTCGATTGCTTCCCAATTTAAATTGCATGCTATTAAGTTGCTGCACAGGTGGCAATATGACCCCTATAGACTGTCGAAAATGTTTCAAGCTGCGAACCCTATGCGCTGGCGTTTATGTGGGGAGAGGGGCAATTACTGGCACATGTGGTGGGATTGTCCCTGGGTCCAAGAATATTGGCACAAAGTCCTGGGATGGAACAAGCAGATAGATGGGATCTCCCGGGAACTTGCGCCCCACCTAATACTCTTTGGTTTAGAAGAATGCGAAGATGAGGTGTTGAAAGGGAATGGAATTGCGGTCCCCTTACTGCTCGCTGCACAAGCCTGCCTCCTAATCAAATGGAAAGCGACCCAACTCCCGAGCAAGAGAGTGGATTGGGGTTGCCACAAACATTTATACAATGGAGAGAATCACTGCAGCCCTCCATTAAAGGGCAGCTCAAAATGAACTGATGTGGAATTACTTCGTAAATGAGCACATCCCTGACCCTGTAAGATGCCCAGCACAGAGAGAATGAAGGAAAATTCAATCTTTAAAGTGCACCTAATGACCCATAAAATGTGTGAGCCTGACAATTAGAGTGATGAGTTGGCACCAGGACCATGACCTTATAGCCTGGACTAGCAAATGGGTTAATTTGAAAAGTGCACCATGTACAACACAAATGCGACCACAAAAGCATGTATGCACGGAAATGAAGCTCTGTCCTGGGGGGTGGAGTTGGGGGAAGAGGGGGGGGGGAGGGAGATCTTAGTTACTGTTGATGGTTATGATTTGTTTGGGGAAGGGAGGGAGGGACAAGATGAAAATGGTTGTAATATGCCTCAAATGCCAACTTTGTTATCCATTTTTTTTTGACTAAACCTAATAAAATCAAATAAAACATTTTTAAAAAATGTTATCCGCATTTAAAATACTCCCATTGGGAATTGGATTTACATTTTTACTTCCTAAAAAATCCTTTTAATCGCACCTATAAAAAAAAGAGGGAGTAAAATATTCCTGTTTCCAAATCATATCTGGAACATGGGCAGAATCACGCGTACCTTCGCCTTCTCCGTTCGAACTTCCTGGCTTCTCCTCATTGAAAGTCCTTCTTCTGTCTTTAAGCTTGTCCAAGGTTCGTTCCATTTCATGAGACTAGACTGTTGCTCACGGTTGTCGAGAGAAATCCTCATGCCTCCACACATCTTCTTTGCACCAGTATATTCTCCTGAAGTCTTTATTAAGTCATGCCTACGCTTCCCCGTCCCAGTTAGCCCAACACTAAGCTTTCAACTTCACACAAACAAAAAGAAGTGTCGGTTAAAGAGGGGTGACTGAAGGGATTGGAGAATAGGGATGAGGTGGGTGGATGTCAGGAATGTAAGTGCCATGTGCGGGAAACGGCGCACCCAGCCTTTCATACCTGTTATTAATCCATCTGTATGTACCAATGCAACCCGGGACGTGGATAATGATCTGGGACTCCGATGTGGTGTCCGTGGGAAGCCATCAACTTCTTCTCTGCGTAGACTGACTTTGCCGTTCCTATCTCGTTGGCGGTTGCCATGGCAATGTTGGAGGCCTTTGAAGTCGCGTCACCACGTCAGGAGGCGGCCTTCGAAGTCCGTTCACGTGACACCGGCCGCATAAAGACCACCTCCAGTTTCAAAACGGTGCTTCTAATTGAAGTTATCCGGAGTTATCGGTCATGTCTATAGCCCTGAGGGAAGTGGCTAGACCAGGAGACCAGTACGCGGAGAGTGCAGTCGGTCCTTTGGCAAGTTACACTAGCTCTGACAATGACAAGAAGGCCCAGCATGAGTGCTCGGAGGCAGGGGGTACAGCCCTGTAGGCTTGGATTCGCCAAGGCATCAAGCCCGTTGACACACACCAGCATTCCTCCAAGAGCCCATCTGCAAGCTCCGAGAGATGTGTCCCAGGACATCCTCACAGTACTCAGTTCTCTGGTCTGAGAGATACAGCTGCTGCTAACACTCGTAATGGGCCCTTCCGGAGCAACCCTAGGTACAGCCCTGCAAGGCCTACACACAGACATCACTCGGCTACCTCAAGGCGACCACCATCATCACCGCCTTTTCCAACACTGATACGGTAACTAACACAGACACCGGCACAACAGACACAGATGAATTTGATTACTTTATGCAGCAGATCGAGTGCCAGGAGGTGTAGATGATACCCCCGAGCTTCACCAACAGATGAAGTTGTGTCATTCCATTCCATGATGGCTAGGGCTTCTTCCCTATTTAATCTGGTACCAGAGGAGAAGAGGAATGAAGTTTTCCTCTACCAGAGACGTACCTCAACCAGGAAGACAATGTTCTCTGTCCCGCTTCTGGATGAGGCATGGGAAGAGGGCCTGACCTTAACAAAGTCCCTGCACTCCGAATCCGCAAAGCAGGCCTGGCTAGAGAAAAAAATATAGGGTGACGCACTCAACCTCCAAATGCCTCAGCTCGCAGCCACCCTCGGATTCAGTGGTTTCGGCCGAAACAAGCAAACGATCGGCGACCCATCCTCAAAATCTATGGTCCCTCCAGACCAAGAGGGGAAGAAGCTGGATGCTTCTGGAAAGCGCATCATACATACTACAGCGTCGACCATCAAGACTGCCAATGCTCGGGCCATCCTGGCCTGGTATGATGGAGAGTTGTGGTTTAAACCAGGCCTGTACCTGGAATTCTTGCTGGACGACAAGAGGACAGAGGCATTGGCACTATTTCAGAAGGGGGAGGTAGCCTCCGATTATGCCATCACTGTGGCTATGGACATCACGGCTTACGGCTTCCGCCAAATGGGAAATGGCATAGTGCTCAGGAATCAAGGTTGGCTGAAGGCTACCAATTTTAGGCCAGAGGTTCAGGCCAAGGTGGTAGATATGCCTTTCAACAGCGATTATGGATTTAGAAAGGCGTTAGATGAAACACTGCAGGCCATCAAGACGAACACGGAGACAGCAAGGTCACTAGGAACCCTGTAGCAGCGCCGCTCTTCTTCCTTTCGGTCTTCCAAGAGTATGTTTGGAAGATCCTCAAAGGGTTACACCTCTTCTTCCTACCACCAGCCTTCCCGCACCACAGTGCAGGAATCATACAGAGGTAGTTCCCAGACTTTCGGTGGAGGCTCACAGCGCCATCAGCGCTCGCAGGGGAAGTCACAGGCAACCGAGCAGGGCTGACTTGGCCCATGGCCCAGACCCCCACTTCTGCACCCCAGTGGGAAGCAGTCTGTCAAATATCATTGATGCCTCGAGAGACACCACTACAGGCGAATGGGTGCTGGACATTCTGCAGAATGGTCACATGCTGGAATTCGAACGCAAGTGCCCTCGTATTCCACCTGTAACAAGTAAGGAAGAACACAATACGCAGATGCTCGCGGAAGTACAAGCCATGCTGGCAAAGGGCGCAGTAGATCCTGTCCTGCTGCGGCTCCGGAGCATACTCCAGATACTTTCTGGTCCGAAAGAAGTCAGGGAGTGTGGGGGCTGGGAGGTGTCACCGCATCCATGGACTTGCGGCAACTCAACAAATACCCAAGGTCACAAAAGTTCTGGATGGTCACGTTGTAGCAAGTGCTCGGCCAACTGGAGAAAGGGAACTACATGACAACTCTCGATCTGGAAGATGCATACTTTCACGTGCCCATTTATCCAAAGCATCGAAAGTTCCTTTGCTTCGTGGTTCTGGGGAATCACTACCAGGCCAAGGCGCTGTCCATCGGCCTGAAGTCTACACGTCTACCCGTACCTGGATGACTGGCTCATCCGGTCACATTCTCAGAGCCTGGAAGTGCAACAGACACAGGATACCATACGACTGCTAAAAGGGCTCGGATTCGTTATCATTTATCCAAAATCTTGCATAATGCTATCGGAGGATGTTCTGTTTCTGGGGGTGCGTCTCAAAACAATGGCGTCCCTAGCGTTCCGCATCGTTTGTTCACCATCAAAACTGCAACCATCCGAATCATTAAGTCGCTGCTGGGAATGATGTCCTCCTGCAGACATCGGATCCCATTCTGCAGGCTGCAGATGAGGCCTCTCCAGGAGTTTCTGGACTGCAGGTTGCACCAGGCCACGTGCAATTGGTCAGACAAGTTGAAGCTCAACCCGGAATTCAGGCGAGCCTTCCAATGGTGGGGGGTGCGCTCTCACCTCACGCAGGGTTCGCCATTCTGGACCCCTCCATTTCAGGCAACAGTCACCACAGACACCTCGCTGGACGGATGGGGTGCCTACACTGGGTAGTCCCACGCCAGATGTCTTTGGCTGTTGGAGGAGAAGGACCTGTACATCAATGTGCTGGAGCTTTGGGCTGTGTTCTGTCGTTCTTGCCACTGCTGAAAGGTCAAGTGGTAAGGATTTTCATGGACACCACCACCACAATGTTCTACATCAGGAAGCAGGGCGGAACCCGACCCCCTGCTCTGTCGCTGGAGGCATAGACCCTATGGTACTGGGCGATCCTTCAGAACATGTTTCTCGTACCCTTTCACCTAGCAGGTATAAAGAACACCATAGCGGATGCCCTCAGCAGGGAGCTTCGGTCCGATCACAAATGGGAGTTGAAGCGGGGCCAAGTGACCTGTCTTTTCCGTCAATGGGGTTGTCCCGAGATCGATCTATTTGCCATGGCAGCGAACTTCTAATGCAAGCAGTTCACCAGCAGGTTCTCTCAACCTGGGGACCTTGGGGGAAGCCTTCTCACTCAGATGGGAGTGTCTATTCCTGTAAGCTTTTCCTCCAATTCCCTTCCTGTTACGCGTCATCAACACTCTTAAGAGATGCTGCTGCACGATGATACTCATCACCCCTCGTGGCCACGCCACATATGGTACGCAGACCTGCGTCGCCTATTAGCAGCACCCAACATCAGGCTGCCTCCTCTTCCAGACCTGCTCTCCAGAGAAAACGGAACCATCCTACATCACCATCCAGCATTAATTATCCTCATGGCCTGGCTCCTGCAGCCTTAGAGTTTGGCCACTATGACCTTCCGGTGGAGTGTAAAGCTGTTCTTGCCAAGGCTAGAGCGCTCTCTACTCTACCGTCGCAAATGGAAACCCTTCACAGTGTGGTGCAGGATGCAGGGCATCATGCCCTGCATCTCTCTGCTCCTCAGCTCCTGTTGTACCTGCTCTCGCTGGCCATCTCTGGTTTGGCCCACGGATCCATCAAGATGCACCTGGAAGCCATTTCGCTATACACCCATTTGCGTATAAGGCCATCGTCATGAATTCTTTGACCATAACGACTGGTCAAAGAATTCATGAAAGATCTCTTTAGGTCTTTCCTGTCATGCTTCTATTACGGGCCCAGCACGGTCGGGTCCAGGGAGGGGTGTTTTTCCCCATGTTAGAGTAGGGAGTGGGTGGACATGTATGTTGGCTGGCTGGCATAAGCGTGTAGAATGGAGCAAGGCCACAATCTGCACAAATGGGCGCCAACCAAGGGAGAAGGAACACCCGGCACGTGCAAAGGAACGCTGAACACGAGCGAGGAACCAACGCCCCTGGCAGTCTAACGCTGACAGGACGTGGCCCAAGGCTATAAAACCACGCCCGGACCACGCCCTGTGCTTAGCGTTTCTTCTGCTCTTAGCAAGAGCAGTGTCTTGCTTACCGCTCCTGCTCTCAGTGTATCTAGAATCAACTTTACATGGATGTAAATCAGTGGAAACTCATCTGAAGAAACTCTCCTGAAACGAGGATCCACGCCCCTGTGTAAAGACTGTCTCTGCGTTTGTTTGGTTTCTTATCCGAACAGCACCCGGAGTCGACCGGTGGGGCTGCTCGTCTTGGACCTTGGTTCTTCATCGCCTGCTTATCTTGGTTCTTCCTCGCTTCTCCGACTGTTGTCGTACCTGCACTATCCTAGGACCTGAAAAAGCAAAGCAACAGTTTGAGAGATCCCATGCCGTTCTTCAACCGCCACCTGTCCCAGTGCCTAGTGTGCTCACCTGCACAGTGAAGCCAACTCTGTTCCTCCAGCGTCGCTCAGCTCCTGTGAAGAAGAAAGACAGACATTGTGAAAGTAAGCTCAGTCGCTGTACAGAACAAGTTTGCAAGCACAGCAAGTTTGACACCCGCGTTTCATCAAGACTTACCTGTTCACCGTCGTATCCTGTGTGTCGCAGCCGGCCTGGACCATGCACCTTTTAGTGAAGTAACTGGAGGAAGATACGTACCTGAGGACCGCGACCGTAGGCTCAAATATTACGGTGAGCAGTGCTTGCTGCGTGCCAGCCAGCCAACCCAGGCTCTAAAGGGGAGGGGTAGAAGGGAAGGCCCAGCGCTTATACTTACCCTGTACTTACCTTTAGGTCAACCTGACACCCAGAACAATACATCCCAAAAGTCCCAAAACCACCCAGGTCCCTCCCAACCTCATGGGCCATGGGGAGTTAACCCCTGCTTGACCCAGTGGGGGGAAGGAGTGACTGGGACGAGCAGCAGGGTGAAGGCAGCCAGCGAGGGGGCTACACATCAGTACAGACCAGACTGGGCACTCCTGCAGGGCACCAGAGATAAGCATGACAAAACGCTAAGCCCACGTCACAAGCCCTGCCCGGATCCAGGAGTAGACCAGTTGTGAACCCTTTTGGGGGAATTGCGGTCCAAGGTGCACACGGCCCGCTTAGAGGCAAATGCAATAAGGAGGGAGGTGGTAGTCAATAGAGAGAAGACTGAGGATTTGGCCAAGCGGCTATTGGTCGCTCAGGCTGGCCAGGTTCCCCCACCAGTTCCTTCAGACAGAGTAGCAGAGGGGGTGCCCCAAATTCAGGTCACAACACTGCCCTCTGTTCCCTTAGCCCCCCTGAACGCTTTCTAGATAACCCCCAGAGGTATGCCATATTCATGAACCAGTATAGATTGCACTTCCTGTGTCGACCAGGGGCCTTTCCCTCGGACCAAGCCAACGTGGCCTTTGTCTTGTCTTATCTGGGGGGGGTCACACAGCTAATTGGTCTGTACCGCTAGTGAACTGAGATGACCCCGTTTTACATAACTTCGGCGCATTTTAGCAAGAGCTGGACAAACTATTTGCCCGCAGAAATCAAGGGGCAGCCTTAGAGAGAGAATTGCTGGCCCTACGGCAAGGCTCCCAAGATTTACTATTATACGTCATGATATTCAAGAGATTTGTGGTTGAAACGAATTGGCCAGGGGAGAAAAGAACTACCCTCTTCTATCGAGGCCTCCCGGGTGAGCTGAAAGATGTTAGCGCAAGTATTCATCCCACCTGAATGCTGTACAGACAATATAGACTTAGCGATACAGTTGAATCATCGTTTGCACGAAGTACATGTGCGTGCCCAAGAAAATACCCCGGAACCCATGCAGTTGGACAGTGCGAGGGGACCACTCTCGAAGGAAGAAAGAGAGAGGCACCGGCAGCAACAATTGTGTCTATATTGTGGCAAGGCTGGCCACTTCCTGAAAGACTGCTCTAGTAAGCCAAGTAAATGGGCCCTTGGTGCCATTGGGGAGGCAGTGACCAACCCAGAGGACCCTGAACCGCTGTCGGAAAACTCCTGGACTCGACAAGAGTAGGGATCGGCTTGTCGAGACAAAACTAAAGTAACCACGGTCTCACACCTCACCTTCCCTGTCATCCTGATCAGGCCTGAGCAACCTCACCGGATGTATGCCCTGGAGGCTTATATTGATTGCCGGGCCATCGGTAACTACATCGATATAGGAGTAGCTCGAAGACTGGGCATACCGGGGCAGCCAAGGGGGAAGATAGACAACATCGTGTCAGTGGACGGGTCTCCAATATCATCAGGACCGTAACGCAGTGCACCGAAGAAGTGGAACTACTGTGCAAAGATGGCCATCGAGAGCGCATGACTTTCGACTTGATCAGTGCCCCACCGTTTCAACTCATACTTGGCATGCCGTGGCTAGAATGGCATAATCCCGTCGTTAACTGGAAAACACATGCAGTGATCTTTCCATCCGAATGCCTGCGCACCTGTTACCCGTACCTACCTCCAGTCCATAGAGCACTAAAGTTGGGAGCAGCAGCCTCACCCAGCACAGCAGGACAATTACCCCCCAGGTACCAAGAATTCGAGGACGTGTTTCGGAAAG
This sequence comes from Ambystoma mexicanum, assembly GCF_040938575.1. Classification (NCBI taxonomy): domain Eukaryota; kingdom Metazoa; phylum Chordata; class Amphibia; order Caudata; family Ambystomatidae; genus Ambystoma; species Ambystoma mexicanum. Next base: position 344,680,267 of record NC_090923.1, on the reverse strand, counting down.
AATCAGCCAACACCCTTCCAACACATAGACCATACGATTGCCAAATTGATCTAATTCCAGGATCCCAGCCACCGTGCGCCATCTATATGCTCACAGAAAAAGAGAACCAACACCTGCAGGAATATCTAGACCAGTATCTGGCCAATCAGTTTATCCGGCCGTCCAAGACCCCGGCATCCTCAGTCCTGTTTTTCATACCGAAGAAAGAAGAGGACCTCACGGTCCACTGGGAGTTAACCCACGGTCAACCGGTAGGGGAAGGAGTGACTGGGACAAGCAGCAGGGTGGAGTACAGACCGTACCAGGCATTCCTGCAGGGCACCAGAGGTAAGCGTGACATTTCCCTCCAGTGAAAGCTCTGGCCCCGGTGTGGGAGCTCAATGTTGTCCTCACAAAGCTCATGGGTCCTCCATTTGAGGCTTTACATCGTGCTCCTCTCAAGTTTCTTTCATGGAAGTCTGGGTTCCTGGTGGTGATCACTTCGGCCAGGTGGATAGGGGAGATCAGGCTCTTTCCTGCAAAGCCCCCTACTTAACGTTACAGCCTACTAGGGTAGTGCTCTGTACTCACCCCTCCTTCATGCCGAAAGTCACGTCTGAGTTCCACCTCAACTAACCTTTTGTGCTTCCAGTTTTCTTCCTGAATCCGGTTTCGGCTGCTCAACAGTCACTGCATATGTTGGACGTTTCTTGTGCCTTGAAGTTCTATGTGGCCCGTTCGAAAGATTTCCGAAAGACTTCTCAGCTCTTTGTGAACAATGGTCGTGGGAATTAGGGGAAGGCCCTGTCCAAGGCCTCCCTATCCAGGCTTGATTTGATTGTTTGGATTTATAACGCGCACTGAACAGAATGAATTGTATAACGGCACAGGTGACAATCCTAATGGATAGAGGATATGGCAGAATTCATATCAAGCCCCCTAATAAAGAGGGATGTCTATCTAAACAGGAAAGTCTTAAGTGCTCCGCGAAACTGAACAAATAAGCTCATAGTCCTCAGCTCAAGTGGCAGAGAATTCCACAGCTTTGGACCAAAGACAGAGAATCTTCTATCACGCCGTGATTTGTATGCTGAATGAGGGATAGCCAAGAAGTGAACATCACTTGAGCTTAGCTGCCTTAAGGGGTGGTACAGCTGAATAAGCTCCTCAGATATTAGGGGGCAATACCGTTTACACACTTAAAAACAATGCAAGCTGTCTTAAACCTGATACGGTTATAACACAGCAAAGACAGAATATCTTTATTCAAATTATTCCTCAAGCTTAGTTCCCTATAAATAACTTGCTGTCCCTACAGAAAATCTCTTTATCCCTTAGATGGATATTCTCGCCCTAGTAGTGCGCTGGTGTATCGCCTGCTAAGGTTAGGGGATAGAAGAGAGAACTCGCCCTCTCCTCTCTCACTACTTTGCTAATATGTTAAAAAAAAAAGGTGCACACTTATAATGGAAGTCAATATGGCTATTTTTAATGTTATTGCTTCCATTTGGTGTGACTTATCACACGATTTAAAAGGTTGGTATCATATGAAAAGTGATTGTTCCATATAAATCTCAATGTCATTTCTTAGTACTTAAGACACTAGAGAGTAAAATGACTTAGTAATGCTACAGACCCATTTCTGTTCTATATGGATTCTGGGGGTTGGATTGTCAGACCAAACCACTACTTGTCTACCGGTTTCAGCGGATATGGACCCACTCTCCGCTTTCTTCAGGACTTCCCTATTACTCTTAATTGTACAGGGAAACGATTTGATAAAAAAGACACTCTTGTCAATTGTTGTCTTGTGCTCCTTCTTTCACTGTGTGGAGGGCGTCTCAATTTTGATTTTGGGACTTCATTTTCTTCATTCTTCCTGTCCCTAAAAGGGAATACATACAGAGGGGCAACTATCAATATTGTGTGTGTCTACAAGAATTGTATTCGTGTTGGAAAATGACATGAAAAGAGGAACGCTTACCTCTTCAAATGTCAATCTTTGAGAGCGACAGGTATTCCTATTCAATCTTGGACTTATTGTACTGTATTAATCTTCTAATTTTGGTTACATCTGTAGGTAAATAGTAAATCTTAATTTACTCAGGTTATGCACCCTATTTAAAGCACTTTGATGGCTCTGTAGATAGTGTTGGCTGGGGGCATGCACAGTACTCACCCCCGAGTGATGTTCTGGTCTCGTCCTTGATGAATTGTTTGAACCCGGCCTATTGTTAAAGTAGCCGGTGTTCCTTCAGGAAGGTGTACTGTCGAATATCCACTTTTCGGTGCCTAATTATAGAGAGTAGTGCGTCAGTACCACAGTCTCAATTTTTTTTAAAGAAAAAAATATGTATTCAGTAGACAGCGTGGGTAACGCTAGTCAATGTGGTGTTGCAGACTGTGATAAATATCCATAGTACATTAGCCGTATTAAGCATTCTTATATGTCATACATGCTAGTTAGAATGTTGTGCCATTTGTCGCTAATGAGCCACACCCATAGTGTAGTAGTGCTACGTGCTGCTTCTGCGGTGCATTCTGCATGCAAGGGGCAAAAGTGCTATTTGGCAGCTTAGTGTAATCGTGCCTCCTGCGGGCGGCAGAGGTGCTGTTTAGTAATTTGATAAAGCCGTGCCTGCAGTAGTATTGAGAAACGCTTCTCTGTGTGCTTGTAAATATGTGCGGTATGCTTCGTCGGCCATATATATACTAACTGAGGACAGGCTTGGTTACATTCCTTTCGGATCTTACCTCCATCAATTCGGTGTCCGTCTAGCGGCCAGTGTGTATTCCAATCGGCATAACGTCCGCCATCTTGGTTGTACCGGGTTTATATTTGTTGATGTTCATTTCGTGTCTACGTCACCAGATTAGTCCCTTTTTGATGTTACTAGATGTTACAGTGTTAACATAGGTGTATGTGTTGCTGTTCTTAGATCAGCGCCGCCTTCTCCCTGGATGTCTGATCTAGATCGCTTACATATCCCTGCTCAAGCCAAAAAAATAAATATACATACATTCCTGGTAGTTTGTGCCTGCAGGTGTGTGCGCACATTTTGTTTTTTATTATTTATTTGTTTTTATTTGTTTTAATTAAATCAGACGGATCTGTGCGCCTATTCATTAAGTGAGATCATTTTAAATGTAATGTGATCAATCACTTGTAGTTATGATTACCCTACAGGAGGTATTCTTGATTAGTTCAATGTACTCTGGTCTGTCAAATATGATTGCAATTATTACACTGCAATGGGGATACGCATGTGTTCCACATTCTCTTCATTACAACAGGACTGTTTTGAGAGCTAAGGTGTCATAACTGCTAGAGTCTGCCAGCATATTTCCTCGTTAAGCCCGTTTTGATGGCTACCCAGTCTAAAAATCCATTGTTGTTCCTGTCTGAGTAGTATAGCTCCGATGTTCCCTCCAAGTTTGGGTACTATTACTTTCTCGAGAATGGTCCAGCTGATATCATTCTCGGAGTGTTTTTTAGACACATAGTGTTCTACCAGGGGAGCTGTGAGTCTCTTGCATCTGATGTTAGATCTGTGTTCACAGATTCTTATTCTTACTGCTCGTGTAGTCATACCCACATATTTTTTGGCACAAGGGCATGGAATCAGGTATACCACGTGTTTGGTGTTACAGTTGGTGAAATTCTTTGCTCCCATGGCGTGTTCCAGCCTATATCTACAGTGATGAGCATGTCCCACAGGGTGCATGTCCTGTGGCTTTTGTGTGGTGCCAGAGGCATGGTTCGTTGTAATTCATGGGTACTTCCTTATAGGTGTGTACTAGGTTGTCTCTAATGTTCCTCCTTCTTTTGACTGCAAATAGGGGGATACTCAATTTGGTTTCCCCAATGTTGAGGAGGCACCAGTGCCTCATGATTTCCTTTTTGATCCTATTGATCACAGGTGAATGACTCAGGACTGCTATTATTTGGTTCTCATCCCTGGTTTTCTTAGGATGTTGAGTGAACGTAACCTCTCTAGGTATATTGCGTGCCCTTTTTCTTGCATGTCGTATTGATCTTTCGGGATAGTTCCTCTCTCTTAATCGATGGCTCAATATCTCAGCCTGAGAGTCAAATTCCTGTCTAGTTGTGCAATTCCGTCTGAATCTTAGAAACTGACCAAACGGTAAGTTATCGCGTAAGGTCCTTTGATGAAAGCTCATAAATTCAAGCAGGGAGTTCCTATCCGTGGTTTTCTGAAAGACTGTGGTTTCCACCCTTTGTCCACGTCTGGTCAGTTTAAGATCCAGAAATGTTGAAGTATTATTGCTATGTTCCGAGGTGAATTTTAAGTATGGATTCAGTCCATTCAACCAATCCAGGAATTCATGTAGGGTTGTTTCTGTTCCTGCAAAGAACATCAGGATATCGTCTATATAGCGTCGCCAACTCAGAATGTTCTGTGCATACGGATTCAATTGGTCGTATATATGGCGCTCTTCAAAGTCGGTGACGTATAGGTTGGCTAGGAATGGTGCGAATGTTGCCCCCATTGCTGTCCCTGCAATTTGTTCGAAATAACGTTGGTCAATCATGAAGTAGTTTTTGGTTAATGCTAATTCCGCAAATTGCATGATTAGATTGATGGGCATTTCAATGGGCGGTTGGGTCGCTCTTAGTGGTTTTTCAACAACTTTCAGTGTTTCACGTTGTTGTATTTTTGAATATAGTGACTCAATGTTCATTGTCACTATATAGATGTCATCACTAGATAAGTTCAGGGATTCAAGGTGAAGGAGGACTGCTGTTGTATCCTTGGTGTAGGATTTCATAGATACAACTTCGTCTTAGAGGAAGTAATCTACAAATTGAGACAAGGGTTCTAAGATTGATCCTATTCCTCTTCCAGGTGGAGGTGTGGTGCCCTTATGTATTTTGGGTAAGGCATAGAAAGCAGGACATCTGGGAAATTTGGGGCAGAGAAACTCTGCTTCTTTGGTACTGATGTGGCCTTCTGCCACTGCTTCCTCAATTATAGGGTCAATCAAATTCTTCAGGGTGCTTGTTGGATCCACACCTAATTGTCTATAGGTGGTTCTATCCCCGACCAGATTGTTGACCATGTTTTGGTATTCCTTTGTGCCCATCACCACAATGGCACCTCCCTTGTCTGCAGATTTTATTACAATTTCAGAGTTGCTCTGTAGGTCTTTAAGTGCCTTCTGTTCGATTTTGCTCAAGTTGTAGAAGGGAGTGTGATCCTCTGCTTCTATTAACTCAATTTTCTTCAGTACTGATTTCTCAAACATAATGGATTCTGGCGTGATTGCATTGGGTGGAAGGTAGAATGTGGATTTGTTACATAGGCCGGTGGTGCCCTGTGCCGGTCTACTGATGTTATTCGCAAAGTATTGTTTTAGAGACATTTTTCTCATGAGTTGTGTAAGTTCTATTCTGACCTGGAAAGGGTCATGTTTCGTGGTTGGGACAAAAGATAATTGAATTGAAAGCCAATGTAGCCTGCGACGAAATGGAGATACATGAGCAGTTTTCCTCAGCTTGAATACCAATCTAATGCAGCATTCTGTGCTTTCTGAAGTCGCTGGATTTGTTTAGCATGGATACCCAGCAATTGACTATTACAATAGTCCAGGTGGCCGCTGGTTAAGGCGCCCACCACAGCCGCATGGTCTTCGGTAGATATATAAGGGAGCACTTTGCGCAGCAATCTTAAAACAAAATTCACTGCTTGAATCTTGGCTCCGTCCTGGGCTTCAACCCCAAGGTCCTCCTGCCAGATGCTGCCCATTTTATTTTATCTTGCATACAAATTTTAAGTTTTTGCCCAGAAGCAGGGAAATAGGCAAATTCTTAGCAGTATTCAACAGATGCTTGGGCCCAAACAGGATAAGCTCGGTCTTTGATGCGTTGAGCTGCAGGTAATTTTTTGATATCCAGCCGTTTACTTCTTCCAGGCATTGGCATAGTCGATTAAATGCTTCCTCAAAGATGGCAACTCGGATAAAGATCTGGGTATCATCCACGTACGAGTGGAAATTCAACCCGTAACGCTTCAGAATTTCCAGAAGGGGTCGAATGTATAAATTGAACAGCAAAGGAGACAGGGAGGATCCCTGCGGGACTCCACAATTTAGCTGGATGAGGTCGACAGGAACTCTCCCAGTCTCACTCGCTGTTGACAATCAGTTAGAAAAGACCTAAACCAGCCCAATACCCAGTCAGAGACTCTTCCTATTTCCTGCAGCCATTCCAAAAGAATGTCCTGGTTCACAGTGTCAAAGGATGAGGACAGGTCAACATTACCAAGAGTGAAAGTTCCCCTTGGTCCACAACCTTTAAAAGTTCATCCTGTACAGCCAGGTGTGCAGTCGCGGTTTCATACTTTGGCCGCAAACCGGACTGAAACGTATCCAGTAACAGTTCACGTTCAACAAATTCCTGCAACTGATTGGTGACAACCTTTTCGAGTATTGTGGCTGGCCAAGATAACCCTGGAATAGGGCGATCATTTTAAAGGATCTCCACATCTAGAGGTGGCTTTTTTAGCAAATGTGAAACGATTGAAAGCTCTAGATTTTCTGGGACGATCCCGCTTGTCAGTGATTTGTTGACAAAAGTAGTGATAAATGGGGTAAGTTCCTCTGCCAATCTCTTCGCTGCATAAGCCGGCAAGGTAGATAGGGAGTCAATGGTAGGTTTAAGAGACCCAATAAGTTTCAATATATCGTCTTCAGCCACTGGATGGAACTCAAACATAGGTGCTAATGTCTGATTCTGTAAATCCTCTGAGTTACACAAGGTCACAGATGGATTATTGGAAGCCTCCTGTTCAATATCGGCCCTGATCCGTTCAGTTTTGACCACAAAAAAGAGTTAAAAAGATTAGCCTTTGCTGCAGAGGCATCCAGCACTGCTGCTTTACAATTAGGGTTGCAGAAATTAGATATAATAGAGAACAATTCCCTTGATTGGTTATTAGCAGTTTTCCATATATCCAGGTGGCTCTCCGGCTTCATCATGTACTGTCATCATCTGGCCGGCAGACCCCTTCCAGGCTGGCCGACAGACCTCTCCACCCGACCCATCGCTGCTACAGCAGGTTCCCCTGCTGGACATTTGCACGGCTGCTACATGGAGGTCAACGCACACCTTCACGAAATTCTACTGTGTCGGCGGGAATTCCAGGGAGGTGTCCAGAGTCGGCCAGGCAGTACTGCGCAACCTGTTTGCTTGAGGTGAGTTGGTTCCGGGGGTAAGTATTGTACTTTTGTTGATCCTTGCCACCTCCTGTGTTATGTATTTGTTATTGCTGTATAATTGTATTCATGAGCATGTGAATACATGCCAGACCCCATGCTGGAGAACTAACAAGTTACTTACCTGTAACTGTTGTTCTCTAGCATGGGTCTGGCATGGATTCACATGTGAAGCCTCCCTCCGTCCCCGCTGTGGCACTTCTGGGTTCATAATAAAGATTTTCCATAATAATTTACTAGAAATTCTTGATTCTATTAAAGACACAGAGGCGAGCATTATGCTTCTCTTTCTTTTAATTAATTATATAATGGAAGCTCAGCAGCAAGGAGTTTTCTGCACTTACATCTAAGAAAACTCATGTAGTAAGTGCATTAACAAAATACATAACCAAAAACATTAAAGTACATATGTGGTTCATAACATTCACAGAACTAAGGAAAAAAAACTTCAAATCCCATGAAGCTCCAAAATGTCCTCAATGTCCAATGTCACGTGACACTGCTCCTCCAATAAGTGTATAGGTGTCCCCATAAACAGTCCTGAATAAGAAACAACTTCCTCTTTCAAGGCTGCGAACTTGATATCTTCGATGATAACTCCACCAGGGAAACATCCGCTAGTGCGTAAATCAGGTGGATTTGTCCACAGAGGCTGCCAAGAAAAAAATTTAAATATGTTAGCTTTTGCGTTTAACAACCCTAGTTCCCTTATAGGGGTGGGGGAGAAAAGCATCTTATTATTGTTACGCAATAAGAGTTTCAAGGGTGGGGGAGAAAAGCATCTTATTATTGTTACGCAATAAGAGTTTCAATCAACAGTTTGCAACGATAATAGCATCACTTTAATCAGTGTATAACAAGCTTTTCTCGAAGGGTGGGATAATGCTCGCCTACGTGTCTTTAATAGAATCAAGAATTTTTAGTAAGTTATTATGGTAAATCTTTATTCTATGTCAAGACCGGAGGCTCACATTATGCTAGTTCAAAGCTTACTTACCACTATCGAAGCAGGCTGTTCTACTGGCTTCAAGTAGAACTCTTTAAATATCGACTCACCTGCCCAATCAGCCATTCTCATGATGTCCTCGAGACGGACATCCACTTGAAAAGCTTTTGAAGCCATGGCTCCTCTGACTGAATTGTCTCCGAACTGAAGTGATTCAACCCCCGCTTGGGCCAAAGTCCAACGCACCCATCGAGCTAGGGTAGGAGCCGAAACCGCCTTATGCGGTTTGCGGATAGTTATGAGGAGCTGACCGTTTGTAGACGGTCTAAGCAGAGCTGTTACCTTCTCATAAGCTTTTAAACACTGAACCACGCAAAGCTTGGGCTGTTCCTTAAATGCCGGGTAGGAGACCACTCTTGAATCAAATGTAGTCCTCCTCCTTATGTGGAAAACGATACCGTCAAGAGAAAACGACCTGCCCTCTAGATCTAGAGCCCTAACATCCGATACTCTCCTGCAAGAAATTGGACAAAGCAGTGTAGTAAGTTTGCCGGAGAGTGCCGTGCGTGATAGCTCTTCGTTAGCAGGCCAAGAGAGGGAAAGGTTGAGTACTTTATTAACGTCCCAAAGCTTATTGTAACGGGACGAGGGTGGCACTGTAAGACGGACACCTTTCAGCAATCTACAAACCAAGTGGTGTTCTCCCGCTGGAACCCCTTGAATGAAATCGTGCCCTGCAGAAATCGCCGATCGATGCGTGTTTACTCTCCTGTACGCTAGACCTCTCTCCACTAAAGAGGCTAAAAAATTTAGTATTTCTTCTAACGGTGCTGAAACTGGAGGTAGGCCTCGGTCCTGGCACCACGACCTCCAGATGTTCCTGAAATTGGAATATTGTTTGCGAGTGGCGGGGGCCCAACTCTCTTCAATGAGGTGAATTACCTTGCTGGACATGCCTGAGGTTCTCCATCTTGACCTGAAATCCTCCAAGCCGCCAGAGTCAGAGACCTGGAAACTAGGAGGGGGTGAGCTTGACCCCACGGATCTACTAGGAGATCCCGATACTGGGGTAGAAGGATTGGAGAATCCGTGGAAAGTTCCTGAATAACTGGATACCAGATCTGAGAAGGCCATACTGGGGCTATGAGGACCAGCTCTGCTCTGTCCTGACGGACCTTCGCCAGGGTCCTCGCTATTATTGCGAAGGGAGGAAATGCATAAAGTATCCCTTGTGTCCAAGGCTGCATGAATGCATCCTTTGCTGCCGCTGCCGGGTCGGGCCTCCAACTGTAAAACATCGGTAATTGTGCGTTGAGGCGAGACGCAAAGAGGTCTATGGATAGTGGGCCCCAGTAATGTTGTAAGTGGAGAAAAACGTTCTTGTCGAGACTCCAGTCGCTGGAGTCGACGTAATGGCGGGAGTGCCAATCCGCTATTACATTCTTGAGACCCGGCAGGTATTCCGCTGTCGCTGAGATTTGGTGATGCAAGCAGAAATGCCAAAAGTCTTTGGCAAGTTCCGCTAGTGGACGAGACCTGGTGCCGCCCAGATAGTTTATGTATCTCACGGCAGATACGTTGTCCATTATCAGTCGAATGCAACAGCTCACTTTGTCTTTGGCGAAAGAGCGAATTGCGAATGACCCCGCGAGGAGCTCTAGACAATTGATGTGCATACTCGGCTCCTGTGGAGCCCAGGTCCCTCCATTGGCTGCCATGCCACATCTTGCTTCCCATCCGGAACGGCTGGCATCCGACTCTATGATGATATCTGGAGCAGAACTGAAAATGGCTCTGCCGTTCCAGGCCTCCATGTGCGACAGCCACCAATTCAGGTCTGTCCTTGCTTGCAATGATAGTGTCAGTCTTTGAGAGTAAGAAAGACTGCGCCTCAAATGCTGGCCTTTCAGCCTCTGCAATTCCCGATAATGAAGGGGTCCCGGAAAAATTGCTTGAATGGATGAGGACAGGAGGCCTGGATGAGTGTAACGCTCACCTGATTCTCGCAGAGGCGCCGGTCTTGACTGGGCGACTACCGTATCTTCAAAGGTGATGTGTAGCACCCGGTTGGCTCTTTGGGCTGGACCTCTGTGCACTGTATGCCTGACGTGTAGAGTAAGATGTCTGCAGATAGAAAATATGGGGTTAATGAACTGGAGTTATTGGGGTGTCCCTATCTCTTTCCTCTTCTCCTCTCCTGTAGACCCCCAAAGGTTAACGCTCTCACCTTAGGTAAGTGAATGCCGAGCTCTCCATCTGCCTCGGGGCAGGGTGCTGTAACCAGTTTCTTCACTGGATAGGTAGCGCAGGCCTCTTGACTTCAGAGGACTGCTGTCCGTCGTTTACTGCACGAACGGTAAGTTTCGAGTCATTCAAATGTCTTTAAAGTCTTTAGTAATGATGTCTCTTGTTTTGCAGGGTTCCGGCGATGGTGGATGACGGGCTGAAGTGAGTTGAAGATGGAGCCCGTGTGATGAATAGAAGCGCCTGGAAGCACGTAAGTAAGCGCTTGTTGCCTGCTTCACTATGCGCTCTAACTGTCTTTTTATTTTGCAGGTACGAGTTCGGAGCGGCTGCAGGGTGCCGGAATACCCACTGGATTAGATGTGGAAAGGAGTAATGGCACGTGAGTATTAAAGTTCCCCAATGTCTTTAAACGCACCTTGTTTTGTCTTTCAGATGCGGGATGCAGCGCCGAAGGCCTCCGGAGCGTGCGAAGAGTTGGTAAACTTTTGTCTTTCAGATGCCGGAATGCAGTGTGAAGACCTCCGGAGCGCACGAAGAGTAGGTAAGCCTTTGCCTTTCAGATGCCGGAATGCTAACCTGTTCTTTCTTGTCTTTATAGGTGTTGCTGAAGACTGGATTCAGGATGGTAAGCCTTTGCCTTTCAGATGCCGGAATGCTAACCTGTTCTTTCTTGTCTTTATAGGTGTTGCTGAAGACTGGATTCAGGATGGTAAGCCTTTTTCCTTAGGCCCAGGACCGGATGCAGAAGACACGATGAGCGTTCTGCTGCAGAGGTTGCAGAATAACGCAAAGCAAGATTCATCCACCGGGTGTGGTTTAAATAGCCTCCTGTAGTGCTTAGGTGTCTCCTTCCACAGCCACGCCTAAGTAAGAAAAGAGTTCCTGGTAAGAAAAAGAGTTCCTGCCTTCCAGAAGAGTTCCAGTGTTCTGAATCTAGGGAGTGGCTCCAGCCCCACCCAACAGGAAAAGTAGTTCCAAACAGAAGAGGATCAGAGGCTCAACTGGCAGGCAAGTAAGCAGCATGGTCTGCTGAAGGTAAGTCCACCCAAGCATTATGAGCCCGGCGCTTCCAGCGCTGGGACTGGGCATATTTATGAGCCTGGTGCCACTGGCGCCAGGACTGGGTCCAAAAGGTCCCAATTGGGACTGGTTGGCACTCGGAACCTGGGTTATGGATCTGCTTCCAAGGGAGTTGGGAAAACCCTGACCTTTTGGAAGCAGAGATCATGACAGTACCCCCCCCTCAAGGCCCCTCCCAAACCGGGCTTCTCCGGGGGTTTTGGCTTGTCAGGAAATGTTCGGTGAAATCTTTTGATTAGGCGAGGAGCGTGGACATATTCAGCAGGTTCCCAGGATCTCTCTTGGGGGCCGTAGCCTTTCCAGTCAATTAGGTAGAATAGTTTAGATTTGGAGATCTTGGAGTCCAGAATGCTTTTGACTTCAAACTCGAGTTCTCCATCCACTAGGATAGGTTTTGGAGATTTGGTTAGTCGGGTTTGAGGTTGCACGGGTTTTAATAGAGAGACGTGGAAGACCGGATGTATCTTCATGTGCGGGGGCAAGTCCAACTTGACCGCTACTGGGTTTACTATGGTAGTGATGGAATAGGGACCAAGGTATCTTGGGTTGAATGTGCGTGGCCCTTTTAGAGATAGATATTTGGTGGATAACCAGACTTGATCCCCTACTTGATAGTGAGGGGCTTCCTTCCGATGTTGATCTGCTCCTTTCTTGTATTGTTCTTTAGCCCTTTGAAGGTGAGAAACAGCTTCCTTAAAGGCTTGGGTGATTGTAGAATGCAGGTAGTCTACTGCTGGTGTTTCAAGATCTTGGAGGGGATCCAACTCCGAGGTTCGAGGGTGACTGCCGTACAAAAGAAAAAACGGGGTTTTCCCAGTTCCCGAATGGACAGAGTTATTGTAGGCATACTCGGCTATCCAAAGGATATCTTTCCAAGTTTTTTCAGTTTGTTGCAGCATGCAGCGTAAATGCTGTTCCAGAGTTTGATTGGTCCTCTCGGTTTGTCCGTCGGTCTGAGGGTGGTGACTGGTCGATAGTCTCACATCAATTTGAGCCGACCGACAGCAACTTCGCCAAAAATGAGAAATAAATTGACTACCTCGATCCGAAATTAGAACCGAAGGAAAACCGTGCAGTCGGACGATGTTTTCGAGAAATTCTCGGGCCAGAGTTGCTGCTGTTGGCAAGCCTTTGAGCGGAATGAAATGCGCCATCTTGGAGAATAAGTCCACGATTACTAGAATCGTATTGTATCCGGAGCATGGAGGTAGATCGGTGATGAAGTCCATAGAAAGCGTATGCCAAGGGCGAGGTGGGATGTCAATAGGGCGTAAGAGGCCTGCTGGTCTTTCCTTTTGACTCTTGTTTTGGGCGCATACTCCACAGGACATTATAAAGTCTCTGATATCTTTTTTCCAAGACGGCCACCAGAAGTAGCGCTTGATCTTTTCTGAGGTCTTGGCTATACCGGGATGACCTTCCATTAAAGAGTCGTGATAACAAGAGATTACTTTTTTCTGTAAATCTGTGCTGGGTAGGTATAATCGTTCTTGGAAATACAATAAGTTGTCCTTTACTGCAAAGTCCTTTCCCTGCAGATGCCAATTCTGTATGTCTGCTGGAGTTACAAGTTGCCTGGCTTTATCCTTAACTTCCTCTATGGATTCTGTGGCGATTACACCCAGAATTCTTTGTTCGGGAATGATTGGTACAGGTTTAGGGTTGACCAAGTGTTCTTCCACTCCCATCCGAGAAAGGGCATCGGCTTTACCGTTCTTTGTACCAGGTCGATAGGTAATTATGAAGTCAAACTCGGCAAAGAATAATGCCCAACGGAGTTGTCTAGAGGATTGGGCTTTTGCGGTCTTCAAATATTGCAGGTTTCGGTGATCCGTAATCACAGTAACGGTGTGTCGGGCCCCCAGCAGATAATGCCGCCAAGCCTTAAAGGCAGACTTGATAGCCAGAAGTTCCTTGTCAGTAATCGTGTAATTGATTTCAGGAGGCGAGAATTTGCGGGACCAAAATGCCACGGGATGCAACTGATTGGTTACCGGGTCCTTTTGTGATAGAACTGCCCCCATGGCAAGGCTTGAAGCATCAGTTTCCACGATGTAGGGGAGTTCGGGGCGAGGGTGTTTTAAGATTGGTGCAGAGATAAATTTAGTCTTCAAATCCTGGAAAGCTTGTTCCGCCTCGGTAGACCATTCAAAACGTTTGTTTTTCTTTAACAAGGCAGTGATGGGCTGGACTATTCGAGAGAATTCGGGGATAAACCTGCGGTAAAAGTTAGCGAAGCCTAACATGCTTTGCACACCTTTTACGGAGGATGGTGATGGCCATTTGAGAACTGCATCGACCTTCTTTGAATCCATACGCACTCCGCCAGGTGATAATATGAATCCCAAGAATTCAACTTCAGTCACGTTGAAAACACATTTTTCCAACTTAGCGAAAAGTTTGTGTTGACGCAATCTTTCGAGGACCATTTTCACGTGTTTCCGATGTTCAGATTCCGATGAAGAATAAACGAGGATGTCGTCAATGTAAACAACAACACATACATCTATGAGCTCTCTGAGGACATCGTTCATAAAATATTGAAAGGCGGCCGGGGCATTGCAAAGTCCGAAGGGCATGACCTGATATTCATATAGCCCATACTTGGTGCGGAAGGCCGTCTTCCATTCATCGCCCTCTTTTACTCGTACCAAGTGGTAAGCTCCTCTAAGATCCAGCTTTGTATATATGCATGCTTTTCTGACTTGGTCCAGGAGTTCAGGGATCAAAGGTAACGGATATCTATTCTTAACGGTGATCTGGTTCAGGGAGCGATAATCGATACAAGTTCTAAGGTCTCCTTCCTTTTTTGGAACGAAGAACAAAGCTGAAGAAGCAGAGGACTTGGAAGGACGAATAAACCCATTTGCCAGGTATTGATCCAGGTATTGTCGAAGGTGAAGGTTCTCAGGCTCGGTGAGGGCATAAATTCTACTACAAGGAGGAGTAGATCCAGGTATCAGGTCTATCTGGCAGTCATAAGACCTATGAGGAGGTAGAGAGTTAGCCTGATCCTTCCGGAAAACATCTTGGTATTCTAGGTATTCGGGAGGTAACTGGGGAGTCTCTGAAGAAATTGCGGCCAGTGCAACACCAGGTGGAGGGTGACAAGTAGAGACACATTCTGGAAACTGGACCGTTCTTGCTCGCCAATCGATCAGAGGATTGTGTTTCTCTAACCAAGGTATTCCTAGAATAATCTGAAACTGAGGGGCCTTGATCACATCGAACACGATCTTCTCATGGTGTCCATCTTGACTTACTAGCGTCACCTCTTGAGTGGTATGCGTTACTGGCCCGGAGGCTATCTCCGTACCATCCACCGTAGTAATGACGTCCTTTACAGCCTTGGGACAAAGAGTTAGATTCATCCTCAACCATTTCATGATCCACATAATTGCCGATGGCACCGCTGTCGACGTAAGCTTCAATTGCATGTAATCGATCCGGATTATCAGGGCTAATGATGACCATAGGTATCACGAAATGCGAGGTCACGGAACTGGTTTTCACGCTCGGCAAGAGGACCTCTATTCTTGTCGGGCGAGGTCGTTTCCCTGCTCAGAGTTTGTAACTTTGGTAACTGCAGCTCCTACTGCCTTCTTGGCAGGTTTCACCGGACAGTCTCGAAGAAAGTGCGCTGAGTTTCCGCAATATAGGCATAATTGCAACTGTTTCCTCCTTTCCCGCTCCCTTTGTGTTAGAGGACCTTTCAGACCCCCTATTTGCATGGGTTCCCCGGAGTCTACTCCTTTGGAAGGAGTTGGCGGTTTGGAAAATACTCGAGCATCAAACTTGGAACGATCGGCCTTCCTGTTCTGCAGCCTGTGATCTATTTGAACGACCAAGTCTATATAATCCGAACAGTCTTGTGGGGGATTCACTACTTGGGCTAAAACGTCTTTGAGCTCTCCACGTAGACCTCTATAAAACAGCGTAATCCTTTTGTCCTCAGGCCATTGAGTTTCCACTATTAGTCTATTGAAAGATGCAATATAAGCCAAAAGGTCTTGATTACCCTGTCGCAACGAAAGAAGCTCATTGTCCAAGGCCTGCCCCTGTGAATGTCTTGCGAACAGTTTTTCCATACTAAGCTGAAAGGCTTGAAAATCATGGAGAACCGGATCATCTTGATTAACTAGAGGGATCGACCAGTCTGCCGCATTGCCACTAAGGTACGAAAGTACAAAAGCTACTTTTGCTTGATCAGTTGGAAAGGCTGCTGGCCGGCATAAGAAGTGCAACCGGCACTGATTGATAAATACTGCAAACCTCTTTGGGTCACCAGAAAATCGTTCGGGCGGAGCCAGAGGTACATTCCCAGGTAGGTTGATCTGCACTGGATTCATAGAGGATATTGAAGGAAGATTTGCCCCTGATGTGGGTAACGGGGTCTGTCCGGCTTGTGACTGTAGCACTTGTCTAGCAAGATTGTCTGTTCTCTCCTTGGAAATAATTAGTTCCCTTCTTAGAGCATTTGTTTCCTGACGAGCTGCATGCACTTCTGCCCTTAGTTCCCCAAGTAACCGGGCTAGGGGGTCAGTATCCGAGGTTTCCATAGCGCCTGGGCGAGAGTTTTGCGGTAGGCTTTGCGTTCTGTAACGCTCACCTGATTCTCGCAGAGGCGCCGGTCTTGACTGGGCGACTACCGTATCTTCAAAGGTGATGTGTAGCACCCGGTTGGCTCTTTGGGCTGGACCTCTGTGCACTGTATGCCTGACGTGTAGAGTAAGATGTCTGCAGATAGAAAATATGGGGTTAATGAACTGGAGTTATTGGGGTGTCCCTATCTCTTTCCTCTTCTCCTCTCCTGTAGACCCCCAAAGGTTAACGCTCTCACCTTAGGTAAGTGAATGCCGAGCTCTCCATCTGCCTCGGGGCAGGGTGCTGTAACCAGTTTCTTCACTGGATAGGTAGCACAGGCCTCTTGACTTCAGAGGACTGCTGTCCGTCGTTTACTGCACGAACGGTAAGTTTCGAGTCATTCAAATGTCTTTAAAGTCTTTAGTAATGATGTCTCTTGTTTTGCAGGGTTCCGGCGATGGCGGATGACGGGCTGAAGTGAGTTGAAGATGGAGCCCGTGTGATGAATAGAAGCGCCTGGAAGCACGTAAGTAAGCGCTTGTTGCCTGCTTCACTATGCGCTCTAACTGTCTTTTTATTTTGCAGGTACGAGTTCGGAGCGGCTGCAGGGTGCCGGAATACCCACTGGATTAGATGTGGAAAGGAGTAATGGCACGTGAGTATTAAAGTTCCCCAATGTCTTTAAACGCACCTTGTTTTGTCTTTCAGATGCGGGATGCAGCGCCGAAGGCCTCCGGAGCGTGCGAAGAGTTGGTAAACTTTTGTCTTTCAGATGCCGGAATGCAGTGTGAAGACCTCCGGAGCGCACGAAGAGTAGGTAAGCCTTTGCCTTTCAGATGCCGGAATGCTAACCTGTTCTTTCTTATCTTTATAGGTGTTGCTGAAGACTGGATTCAGGATGGTAAGCCTTTGCCTTTCAGATGCCGGAATGCTAACCTGTTCTTTCTTGTCTTTATAGGTGTTGCTGAAGACTGGATTCAGGGTGGTAAGCCTTTTTCCTTAGGCCCAGGACCGGATGCAGAAGACACGATGAGCGTTCTGCTGCAGAGGTTGCAGAATAACGCAAAGCAAGATTCATCCACCGGGTGTGGTTTAAATAGCCTCCTGTAGTGCTTAGGTGTCTCCTTCCACAGCCACGCCTAAGTAAGAAAAGAGTTCCTGGTAAGAAAAAGAGTTCCTGCCTTCCAGAAGAGTTCCAGTGTTCTGAATCTAGGGAGTGGCTCCAGCCCCACCCAACAGGAAAAGTAGTTCCAAACAGAAGAGGATCAGAGGCTCAACTGGCAGGCAAGTAAGCAGCATGGTCTGCTGAAGGTAAGTCCACCCAAGCATTATGAGCCCGGCGCTTCCAGCGCTGGGACTGGGAATATTTATGAGCCTGGTGCCACTGGCGCCAGGACTGGGTCCAAAAGGTCCCAATTGGGACTGGTTGGCACTCGGAACCTGGGTTATGGATCTGCTTCCAAGGGAGTTGGGAAAACCCTGACCTTTTGGAAGCAGAGATCATGACAATGAGGACAGGAGGCCTATTACTCTTGCCAGCTCCCGTAGAGAGATGAAATCCTTCTGTAGGAGACTGCGAATTTCCCTCTTGGTCGAATTAATCTTGGCATCTGGAAGACGTAGCTGCGAATTTTGAGTGTCTATTATGAACCCGAGGAACTCCATATTCTGGGCGGGGCAAAGCACCGACTTCTCCCAGTTGATGAGAAAACCGAGACTGTGGAGCAAGTTTATAGTTAGTTTGGTTTGCTCCTGCAATAGGTCCCGAGATTGAGCCATGAGAATAATGTCGTCCAGATATATTATCAGGCGAACGCCTTGCTCTCTTAAGCGTGCCACCACGGGTCTCAACAGTTTGCTAAATGCGCAGGGAGCTGAAGAGAGACCGAAAGGTAGACTTGTAAACTCCCAATCTCTGTGATCCCAAGAGAATCTTAGTTATTGCATGCGCTCCGGGCAAATGGGTATCGCGAGGTAAGCGTCTTTGAGATCTAGACGCACAAGCCAATCGCATGGTCTGAGAAGGTCCCTGAGCATGTGGATACCTTCCATCTTGAAATGTTGATAGACTATGAACTCGTTGAGTGCCTTTAGATTTATTACAGGTGTTACCTTCTCTTTCCTGCGTACTGGGAAGATTAGACTGAAAAATCCGCCCGGGGTCGAGCATGGCCGGATTGCCCTCTTCTGAAAACGATTCTGAATCTCGCTGCCTAATGCTTTCTGATCTGGCTCTGACATAATTATAGAGACAGGGGAACTGAACTGAAAAGGCTGTGCGAAAAACTCTAGCCGCAGTCCGCGCGCTGCCTCCCTGACCCATGCGTCTCCTGACAAGGTGTCCCAGGCATCTGAAAAGAGCATTAACCTCCCCCCAATGGGTGTGCGCGGCGCTGACGCTGCAATCGCTAGACTGACCTGGGGGTTGTTGATTTCCGCTCCTTGATCCTCTCCTCCAGTAGCGGCCTCTGCCACGCCCTCTGGAGGGGAAAGAAGGTGCCGGCTCGGTCTTGCCAGGTGTTCTGCTGTTGGTACTGAGGTCTTCTGTCAAATGCGTAGCGGCCGGAAGAGCGACCTCGACCGGCCCTGATGAAAACCTTAGAGGAGAAAACCCTCTTAATGGAAGCTTGAGCCTTATCCAGAGCGGTGAACGTGCTTACAAATTTGGTCATCTCCTTCATGAAAGGATCTCCAAATAAAAGCCCTTGCGCGGCGGCGCCAGACTCTGTGTTTGCTGATTCGGTGAGCTTTGAGTCGATCTTGAATAGTATGCCTTTTCTGTGCTCGGTGGAAATGGCGCAGCTAGCATTTCCCAGCAAACAAATGGCTCTCTGAGCCCACCCGGAGAGGATGGTTGGGTCGATAGAAGTCGAGGAGGCGGAGGCGTCTTCTGCTAGATATAGAATTTTTGCGAGAGGCCCCGCAACGTCTAGGAGTTTATCCTGGCATGACTTCCAGGCTCTATGCCGTTTTAGAATCCTTGACATTTTTTGCCATAAAGGTAATCATCTTAGAATCCAGTTCTGGCGTCATTGCTATTTTATGTGGTATGTCAGGACGTTGGCATGCAGCTCTGAGCCTTGCTCTGGTTTCCTTCTCTAGCGGCTTGCGTAGCCTGCTATACATATATTCCGTTGTCCTGACTGACAGCTGCCAGTCCATGGACCTAGGATGTATCAAATCCTCAGGGTCGAACATTCCCTTGGTAGGGCGTTGTTCCCTGATGTTAGCCTTGGGAATGGGGGCTGCCACATTCCCCGAGGTCGTGGGTTTAGAACCCCAAGACTCAGAGTTCTCTTCCGAGGAAGCGTGAGACGATTCATCATCATACAATTCCGGGATTGCTTCATTCTGTATGCCCTGTTTTTCTCCCTCCGGGCTCGAGGGTCCAACACCCCTATTTTCTTCCTCGGGGTTAGAGGGTCTTTCGCAGGAAGGGGTTATCTCCCTAGTCATGAAGGCGTGTTTCAGCCTGGAGAAGGCGTCTGTGAATGCAGCAGTGGCAGGTATCAACTGGTTCGGAGGGGTCACAGAGCTTTTGCTCTTTCGAGCTGGACTACTTTCCCCTGGAGCAATGTGTTTTCTTTTGTGTGTTTTTTTACCTCCCTTTGAGGGATCACCACGCATGCGTTCTTCCATTTCTTCCAGGCGCTGGTGTATAGGCAGAAGCATATCTGTTACAGCCTTCTGCACACTGTTCTCCACAGTGGATCCTCGAACCTTCTGCAGGCTCCTTTCCATGGCCACTTCATCAATGTAACAACTGTCCTCCTCTTCCTCAGACCATTCCTGGTCAGACTGAGGATTGTATTGAGCTGCCATAATAATAATAAATCACCTTACACCCTTTCCTTTTTATTTATTTTTTTTTTTTGTGCGCCTTTGCTGGGCTGACCACCTTCTCTCACTAGCCCAGATTTTCAGTATGCCAGCCTTATGTGATATAATTATGTTTAGCCCACAGGAGAGTTACCTCCAATCAATTGCTGGCAAAGGATACTGTGCAGACCAAGCCCTGTGCGGCTGGTGCTGTAAGCGATCCCTTCTTGATTCCTTTTTTTTTTTTTTTTTAATTCTGTCTGGAAAAGCGGGAGGGAGCTCGCTCCAGCGCTCGTACTCGCATCAACTGTTCTGTTCTCAACGGAAATGCTCGTATGAGCGCCGGAGCTTGAGAAAAGGGACCGGGAGGGTGGGAGCTAGCTCCCCCTGGTGCCCTAGAGGCGCACCGCACCTGCTGAAAGAGCCTCCCCGGAGCCCGCGTGTAGTAATCTGGAGAGGCAAAATTAACATGCAGCGCCGCGGGTAGCCGCATCATAAATAAACAAAGCGAACAATGAATAGATTCGCTCCAGCGACGAAGTGTTCGTCGCGCTTGGAATTACACCAACGTCAGCGGTCACTGGCGTCGGTGTACGGCAAAGAAATGAAAAACGAATATATTACCGTATTTCCCCGTATACAATACGTGAGAAAACAATATGAATAGCAGTCAGACAATATCAATCATCAACATTCAAAAGCATACCAACTGAAAAACAGTTCTGAATAAAAAATGACTTATCTCTTGCTGTGAGCAGGAAAGGAAGTGGTTTCTTATTCAGGACTGTTTATGGGGACACCTACACACTTATTGGAGGAGCAGTGTCACGTGACATTGGACATTGAGGACATTTTGGAGCTTCATGGGATTTGAAGTTGTTTTCCTTTGTTCTGTGAATGTTATGAACCACATATGTACTTTAATGTTTTTGGTTATGTATTTTGTTAATGCACTTACTACATGAGTTTTCTTAGATGTAAGTGTAGAAAACACCTTGCTGCTGAGCTTTCTTTATAGAATTAATTAAAAGAAAGAAAAGCATAATGTGAGCCTCCGGTCTTGACATAGAATGGGACCACACGTGCTTCTAATCTGAAGATGGCTACCGGGGGTGGGTCTCAGGGAGACGACCGTCATTGGATGGGTGCAGTATGACCCGGTGTTCAGTAATTGGATAACGGATTAAAGACAGTATTCAAGCATTTAAAGCAATACTGCCTTTTTTTTCCAAGGTATCCCGGCCTGACGGGGAATATTCATGAGCATGTGAATCCATGCCAGACCCATGCTGTAGAACAACAATTAGAGGTAATTAGCGTGTTCCTTCATAAAGTTGCTAAATTACAAGTTTTTAATTTGGGCACCAGTTTAACTGATGTGCTAGACACTCAAAATTGAGAAACAAATTCCCTAAATCTTCCCCTTCCTTATAGGGTTGTAGTATTCCCTGTGGCATAATAGGTCTCTTGGTGGTAGCTGTTAGGCAGGATTATATGCAGTCCCCTTTGGGAACACTACACACAATTAAGACTACAAATGACAGTACAATTTCAGCTTTGGTACAAGCCTGTACTACACAGTTATAGTGGTAGCAGTAGCAGAACAGCCAGACTTATCTCAAGAGTAAGTGAGTAGTACAAATAGTTACACAAGGGACAGCAATTACTATAATTCAGGTAAACACTGACTCAAGGTTTCTAAGTAAAAGAATATATATTTATTTACTCAACAGTTGTATAACATTTCACTATTCTATGCAAGTTAAAAGTCACAATCATAAATACACCACACCACTTCCCTTAAATTCCAGACAAGTTAAGCTCACAAAAAGAAGTGGGAGCAAAATGGCACTCCAGCAATTTAAAAGGGAGCGAAAGACAAAGTTATTAGAAATTAGGCAAAACCAACAGGTAAGTACTCAGGGCAATTGAACAAGAGAGACTACAGTGAGGAGATCAGCTAGAAAAGGCTTAGGGCCAAAGTCAATGGGTCAAAAGTCTTTTGCTCAAGATCACACAGTTCAGGGTAGTTCGCAGTAAAGTTTGTGGCACAGATTCCGGACGAGGTTGGTTCGTAGAAAAATTAGTTCAAAGAGAAGAGAAGGACAAGCCCTCGGATTGGAGAAAGATTTCAAACACTTTCACCGTGGCTGAGCGAAACGCACAACCGGATTTGCACAGTACCTTGAAACGGAGCGGGGGCTGTAGCTGAGGCAGACGTTCATGGTAGTTCCTGCAGACTCACGGTTCCTGAAGTGACTGTCGGACTGATCAGAAGTTGGAAGACTGGAGGGTCCTGCACTACCCAGGGAAGAAACCAGCAGCAGCGCCAAACAACAAATAAAAGGTGCGCTTCTTAAAACCCAAGCATGGTCTGACCTTCCTGGCTATCCGGCCCACTGTAGCTCTGCACAACGAATTCGACCAGAGGCGGGGTCCTGCTTGTAGTTTGGTCGAACTGGTTAGTCCCACAAGCTCCAGGGAAGAAGTTTCCTGGAGGATCTTCTCTTGTCATCGGATTTGGAGTTTCGGACCTGCATCAGGGCTTCACCGGGCGGTTCAGTCGTTGTAGGGGTCCTCTTCTTCCAGTTCCTTGTTGGTTCTTTCGTTCCAGTGGCGACCCTGCTCTTCCAGTCCCAGGGAGCTGCTTTTTATGCAGTTTTCCCCCCATTCATACAGCCTGGCTGTCAATCACACAGCAGGGTGGGTGGCCTGGCAAGGCCAGTCCCCTTAGCCAATCAGACAAGAGTGCGACTTGGGTTACCAAGGGAACCCATGGCAGGGGTCCGACGATCCCTCCCTCACATCCTGCCTACCTAGACTATCAGGCGCCTTAAGGAGGGCTTCTGTGCAGAAGCCCGCGAAAAGACAGCGAACAAAGGAGTCATCCCCGGTTTGGCGTGCAGAGAAAAACACGAGAAAGACTTTAACAAAAAGAAATGGTGACTAAACCTAGCCGGAACCAAAATAAAATGTATTTGGTCAAGCGAGTTTATGTTCGAGGCTAATATAATAGCCTAAAACATTACCACCTTCATACAAGATAATCGCGGTAGAAAAGGTAGGGTAGATACCACTGCCACCAACCAAGTCTTAAGGTTAAGGGAACGAAACAAGACTCCAAGAGGCACAGTCAAAAAAAGGGATAAGAGTTAACCCTTTCCAATACTCCATGTAAGATGGGGTGTACTGGGTCTGTGGTTTAAAGTGACTGTATAAAGTTAATGGCAACTTTACCTGTTTCTGGAGGACTGTAGTCAGCTCCAGAAAAATTGAGTCAGGGGGAAGTCTCAAAGACAACCCTGTGTCACTGCACTGAAGGTGCTGTGTAACGCACACAAAAAGTGGTGCACATGGAGTAGGTGAGGCTCCAGTGCCCAAGATCACACAGAAAGTAGAAATACACATAACAAAACACATGTAAGAGTGGGAAAAAGGGCTCACACACTTACCAGGTGAAAAAAATAAATCCTAGAAATCCAGCAAAGCACCTGGGGGATCCTTTAGCTAAGGAAAATCAACCATGTATGAGAATTCTCCCTAACAGTAGCTATTATTCTTTTAAACCCTTCTTGGAACCTTGCTTCTGCCTGTATTTGATGTTCAATCAATCTGTTCAATAGATTTTCTAAAGTGGCCATTTCTAAATAGTTTTCTTCTTCGCTAATAATATAATTTTGTTCAGAAACCTAATCTCTATCTTCTGAATATACTTGCTCTTCTACCTCAAGGGGAGGGGGTTGTCAGTGGGGGGGGGATTATCTATTGGTTCAGGAGTCTCAGCCAGGTTAATGGGGTTTCAGAAAAGCCTTTTTAGACTGGGCTTAAAATTGGATTTAGGATTCCATATTAGAGTTATTTTACTATTGTGCTTCAAATTGTAATCAAAAACACTTTTTTTTAAATTCAATAAAGGCTTCTGATGAACACAAAATCTTTCTTGTTCTATAGGAAAAGCACCCTTGGTTACAATTTGTTGTTTAAGGTCTCATTTCCCATTGGACCCAATGGGGGTTTCATGGCGCTATCAAAACGGGTCGAAAGCAGACTTATGGACCACCTAAGCAACTTTGGATTCTCTCCCTTCCTGTTCATTAGCCACTTTAAGGGCTTATGGTCAGTTTTCACAGTGAAGTGGGTCCCATAGAGGTAGGGCCTCAGCTTCCGAAGGGCCCACAACACAGAGAAATATTCTTTCTCTACTGTGGACCATCTGAGCTCTCTGTCCTTAAGCTGGCGACTAATGAAGCCAATAGGATGTTCCTTACCCTTCTCATCTTCTTGTGATAGTACAGCTCCTATCCCAGTGTCAGAGGCATCTGCCTGCACAATAAAAGGTCTTTGGTAATCAGGGGCCCTGAGCACAGGAGCCTGGCACAAGGAGTCTTTTAAGCCATTAAAGGCCTTCTCACACTCTTCAGTCCAAGTTACCTTCTTGGGTTTCTTCAGAGTTGTGAGAGCAGTCAGAGGGGCAGCTATGGTGCCATAGTCTGCCATGAAATGTCTGTAATACCCAGTGAGTCTTAAGAAGGCTCTCACTTGGGTCTGTGTAGTGGGGGTAGGCCAGTCTTTTACTGCTTGTACTTTACTGGGTAGAGGCTGTATCCTCCCTCCACCTACTTCATGTCCAAGGTAGACCACTGATCGTTGTCCAATCTGGCACTACCTGGCCTTTATGGTCAAGTGGGCCTTCCGAAGAGCCTGTAACACAGTCCCAAGGTGTTTCACATGGTCTTCCCAGGTGGCACTGAAAACTGCTATATCATCCTGATATGCAAGACAGAATTCATCCAACCTATTCAACACATGATTCACAAGCCTCTGGAAAATGGCAGGTGCATTCTTCAACCCAAAAGGCATTACCCTGAACTGGTAAAGACCCTCTGGAGTTGAGAAAGCTGTCTTCTCCTTGGCATGTTCTGCAAGGGCTATTTGCCAATAACCTGCAGTGAGGTCAAACATGCTGAGGTACTTGGAGGCACCCAAGGTATCCACCAGCTGATCTCTTCTAGGCAAGGTTTGTGCATCTGTCTTGGTGACAGCATTCAGAGCCCTGTAATCCACACAGAACCTCAGTTCAGAAGTACCTGCTTTTGGAACCAAAACCACAGGGCTGGACCAAGAACTACTAGAGGGTTCAATCACCCCAAGATCCAACATTTTGTTGACCTCTCTCTTAATGTAAGACCTTACTTTGTCTGATATTCTGTATCCCCTACGTTTGGTAGGTACATTGTCGCCTGTGTCTATGTTACGTTTGCACCAAGGTGTCAAACCAGGGGCCTGTGAAAACAGGGGGGAAAATTGCCTAAGCAAACTTTTCACCTCAGCCTGCTGTTCAGAAGTCAGGTGAGGGGCCACTCGGACACCCCCAATGGAGCTATCTGAAGGGCTGCTTTGGAATAGGTCAGGCAGAGGTTCATACTCCTCTTCTTCAACATCTGAAACCAATAGCAGTGCTGCAATTTCAACTCTTTGGATGAAAGCCTTCAGCCTATTTACATGGAACACTTTTGGAGCCTGTCCACGCCTTCTAAGGTCCACTAAATAGTTGACCTCACCCAGTGACTCCACCACTGTGTAAGGGCCTGACCATTTGTTCTGTAAAGCTCTAGGCCTTATGGGATGATCAAGACTTTCTGACCAGGTGTGAAGTTGATGAGGGAAGCTTTCTGGTCATACCAATGTTTCACCAAAAGCTTGTCCTGCCTTCAACTTGACACTAGCCAGACCCATCAGGAGTACCATCCTTTTTCTGCGCCCTAGCACATAGTCTACTACGTTGGTAGTAATGGGGGGAGTAGGCATCTCCCACCCCTCCTTGACTATGGCTAAGGGACCCTTACAGGGTGAACGAACAAAAGTTCAAAGGGCTGAAGCCAACACCCTCTTGTGGTACCTCTCTGTAGGCAAACAGTAAGCATGGTACTTTTCAAGGTCCTGTTAAACCTTTCCACCAGACCATTGGTCTGGGGGTGGTATGCGGAAGAAAACTTATAGGTGACCCCACATTCCTTCCACATAGCCTGTATATACTTTGACATAAAGTTGCTGCCTCAGTCAGACACAACTTCTTTAGGGAAGCCAACCCTGGTAAAGATGCCATGTAAAGCTTTTGCAACTGACTTGGCCGTCAGTTTTTAATGGGATGGCCTCAGGATACCTGATGGCATTGTCGACCAGCACCAGGATAAACCTATTGCCCGAGGATATTTGGGAGTCAAGGGGACCAACAATGTCGATCCCTACCCTCTCAAATGGTACTCCCACAACTGGGAGTGGTACCAATGGAGCTTGGATTGTTGAGCCACTCTTACCAGATAACTGGCAGAAGGCACAACTCCTGCAGTGACTTTCTAGTTGCACCCCCATCTTGGGCCAGTAGAAGTGCATGGATAACCTTCGCTTGGTCCTCTTAATGACAAGGTGACCAGCAAGGGGCACTTCATGCGCCAGCTGCAGGAGGAAGGGTCTTACAGCAAGGGGAACCACCAACCTCCTATGGTCTCCTTCTGTAGACTCTGTGGGCTCGCTATACAGGAGTCCACCTTCCCAATAAATCTGATGCTTCCCAGGAGGTTCACCCTCAAGCTGGGAGCAGGCCTGTCTCCTTAGGCCTTCCAGAGATGGGCACTCACGTTGGCCTTTACTGAATTCTTCCCTGTCAGGACCACCTTCTACTAACAAATCGTTTAGTTCAGGATGGTCGTTGGTAGGTGAGTTAGGGGGAATATTTTGTTTCCCTCTTTTGGATTTTCTGACTCCTTTAGCCTTGGGTTTCCCCTTTGGCTGGGGCAGGGCATTGGTCTTGTGCAGGGTCTGTCAGCAGTGTCTCCCACAAGCCCTAAAGCTCTGAGATCATTGCCCAACAAGACCTTTCCTGGGACACTTCTCCGTATGCTCACTGGATTCCTGACTGCTGTACCATTTATAGTAAGCTTTACAGGTATTACTGGGAACATGAGAGGTGGGCCATCAGCCATCTTAGCGGGCATCAGAGTAGCTCTGGCAACTTCCTCTGGGTCTACCAAGGTAGAATCCACTACAGTTCGACTGCACCCACTATCCTTAAGAGCTGGAGTATCTACTCCATTGATCAGCACACTGTCTTTAAAGTAGTGCTTGGTATTATCCGGAATCCTAGCATAAGCCTCTGAGACTTTAGGCTCCCAGGAACCCAGGGAAACTAAAACTACCTCAGCTTCTATCCCACTGGGGAAGGAGTCTGAGGAGAAGGATGATCCGGTAATCTCTTCTTCCTCGTAGGAGGAGAAGGCCAGATTAGCAGAGTGGACCCCCAAGGTTTTGACCTTACATCTGGGATCCCCCTTCACGTGGTCAGTTGCTCCACAAGCAAAACAAGAGCCATTGGGTCTGTTTACATAGGGAGGCTTACTATAACCAGAGTTCTGTTTTGGAGGCTGACCTCCACTTCCCTGTGAGCTCTCTTGTGTCTTACTCTTATTTTTCTTGTTGTGGCCTTTCTGGGAGGAAGATTTATCAGTTTCCCCACCCTCGTTATCTTTGGGTTTTTTCCCTTCCTCCTGCTTACCAGGAGGAGTCTTGTCCTTATGGGACACTCTGTGACACCCACAAATCTGCTGCAATGGCTAGTTTCCTAGGATCTATCTCCTTTGAATCTGCCAAATGCTGCTTAAGCTCAGGGGAAGAAGATGCAAAAATGTGTTCCAGCATGACAAGACTTATCAGGCCTTCAAAGGTAGAAACATTGTAACCTTCAACCCAGCCAGTCAAGTTTTTGTAAGGATTCAGTTACATAAGATACCCACGTACCATCTTCTTTTTTTCTTGTACTCTCTGAATCTTTTTAAGTATTGGGCAGGAGTCTTTCCAAACTTTAAGATGAGAGTCTGCTTTAACATTGCAAAATCTGCTCTCTCAGCTTTTGACATTTCCATAATGGCACTGCAGCCAGAATGGGGCAGTCTGCTAAGTAACCAGGCAATTTTATCAGCATTGTCAACTTGTTGAACTTCACCTGCATACTGAAATGTATTCAGCCAGTCCATAATGTCATTCTTTTCCTCATACACACTGAGCAGATCTTTTGGCAACCTTGCATTAGAGGAGGCCCCAGACCCATGTCCAGGACCCTTGGATCTGTTGGCAACTTGAAGCTTGGCCAGTTCCAACTGGTGATCCCTGTCTTTTTGTTTTTCTGCCTGCTCTATCTTTAGTTTGGCCATATTGAACACAAGCTCATTCTGCCTAAACAGCAGCTCTTGCTTCTTGAATTCAAGTATGGCCTCCCCATCAGCACTGGCAGAGGAAACATTTGACATTACATCCTCCATGTCCTCGTGGTTGCTGTGGATCAGTGCAGCAGCAGAGCCATCAGTTCTACCAGTGAGAGCAGCCCCACCTCCTTTTGCACTGTCCTCAGAAGCTATAGCTCTAAGCTGAGCTTCTTGCCAGTCCATGATTCTCTGGATCATTTCTACTTTTGTGCCTTGAGAGGAGACACCTCTCTCATAACACATCTTTCTTAATGTGTCGGATTTTGAAGCATTTAAAGTTAACAAGGTACTTGTTTCCATACTGTTAGATAGGACCATGGCCTTTAAAAAGTTATACTACAACAATTCACTATGTGTCCTGGTAGGAATAACTTCAAATGCCTTCACTCGTGTGCAACACTGGATACCTTCAGTCCTATCCTATCGCTGTACACCAATTTGTTAAGATGGATTTCTGAACTCTGACTTGGAGAGAGGCAGAGGTTCTGTAGGTCAACCTAGTTTCTTGGAACAGGGTAACCTGTGGACAAGCCAGACCAATCAGGGCAGCTATGGCAGGCGGTCAAGACTAAGTCTCAAGAGGGGTGATGGTGACTGAAAGACCTCAATGAGCACACAAAGCAAGGACAATTACAAATAACTCCAGACAGGCGTTATATTAAAAATATAGACACATTTATTACAAGGCCTTTGTAACATAGACCATAGCAAAGAATCACAGTAACACTAGAGTAAACCAATACATCACAATCAATACAATATATATACAAGACCAAAGGGGACTAATGGGTTAAAAAGCATGAAATATGTGGACCACCTAGATGGGGAGGAAAACAGGCAGTGCAAGTAATCGTTAGACCTAGTTCAACATCAAGTATACACCTAAGAGGCAGTCCAAGCCCTACGAAGAGAGGAGCCCTATGCTCAAAAGTACATGCACACGCGTGTGCCAATGGACAAAATAGGGTCTCTTCAAGGGTCTCTAGCAGCTCAGGAAGGTGGATAAGGCGATGAAGAACCCGTTCCCACTATCCAAGCAGGACCTCCACTGGAGGGCAGAGGCAGTTTGAGAGCGCGGGATGGGGTTGCTATTTCGCAATAGCTGTCGAAAGGAAAGGGGCCCTCAGGCACCACTTTGTGCGTAAAAATGGGCTCCTGCGCTAAGGGCCACCGGTTGGAGTAAAGACTACTCACTGGTCCCCGACACAGGCAGACCCAAATTTCGCCAGTACAGTCCACTTCGCTGGCAGGTTCGAATGCGACAATCAGGCCGTCTCAACACCATGTAGTTTCCTAGATACAGTGGGGATTCCCAAATGGGAGAGGGGCGATTTCTCCACTCTGGGTGAAGGAATCGGCCCAATTCCACTGCAGCAGGCTTCAGGGTCAAGGGGGTCACAAATGCAGCGAACTTGCACAGGACTTTGCCACAGCAGGGCAATACGGTAACCGCGGTTACTCCGAACCGGGCGCACTCATCTCACTTCAGACCTGGGAATGCCAAGTGTACGGAATTCGGTGTGAGGGTGCCGTAGACACAGAGCAAGCAGTATACCAAGTTTCGAGGGCCTCCTCGAAACGGCGGCGGTGACAGAGCAAACGTCCCGTGTAAGCTGGTCAGCCCACTGGTTGGCCCAGGGGCACTTCCGAAGAGGGTTACTTGCAGGGTTTGTTGAAGGTGCCGAGAATAGTTTATCCCACTATTCCAATGGGTCGAAGCGTCTTTGCAGACCTTCTAGGACGATTAGATGTAGAGGGGTCCCACAGGACGACAGCAGGCTCAGGGTGCCAAACTTTCCAGCCGATCACCAGCGGTTCCTCGACTCGGCTTCTTGTTGCAGCATACTTGGCTCCTTATCCCTTGTTCGGTATGAACTCAGGAGATCGACATGGTAGTGGTGTTTTCAGCCTCCTCTTATCCAAAGTTCCCTTTGCGCCAAAACGGAGAGGACCCAATGGGAGATCTGCTCACAAACACTCACTCCATACGTGGACCAATCACGGACCACAGTGGTCCCAGGCATTCCGGACACTCTAGACTCTCTGGCACCCAGGATGTGTATTGGGAACAGCCCACATCCTGGAGGCACACACACAAGACATGCAGAAGCCCGCGAAAGCATTGGGTTTCGTGGGAAAGTGCATGCCCAAATAAGGACTGACCCGAGTCGACTCGACCTGGGGAAGGTGAAGGGGCAAGATGACCAAAGGACAGGACAAAGAACCTCGTGGCATGGCCATTTTGGAGCCAGGCCACCTATTCGTGCCAAACGCGGTAAACGTGGTTAACCTGGCAAGAAAGGGTTAAAAATATAAGAAAACGATAGCTGCCACCAGTCCTGTCCATGACACATCTGCACAGTTCATAAAAAGTCCAGCAAGAGTTTCTAGGGCCTTTGGAACGAGCAGAGACCCAAGTGTGCTGTAAGGTAAGTTACATCGCACACTTTTTACATGTTGCACAAAAGCTGCAACATGAGGAAAGGACTAAGGGTAACAAAGTCTCCCAGTACTGACTGTCTTAAGGGCATGTCTGTTTCCCCATTAAAAGTGATCGAAAGCCCAGAGGAGTGCAGCTTAGGGCTGTGATTCGCTGGTAAAGTTTAGTTCAGGGTGTAAAACAGCAGCAAAAAGTTTGGGGGGTTGACACATGGAGGGAAAATTGCATACAAATATGAAATCTTTCCTAACAGCCATCAATCTTGGAGACCCTCTCAGGACCGAAATCTGCTTCAAAGACAGCAGTGGCTCTGTTTGCTTTCTTCTTCCACTGCAACTGCGGCTGGCAACCTCTGTAACTATTCCACCTCCTTTTACTAATGGCCTGCACCTGAGGGAGTTTTATATATTCAAAAGTCCCGCTCAGGTGTGGGTCATTAGAACCACTAGACTGCACCCTGCACTTTGGCGCTTCTGCGTCCCACTTCCTCGTCCCAGTACTCAGGGAATTGTGGAACTTGAAGTCCCCAGTATTCTGATTACCTTTTACTTCATGAATACAAACCTCAGCTTGTTAGGCAGAATTGCAGGCAGTCCCCTCTGAGACCACTACACACAATTAGGACTACAGGTGTTAGCCAAACCAACCTTTGGTATAAGTCTGTACCACACAGTTTCTGGTAGTGAGCTGAGCAGCCAGGCTTATCTCAAGAGTGAATGTGAGCAGTACAAGTAGTTACACAGAGGACTTTCAATCACAGTGGTTCAAGTAGACACTTATACTCAAGGTTTCTTGGGAAAAACACTTAGTAATTTAATACACAATCATTTAGAAAACATTTCACTAGAAGAAGGCCACTTAATATTATATACCCATACACTTCAATACAAAACTGTAAGCTGAGACAGTTTCAACTCCCCTGAAATAGGAGCCAAATGGCAGTTCAGTTACTTATCAGTGAGCAAAAAGGATAAAAGTAAGTAGAATAGATCACATATACTTTCTATGCAGTGCAAATAGTTTCAGTTCACCAGAGGAGTTCAATTCAAGTCAATAGGCCAGGCCAAAGTCAACGGGCTAGTGTTCTAGGGCAGTTCTGGTATCAAACGGTAAGGTCTTTGCAAAAGGTCTCAGAAGTAGTTTAGACGAAAAAGGATCATTTGTCGGGCCACAAGCCGATTAGGCCTGCAAGTTGGGAAAGTTTCACGAACTTTCACCGCAAGAGTGGCGTTCTCTCAATAGGATATGGCACAGTACCTTTGTATGAAGAAACAAATGTTGCTGAAGTCATGGTTCCTCTCAGGTCCTGCAGATCTCGCTGTTCCTGTGCCTCAGTCGTGGGGACAAGAAGAGGGAGGACGTCGGGGGACTCCTGCACTGCACAGGATCATTCAAGAAAGCAAACAAGATGTAGTCACTTCAGTTCCAGTAGCTGTAGATTCAAGAACAAAAACTGGTGTCCCGCTCCCTGGTTAATCCTAACCAGCCTTGATAATGGTATCCAGGTGTCTTATGAGTTCATTGGGCCCACCAACTCAAAGGAAGAAGCCGTCCTTGAAGGAGCTTCTCTGTCGAATGGAGTTTGGCAATTCGGACCTGCAGCAGGGCTTCACCGGGCAAACCAACGGTCCAGGAGTTGCAGCAGCCGTCCTCTTCCAGCTCGTCTTCAGTTCTTTCATTCCAGTGGTCGACTCTGCTTTCCAGTCCAAGAGACTCGCCTTTTAAACCGTTTTCTCCCTTTCATTCCAGCCTAGCTGTTACTTCCCAGCAGGATGGCTGTCCTTGCCGGACAGTCAGCCAGCCAATCACGCCAGAGTGTATTTGGGTCTCCTAGGAGACTAAGCACAGGGAGTTTCGGGCACCTCCCTCACTTCCTGCCCACCCCAGACACTCAGACGCCAGAGGCGATCTTCAGTCCTGAAGCCCGCCAAAGGCACATGAACAAAGGGACCAAACCTGGTTTGGCGCACAAACATTAGAAGGACCTTTCCAAAAAGAAACGGCAAAAAAAGAAGACCGGGACCTGTTTAAACAAAGGGGCTTAAGGCGCCATCTTGAAAAACATGGCTCCTGGGATTTTTAGCTACCAGTGTTCATGGTCGGGAAAAATCAAGGTAGTTTGTTGCAAAACCACTGCCCCCAGCCTTTTCAATAGGAAAGGATAGCATTTGACTGCTACATGAGTATTTAGACACAGGGGATACGATGGAACCCCTCCAGTACTCCATGGTATGATGGGGTATGCTGGGTCTATGAATTTGGAAAGACTAGTAAACTCAATTTCACTTTACATTCTCTGGGAAACAGTAGTTTATCCCAGAGAAGGTATTTAAACCCTTGGGAAGTCTAAAAAGACATCCCTGTGTCACTGCACTGAAGGTGCTGTGTAACACACATGAACAGATGATGCCTATGGAGTTATCTAAAACTCCATAATCAAAGAACACACATGTAAAGCACACATCAAAATCCATGAAAGAGTGGGGAAAAAGGCTCACACTCTTTCCAGGTAAATAAATCAAGTCCTCGAAATTCTGCAAAGTTGCTGGGGTCTCTAAGGTGAAGGGAATTAGCACTTTTATGAGAATTCTCCCTAACACAACTTTATTGGATTTACTCTGGGTATTGAATAGCTCTCGAATGAAGGGATTTAGAGGGGTCAATGGTTGGTTCAGCTGTAAGGGAGAATTGTTTTCATCAGAAGTCGGGGTATTGTCTGATTTTCACATATATTGTTCCCCTGTTGATCACAAGAGTTTTCCCTAACATCAATGCGGCTAGCTTTGTGAAGGGAAGTCTTACTCTGACAACAAGCCATTAACAGGGTAATTCATAAAATTTCGCACAAAAGTGGCGCACGCGGCTGGCGCACAGTGTCCCCGTGCGATACACTGCGCCAGCCGCGTGCGATAAAATCCATTTCATCGCACAGCGTATTCATGGATTTTAGCCTCCAAAACCAGCCGTGGCACAGAGTGGCGCAGCGACCCTGCAGCAGCGCCAGTTACGCCCCCAAGAACGCCCTTGCGCAAGGAAAAGCCATCAAAATCCCCAATTCATCGCAAATGTCTGCGCTAACCCTGGACCAGTTCACAGGGCTGCCAAACAGCAAACGCCAAGCGGGGAACGTGTATTTCAGGGGTGCGCGGGAAGTTTCACACGCAAATTCAGCAGGGTATGTGTATTTCAGGGGTGCGCGGGAAGTTTCACACGCGATTCCATCAGGGTACGTGTATTTCAGGGGTGCGCAGGAAGTTCAACACGCGATTGTCCTGGGTACGTGTATTCCTGGGGTGCGCGGGAAGTTTCACACGCAAATTCAGCAGGCAACGTGTATTTCAGGGGTGCGCAGGAAATTTCACACGCGATTCCATCAGGGTACGTGTATTTCAGGAGTGCGCGGGAAGTTCCACACGCGAATGTCCTGTGTACTTGTATGTCGGGGTGTGCGGGAAGTTTCACACGCGATTCCATCAGGGTACGTGTATTTCAGGGGTGCGCGGGAAGTTCAACACGCGATTGTCCTGGGTACGTGTATTCCTGGGGTGCGCGGGAAGTTTCACACGCAAATTCAGCAGGCAACGTGTATTTCAGGGGTGCGCAGGAAATTTCACACGCGATTCCATCAGGGTACGTGTATTTCAGGAGTGCGCGGGAAGTTCCACACGCGAATGTCCTGTGTACGTGTATTTCGGGGTGCGCGGGAAGTTTCACACGCGAATTCAGCAGGGTACGTGTATTTCAGGGGTGTGCGGGAAGTTTCACAAGCGATTCCATCAGGGTACATGTATTTCAGGGGTGCGCGGGAAGTTCCACACGCGATTCCATCAGGGTACGTGTATTTCAGGAGTGCGCGGGAAGTTCCACACGCGATTGTCCTGGGTACGTGTATTCCTGGGGTGTGTGGGAAGTTTGACACGCAAATTCAGCAGGGTACGTGTATTTCAGGGGTGCGCGGGAAGTTCCACACGCAAATGTCCTGTGTACGTGTATTTCGGGGTGCCCGGGAAGTTTCACACGCAAATTCAGCAGGGTACGTGTATTTCAGGGGTGCGTGGGAAGTTCCACACGCAATTGTCCTGGGTACGTGTATTCCTGGGGTGTGCGTGAAGTTTCACACGCAAATTAGCAGGGTACGTGTATTTCGGTGTGCGCGTGAAGTTCCACACGCGACTGGGTCTGTGAGAGGGTCCTGGAACGCGTACGCCCAGCGCTCCATGCCCAGATCCTTGAGAGGCAGACCCGTCTGGAGTCGAGCGGTAAGTGGCCAAGCATTGCTGTGTGAGACAGGGCATGTTGCAGTGTGCTGGTTGTCTGATACTTGCCTGTATGTGTGACATAGGCCATGTACGCGTGTGTGTGTCCAGGGACATCATGGTCATGCATGTGAGACCGGTAATGTGTGAAGCACACGGTTGGTGTATGTGTTTAAATGCAACATGGGGAGCCCTATGCGGAATGGACACATGAGAGCATGCCAGTCTCTGTTCCTGGACATGGTTGGGGGTGAGGGATGGGTGCTGATGCCATGTACATGTATGGTGTCCATGTCTGTGTGTCTGACCTGCGTGTATGTGACTTGTGAATGCCATGGATGCATGACACATGTCTGTGACAATGTTCAGAATCACTGATGCAGCCTAGTTATCCTTGCATCCACTGTGTCTGGGGTGTACGAGTCCGGATGGATGAAAGTACGGTGAAGTGTGTGCATGTGATAGGCATGACCCATGATGCATGTGAGTTCAAAAACAACATTGTATGTTTTAAGAGTCCCTTGGACATGTTTGCTAATGTTCATAGCATGCACCATGCCTGTTACTGCATGTCTTTTGCCTGACCCATGTGTTGTGGAGGGACATGATGGAAGTGATCTTTGACAGTGCCACTCATCTGCTATTGCTTCCTGTCTAGGGGACCATTGTACAGTACCCTGATGCTTGTGTTCTATGTCTCCCTCTACACAGCGCAAAGTGAAGAAGAGGGCGGAGACGGCGCTGTGGAGCAAAGTGGCGGGGATGCCCTCATGGCTGCAGCGGAAGGGGTGGGTGAACCCCCACAGGGGCTTGCAACGGCGGAATACAGGGTGGAGCCATCCAGGTTGGTGGTTTCCACAGAGGAGGAGGAGGCCGCTACTGAGCCGCACATGGGGCCAGGTGGGGGCATCCCTGCTGGTGCAAGTGGTGCAGTCCAGGGGCAGGGGCAGGAGGCAGCACAGGTCGCCGTGGAGGTGCCTGTGCATGTCACTGTCCCTGACACTGTGACTGCACCACCATGCACCAGCAGGGATGCCCCATCCCAGGCCCGTCCGCAGGTAGGGGGGATGTCCATGTCATCATCTGACACCCCTCCACCTGCGGACGAGGGGACCCCTGGCCGTATGGTGAAGGTCCTGATTGGTGTTGCGTTGCGCACGGGTGTCATGCGTGATGAGGTGCGTGCTTCCCGGGGGGAGCACGCACGTCATCACGAAGAGCACCGTGCAAACGTGGCCCAGTTGGGAGCGGCCGTGGTCGGGGGTTTTGTACATGTGTCGGGCACTCTGGCGACCCTCTCCTCCTCTGTGGAGGCTATGCGACAGTCGTTCTCCATGCCGTCTTCCGGCCCAGATGCCACCAGGGCCCCCTGTGGACCTGCCCCGACCAACGCAGCCAACTCGGTGGGGATCCCATCCCTGCCACAGTCGGGAGTCGGAGGTCCAGCAGGGGTGGACACACCAGCAACTGGACACACCAGCAACTGGACCCCAGCACATGGAGGATGTGATGGCATCATCGGGCAGGGCACGTGCACGACGGCGTCGGTGGATTCCATCAGCCTGGATGCCGTCGTGCTGGCACAGGCAGTTGCGTCGGAGGCAGCGGCAGGCTCGACGTGGGAGGCATCATGGCTCGGGCCATCAACATCAGGGTGGCAGGTATCGGCCGGAGGGCAGGAGAACCCTGGAATGGAGTGTCTTCCGTGTGGGAGCGGTTGGGCCAGCAGATGGGTGCGGAGCAGCAGCGGGCAGAGGAGGAACGGCTCACAATGGTCAGGGCGGAGAACTCCATGCGTAGGGCGCTGAGGCGGGCTGAGTGCCTCGAGGGTATTCGCAGGGAGTTTGAGCTGGACACTGCATTATCCCTGCGAGACCCCGGGGCCAGGGAACATGCCCGCCTCCAAGCCATTGAACAGGAGTTCGATGATGCCCTGGCCCATTACAACAACCAGTGAGCCGTCGGACTAGCCCGCTGCCCTTGTAAATAGTTATGTAGTTAGTGTTAGGTTTCCTTTGCTTTTTTATTTTTTTTGGCCATTTCGGACAATGGACCACATTTTTGTATATAGTTTTTTCATTAGGTACTATTATTAGATAGGTTTTATTTCTTCCATTGGGATCATGGACCCTGGATTGTTTTTCTGTATATAGTTGACTGTTGGATTTTATTTTTTTATTTTGAATTTACCCATGGAGCAATGGTTTTCGGTTTTGATTTTCCATTGAATTTACTTTTTGGAACTGTGACTTTGGACACCTTTCCTTTGGATTTTGATTTGTGGTTTTACATTATTTTACAGACATGTTGCTTTTGGTTTTTAATTCCCATTGTTGTTTCTTTATTTTTGATTCCATTTATGTTGCTTTTAATACATTTTCTTCATCAAAGTTCAATGTGTAGTATCATCTCATTGGTTTCATGCATATCATGATATGGGTTTTGACATTTACTGACACCCATTGTGTGTATGTGAGGGACATGTGTTCATTTACATACTTGCCATTGGGGTTGTATCATGTAATTGGCTTTTCTAAGTGGGTGGATGCAATACTTGGGTGGGTGTTTGGCATGTGGAGGCAGCCCATAAGGGCCAGGGATCTAGATTGTGATGACGTGTTGGCTGGGGGACATGAGTCGGGGCCTGCTGGCAGGTGCCCCACAGTGCTGGGGGGGTTGGGGTGCAGGGGGACATGAGTTGGACATGAGTGGGGGCCTGGTGGAGGGTGCCCTCCACTGCTGGGGGGTGGGGGTGCTGGGAGACATGTGTGGGGGCCTGGTGGAGGGTGCCCCTGGATGCTGGGGGGTGGGGGTGCTGGGAGACATGTGTGGGTGCCTGGTGGGGTGTGCCCCTGGATGCTGGGGGGTGGGGGTGCTGGGAGACGTGTGGGGGCCTAGTGGAGGGTTCCCTGCACTGCTGGGGGGGTGGGGGTGCAGGGGGACATGAGTTGGACATGAGTGGGGGCCTGCTGGCAGGTGCCCCACAGTGCTGGGGGGTGGGGGTGCTGGGAGACATGCGTTGTTGATCAGTAGTGCAAGGTGACATGTGGCTTGGCTGGGGGGCATGCCCATGGTGGATGGGCTGCCTGCGGGACATGAGCAGGGGTGCAGGGTAGGCCACTGTGGTGTGGGACTCCCCAGCACCCCCGAAATACACGTAGGCTGCTGGATTCGCGTGTGTAATTTGCCAAGCACCCGGAGTACACGTACCCTGCTGAAATTGCGTGTGGAACTTCACGCGCACACCGAAATACACATACTCTGCTAATTCGCGTGTGAAACTTCCCGCGCACACCGAAATACACGTACCCTGCTAATTCACGTGTGAAACTTCCCGCGCACCCTGAAATACACGGACCCAGGGCAATCGCGTGTGGAACTTCCCACGAACCCCGTAATACACGTACCCTGCTGGTATCGCGTGTGGAAGTTCACGCGGACCCATAATACACGTTCCCTGATGGTATCGCATGTGGGACTACCCGCGCACCCCAGGAATACACGTACCCAGGCAAATCGCACGGCTGGGGGTGGTGGTACTGGGAGACAGGAGTGGGGGCCTGGATGCAGGGGGGTGGGGTTGCAGGGGGACAGGAGTGGGGGCCTGATGGGGGGTGCCCCTGACTGGTGGGGGGTGGGGGTGCAGGGGGACAGGAGTGGGGGCCTGGTGGAGGGTACCCCCGGTAGCAGGGGGGTGGGGGTCCAAGGGGACAGGAGTGGGGGCCTGGTGGAGGGTGCCCCTGGATGCTGGGGGGTGGGGGTGCTGGGAGACATGCGTTGGTGCGCAGTAGTGCAAGGTGACATGTGGGTTGGCTGCGGGGCATGGCCATGGTGGATGGGCTGCCTGCAGGACATGTGCAGGGGTGCAGGGTAGTCCCCTGTGGTGTGGGCCGCCTGCAGGGGCCGTGGAGGGTGTAGAGGGAACAGCTGGGAGGACCCACACGGCCAATTCACGTGTGGGACTCCCCGGCACCCCCGAAATACAGGTAGGCTGCTGAATTCGCGTGTGGAATTTGCCGCGCACCCGGAGTACACGTACTCTGCTG
Source organism: Ambystoma mexicanum (assembly GCF_040938575.1). Classification (NCBI taxonomy): domain Eukaryota; kingdom Metazoa; phylum Chordata; class Amphibia; order Caudata; family Ambystomatidae; genus Ambystoma; species Ambystoma mexicanum. Next base: position 344,641,376 of record NC_090923.1, on the reverse strand, counting down.
AAACTGCGTGTGGAACTTCACACGCGCCCCGGAATACACGTGCCCAGGCCAATCGCGTGTGGAACTTCCTGCGAACCCCGTAATACACGCACACACTATTTTTCACACAGCGGGTGTCCGTGTTTGTCGGTACCCCTTTGCACCTCATTTGTCCTAGAGGGCCACTGTATGGACCATTCATCATAGCTGTATATGGGTGCTTTTTGTTAGCGCACATTTATTTCAGGCGCAGGGACGCTACCGCCTGCTTTCTTGTGGCGTACTTGTTTGGCCCTGTGCGCGTCTTTCACCGTGCGCTGGTTTGCCCTATTCGATTCCATGAATACGAGTTGTAGGCGAGCGTGTGGGCGTTCCGCGCACTTGCCTCCTGTGCTTCCCCCGTGACGCCCATATTTTCACGCGTTGTTCCCCATTCCGAATGTTATGCCCCGTGTTCCGCCTACTTTTGTGATGTGCGCAGCACTATGTGCGATTTCGCAGTGGTCATGGCGCACGCCGTTGGATGACCTGTGCGCCGGCATGCACCGCGCACTTTTTCAGCGCACATCCAACTTTTTTCTCGTGCACGGACTTCCATGAATCGATGTGCGTTGGTTTCCCGGTGATTTTCGCAGTTGCAATGCGAATTTCGCACTTTTACTGCGAATCGCACGTTTTAGCACCTCTGCGCTGGAATTTTCGGCGCACATTAATTCCATGAATCGGCCTGTATATATTCTGGCACCATAGAAATCTCCCTCTCTGAAGAAGATCAATTCCTAACAGAATCCTCCTATTCCTTTGGGGGCCTTCTCCTCCCAGGTGAACCACCCAGCTAATACCACCCCTCCCCCGTGTTAGGATCAGGTAGGGGCTGCCTTCCCCTGGCCACCAGGAAGGAGACTTTAGGCAGGGATTCTGTGAGTGGCGCTTTGAAACACAATTCTGCTGTACGAAGCGCCTTACAAATGCTCAATAAAATAAATCCCATACTACTGGCTTCCTAGATTCATATTGGATTCCTGGCTCTGGAATTAAAGATAAGTAAACTGTTTATATGTCAAGCTAACATGCCCAGAATTGCAATTTATGCTAACAGTACTTCGTACAAAATAAGATGAATGCAAAAAGTGCGTTTTCCAAATCTCTCAAAGGACGGTCAACAAATTATAGTCAAATAATTTGCAACATGTTTAGCAGCTGTTCATCCCATTAGTTATGATTGTTTTGTAGTGTACCTATATTGTGAATGCTTATGAGAAGTGCAGATTGCATTGGAAAATTTACTTAATAAATATGTTTTTCTATATTAGGAAAATATCCCATTGATAATCACACTCTGTAATCCTGGAATCAGAACTCGCCATTGGCATCAGATGTCCGATATCGTAGGATATGATTTAACTCCAGACTCTGGAACTACATTAAGGAAGGTTTTAAAGGAAAATCTTACTCCTTTTCTGGAAAAATTTGAACAAATCAGTGCAGCAGCAAGCAAGGTAAGAAAATGCTGTGTTTATTATAAACACTGAATGTGCACGGAGATACCAGCTCATGATATCTCATTTTTCTATTTTTTCTATTGTTACCTCAAATCCCATAAGGATCTCTTTCCCCCAGTCACACATTAGGTCTGTTTTAACGCAAACTCAATTTTGGCTGTGGTAGGCCACAGAACAAACTCGATATAGGATGGCATACTTCAGACATTGTAGTTCATGTTGCTTACACTAAAAGACAATCCCTCGGATCATTATCATTCTGTTCCAAGCACAGCATCCAGTGCATGTTGTAACGAATGTTCACTCTAATTATTTTTCTGTAAGTGTGTAAATTGTTTACTTTTGTGCAAACATAATTTTTCCATCCGCCCAAGTTACTAACAGGGGAAGCCACTTTGTGAGCATGCATTGTAAGTGAGCTATCTTCTCTGAAGGGAATTTCCTCCGCCCCAACCGCTGAAATACTTTACAAATCATCAAACAAGCTGCATCTTGCACCAATTTTTTCAAAATACATTCACTAAATAAATCAAGTGTTTTAAAGGCTGTTTAGGGAGCTCCTCAACCAATCTAAAACTTCAAGATCTGAACAGTACATAGTAAAAGTACTTCTGTGCAGATGAAAATACATGTATGTACTGTGACGAATCCTTGGATGTCGTGTTTTCTCTCGTAGGGGGAGCCCGTTCCCATGGGGCCAGAGAGGTGGCACTCAGCGAGTGGACCTATAGTACTTGGGGTGACTACCAGAGGGAGAACGCGGTATCCACAACATACTCACACTTCTCCTATACCGCCAACCTCCCAATCCATGTTATCCTCTGTCATGTGTTGTTACACAGCCACTCCTGTTACGCATACTGAGATGAGGATGTAGAGATGAACTAAAGATATTGAGATGAGGAAGAGACTCAGAGCAATGCAGTGTGCCCCACGGAACCAACATGAGCGGCCGGGACAACTTGGAACAAGTAAGACCAACCCGATAATAAAAAGGGAAGAGGGACTGACATATTGGTCTAACCCTCCCTGGAGGAACCGTAAAAGTGAAGAAAGCATGGAAGCAGACGCCCAGAAGGGAGCAGGAAGGTCTGATGCCAGTTGGAGGAAGAGGAACGAATAAGCAAACTGGTGGAAACACACACAATAACATGGATAAACATTACTGAGTCCTTGGTGGTTAATATCATGAAAAATGACAATAAATGACAGCACTTGCTTATGAACTGAGGATTCACTACATGTCGTCACTTCTCGCTCTTTTCCTGGAGGCCAGGGAGTGAGGCCACTACCTGATAGTCCCTCTGGGGGTGGTATAATGCGGGAGGATCTCATGGTGTGGAACTCCCCCCTAGGGCGAAGGACGGCCAACTAGGGTATAGGCCTTATCAGAACATCAGATCCCAACACACTCTAACCTCTCATTCTTCTGCTAACTTCTATATAGACAGTAGACCTATGCACTGTTATCAGGCAAACTACCTCAACATTCTGAAAAGTACTGAGAGGAAGAATAACATCTTCCTTTACAGGTACCGCTGCTGTTACCAGTACTAGCGTTTCACCTACCTGCACGTGTAATAACGCTGCGCACGGCTCTAAGTTCGATTTTCATTTGGTTCTCTGAATTTCACTGCCAATAAATTTCTCTTCTGCTGCTTACTAGTGTTTAGGAAGCATACTGCATGACTGCTTGTGTGAGTGGCAGAGAGCAAAGCACTCTCGTGTTTGTAAGGAACTGAAAGTAGTTTATTTGAACTACATTTCCCAGGACCCCCAGGGTATTTCTTGTTTGTTCAGGCGCTTCAGCGCCGGCGCTTCTGGGTCGCGCCGGTCTTCACCGGTCATCGCCGCAGCTCGCCGGCTCGCTGGAAATCTCGGCTTTCAGCAGGGTCTCGATTACTCTGGCTACCAGACGCCTCTCCCTTTAAGTAAGTTGCTCATGTATCCTGCATTAGGTTCACCATGTGCTTGCAGAAAATACTACGCCAACCTAACATGAAGTTCAAGATCGCACCCTTGTTGGTTCTATCTTTTTCCCTTCTCAACACACGCTCGCTATACAAGCATGGTGTGGAAATCTCTGACCTAACTAATGAACTTAAGCCTGACTTTTTCGGCATAGCCGAAACCTGGCTCAACCCCGACCTTCCCACCCAAGCCACACTCTCCACGCCCGAACACTACACTCTCTTTAGAGCAGATCGTCTGCTGGGTAAAGGTGGCGGAGTGGCCTTGTTGTGTAAATCAAATCTTGAATGCTATAAAATTCCTCATACCTCTCTAGAAGGCTGTGAGAGTTTATGGGTAAAAATAAAAACCTCTCCACATACCACTTTAAACACACTTACGATCTATCTTCCACACAAAGTTATGCCTCTATTTGAAGAACCGCTCAGTGATCTACTGGCTCAGATTTGTACCACTAAAGGCCCAGTTGTCATCATGGGTGATTTTAACTATTGGGCCAACGACCAACAGGATAAAGCAGGCACCAATCTGATGGATACCATCACCTCCTTTGGCCTTACCCAGTGGATGAAATCCCCCACACATAGTAAGGGTCATACCTTAGACTGGCTCCTGTCCCAAAATGCCAACATCTCTGACATCTCGGCCACACCATGTATTTGGTCTGACCACTTTCTTATTCAAGCCAAGATTTCACTACTCTCCCCTCCTCCTAAACTTAATGCCAACACACGCATTCATAAAATGTCTCGCAACCTTAAAAAACTAACAGTTCCAAATTTTGCCACACTGCTGTCTTCTAAACTTCAACCCCTTGACAACTTTGTTGACTCCTCGAAACTTATCAATCATCTGTCTACCAACATCAAAGAAGCAGTCAACGACCTTGCCCCACTGAAAATGAAGACAATAAAGACCGAAACCACAAAGAAATTATTGTGGCCAGACAAGAAAAAAGAGGCCACGAAAGAGTTTGGAGGAAAGATCCTAACAACAACACTCTAACCAATTACAAAAAATCCATCCTCAATTACAAAAAACTCATCACAGAAGAAAAGGCCACACATTATAACACAAGGATAGTGAATGCTCAATCCAACACTGGGGAGCTTTTCAAAATCTTAGCGGAGTTCCAAAATCAGCCCCCAACCACTAATATCATTAAGGACAATAAATGGTGCCAGGGCATACACAATGCCTTTCTACTCAAGATTGATTCTCACAAAGAAAAAATAAATAAAGCCCTATGCAATGTAACATCCCCGCAAACCCCCACAGACACCGTTCTGTCCAATACCTGCGGAAACAATATCCCTCAATTCTCTTTCACACACTACACGGAAGATGAAGTACTCAAAATCATAAAGGACCTTAAAGACACGTCCTGTCCTGCTGACGACTGCCCCACAAGCACTCTTAAGGAGTCCTTAGAAACTTTTGTTCCATGGATTACCAAACTGGTCAATCTCTCTTTTGATGAGGGCCTGGTACCGGAACTGTTAAAATCAGCGTGGATTACACCCTTATGGAAAAAGGAAAATCTTGACCCAGCGAACAACGACCATTACAGGCCCATTACCAACGTGCCATATGTTCTCAAGATAATTGACAAACTTGCCTATTTACAGTTACAAGCCCATATCGAAAAATATAATATCTTGGGTACCCGTCATTCGGGCTATAGGGCTCATCACGGGACTGAGACAGCAATGCTAGATCTTAAATCTACCTTAGCTAGCATAGCTGATAATAATCAAGCTGCTTTGCTCATGTTATTAGACCTCTCCGCAGCCTTCGACCTAGTTGATCACACCTTACTGGTGTCAAGGCTCAGAGAGGTCACCAACTGCTCCGTAATTGCATCCAGATGGATTGCTTCCTTTCTGGGTCCCAGAATGGTGAGGGTCTGTGTTGGCGATAATCTTCTCCAATATCTCAGACATGCAGAGTTCCTCAGGGCTCCTGTCTATCGCCTCTGCTTTTCAATCTTTATATCTGTCCCCTTCTTGACCTCTTAAACAAATTAGGAGTGCAATACACGAACTACGCTGATGATACTCAGGTGGTCATACAGCTGAGTGGCTCCTATAGCAGCGATACAATAACCATCAATAAAATACACAAAGCCATACAAGACTGGATGGCCTGTAATTATCTTGCCCTGAACGACAAAAAAAAACGGAACTCCTCATCGTGGCATCAAAAAACACTCGGGCGAAACTCGACTCCAACTATGCTAGTTTCCATATTGCCGACAATACCATTCTCGTCCAGAAGAAAGTCAAGACCCTGGGCGTCGTTCTTGACGAAGAACTCTCTATGAAGTCCCATGTCTCCAGCATTAAATCTAGCTGCGGTCTTATAAATAAAAGAATAGGCTATATTCGACCATTCATTTCGGAAGAAAACTGTGCCCTTCTGTCCACTGCATTGATCAATTCAAGATTGGACTATTGCAACAGCCTCCTAGCGGGCACCAGAGCGTCCAACATCCAATCACTACAAGTGGCTCAGAATAATGCTCCACTTTTAGGAAAACACTTCACTGGCTTCCCATTAAACATCGGATAACGCACAAGATATTGACCACGACCCACAAATGCCTCAGCCTCTGTAGCCCTACTTATTTGTCAGCCCGCATTAGCATTAAATCCAACGCGAGGAACCTTCGTTCATCCTCTGCCACTATTCTCAAGCATCCAAAATACAGGACAGCCAAATTTGGAGGTACCACTCTTGACGCTTAAGGTCCCCTTCTATGGAACAAACTCCCAGCCCAGATGCGGCAGATCCAGGACTACACTGTATTCAAACGTGCTGTAAAAACTCACTTCTTCAATCTGGAATAACTCTCTGACCCTTCTTCTTTCTTTGCCATGTGTGTCTGTTTGTTTTGTCCAGTTTTATGTGCGCCCTGAGGCCTACGGGCATGTTGGCGCATTACAAGAATTAAAATAAATAAATAAATAAATAAACAGAGGTAATCCAAGTGCTGGGACGAGGTGGGACACAGGAACAATGGAAGAGCAATACCAGGAAGGAGCTGAAGAGATATAGACTTACGTGGAGGCGTAGTTCCTTGTATGCCATAAAAACCAAAGAAGCACTGCCTATCATAGAGACACAGCCAACCAGGACGAGAGACTGTGAAGCCCCAGAAGCAAGAAGGCCAGGATGGAGCCGAGAGTAGTCCACTCCCGGAGTCAAGAGGACAACGGGACTCCTTTGCCCAACGGCTTCCAGACGGTAACGACAGGCTGGCAGACAGTGATGTGAATGCAAGAGGCAACGTCCATGCCATCGTTCCAAGGAAGATCTGTGAGATGAAGGCACCAAGACACAGAGATGCCTGTGCAGCACACACAGTAGAAGAGAGACCCCAGGAAGTCCCGGATGCACATCCTGGGAACACGGCAGGTAACGAGAGAGACATGGGGACCGGTAGGGGCTAGAAGGTACAAGAGGCACAAACCTTGTACAGATATAACAAGCAGGAGTTTCACCCTCACGTCAGTACTTGGCAAGCAAGGCAGCCCAGGGGGACATAAAGAGAAGGGGAGAAAAACAAGGGTTGGGGACCCAACCAAGAAAGTGATACGAGTCATCTTCCTTGTGGCTTTACTTGGCAGGGAAGTGAACTAAGTGGGCCAAACCAAAGAAGAAGAGAAACTGGGGTTGGGTGGTACCCAACCCAAGAGAATGATGCTAGTCATCTTCCCGTGGCAGTTCTTGGCAGGGAAGTGGACCAAGTGGGCCAAACCAAAGAAGAGGAGAGAAGCCAGGGTCGCTGAACTTCATAACACTCAGAGTTGGGTGTTGTAAGTGTTAAACCTATTGAGGAGAAGACATGGGGGAGTAATGCCCCCTATTTGTAAGGGATTTGTTTTATGATTACCGTGAGAAGGGAGTCATTCTTCTGGTAACCTGGTGTTAGGGAGAATTCTCTGTTAAGGCTAATTTCCCAAACCTAGTGAGTCCCCCAGCAGCTTTGCTGGATTTTTGGGGTTTATTTTTTTCTCCTGCTAAGAGTGAGACTCTTTTTCTCCCACTCTTAGACATGATTTGAGATATCCTTTGACTTTGTAATGTGTTTTATAGGCTATGGGGTATTTTACTCCATAGGGTTTCATGTATTTTTGGTAAGTGTGTTACACAGCACCCTCAGTGCAGTAACACAGGGGTGTCATAGTGACCCCCAAACATAGACTCCATACCCTGGGACTGACTACTGTCTCCCAGGGCATGTAAAGTCACCATTGACTTTACTAGTCTTAAATTGTGAACAGAACCAGTACAAACCATCATATTGTGGAAGTACTGGTAGGGGCAATTAGCTTGCCCCTGGGTCTGTTTTTCGAGGGGGCACTGTGCAGTCCCCCCTCGTCGAGTTTCTGGCTGGTGGCAGTGGTTACCACGCGAAATATTCCACCGGAATATTTCCTATGGGATTTTCCCATTCATTTTAAACGCACCACTTTTTTGGTGCAATGTTAAAGATACTGCCGGCTTATTTATTTAATATTTATTCCCCGGTTGGGTCTTTTTGCCAGGACTCGGTTTTAAAATGGCGTTTGTGTTCGCCTCTGTAACTCCAACCCAAGTCGAGCCCTTTGTACCACTTTTTGGCAGGCTTCTGCACAGAAGCCCCCAAAAGTGGTGCCACTCTGTCTGGGTCTACAGGATGTGTGGGAGGGGGGTTTAGGCACCCTGGACTGAGTTGCCTCTGCAACTACTCAAGTCGCACTCTTGTGTGATTGGCCCAGTGGTGAGCCGCACGGCTCCCCACTTAGCATGTTTGAGTGACAGCTAGGACTGATGAATGGGGGTTTTCTGCATAAAAGCAGGGCTTTGGGGACTGGAACTTCAGAAGTCGGCACAGGACCAAAGAATTCGAAGAGGGAGAAGCTGAGCCGACCTGCAACGACGACACCACCGATGGAGCCCTGCTGAACCGTCTCACCACTTCCCAATGACAGAGAAGATCTTCATCCAGGAGAGTCTTCTTCCTCTGAACTGGTGGGGATAAACAGTTTGCCCTCTTTTTCACTTTCCTGGATCGTCTCGTGGTCGAATCGCCCGTGCCAAGCATCCCGGCGGCAGGATAGCCACGCTTCACCACTACCGCGAATAAAAGGGTAGTACCTTTTAACCGTGAAACTCCGCAGCTGGTTTCTTCCCTGGCAGTTCAACGACCTCCAGCTTTCCTCCACGTCGAGATCTCCTCTTCCCCTGGACGAAGGACCGACTTGTACCTGCTGCCAGGAACAACTTCCCCCGCTGGAGCTTTCTCACCATTTCAGGTACTGTGGCCCGCCTGGTCTCCCTTGCAACAGACTGTTCAAGGTGTCCCGTAAATCCTTGACTTTCTATCCTGGGGTGACTTGGGACCTGCACACTAACTTTTCCTGACTTGATCCAACCCTTTTTGAACTATCTGCAAAGACTCTTTAAAGTACTATTCAACTGTGTGATCTTGGACACATTCTGCCTTGCTCTCTCCAAGAGTGGGCCTGGCCTATGACTTTCTTGCTCCTCAGTAGACTCTGCCTTTTCTGACATGCTCTGGTTCTCTTAAAGTGTTGGTATTGTGTATTTTCCTAATTCTGTCTTCTCCAGCATTGGATCTTTCATGGATTCACATGCTTGGAATATTCCCCGTCGTCAGGCTGGGAATCCCCGGTACATTATATAGACCCTTTCCCGTAGGAAAACTTTTTCGACGCTTATGCGTCCTATCCACCTCGTTTTGTATCATGCGTGCCCGCGCCGTCAGGACGCCATGATATAAATACAGGACCCGCCCCCGCGCTCTCTCAGATTTCAACCATCTTTCAAAGTAGTGGGATCCTCGTGGTTACTGCTAATTGAAATTAGGTTGTATGTTCGCTTCGGCGACGTTACATTCTGAAGAAAATATGTCCGGAAAAGCGTTATTTCGTCCTTGTGCGACATGTGGACTCAAAAAAGTCTATGAAGGTGATGCCCACATGGATTGTATCTACTGTCTCCACCCGCACCACACGGCGGATACATGCGAGATATGCCAGGGTTTCTCCCAAAAAACCCTTAAAGACCGGAAAAGAAGGTTGGTCGACTGGCTTAACGACGGAGCGGGTGCCTATCCGGCATCAGAAGTTGGCTCCACGGCCTCCAGGAGCAGGTCGGAACCCCCCTCGAAGAAGGTGCGGCCTGTCGAAAAATGCCCTGCGGACAAGCATACGGGGAAGCATGCTGGGTCTTCCTCATCACACAAGAAGTCCTCCTCCTCCTCATCCTCTAAGACGGAGAGGCAAGTGGCATCAAAATCCTCCTCAGGGGACCGTCCTAGGTCTTCCGTGAGTCGAGACGCTTCAGCAGGGAAGTCGGCAACGAAATCAGCTACGAAGTCTAAAGGCTTGGTGCCGGCTACTTGCTCGTCGACCCCGGTGTCGCTGACGATGCCTATTACTATTCAGGCAGCAGCGGTGGTGATTCCTTCGTCGACGGTGACTCAATCTATGGCCTGGCAGCCAGAGGTCTGTGACCCGGCCCCCCCTGAGGTCCTGCTGCAAGACACAGCCTTGCCGGGGTCGTCGGTGGAAGGAGAATGTAGCATGGTTATGCAGCCGTCGGACTTGGGCCTACGGCCTTCCAATACGTCGACGACGAGTGCGAGTGTGGGTGTGGTCCCTCTATCCTCGACGTTGCTGACCCCCCAGACGGTTTTGTCTCTGGATGTGCTTAATACACTTCAGAAGCTCCTGCAGCGTCTGGTTACGCAGATCCCTCAGCCTGGCACTTCGTCGATATTTTCTGCACCTTCCGTCGACGAGCAAGCTCAAGCAGCGCGCCCAACGACCAAAAGCCCGTCGGCCTCCGAGGTGGTGAAGGATCGTCCTCGAGCGCAGGAGGAAGGTGAGCTATCGGAGTCCGATTCTATACGAGGTGACTCAGGGTCGGACATCTCCCTGTCACCGTCGAGAGACCCAACATGGAATTCAGATGTAGAGGTAGAGTCTACGAGGAGCCAGGCACAACCATCTCCTCCGGATGATGTGGGAGCCTTCCATGCAATGATGGGAAAAGCGTGTTCCGAGTTCGGCTTAATTCCTGAGGAGCAAAAGAAAGATTGCTTTCTTTTTGATCACATGGCTCAAAGGAGGAAGTCGGTGTTTGCCATCCCAATCCTGGACCACGCATGGCAAGAAGGCCTCAAGACGATGCGTCATCCGTTCTCGGAACCGGCTATTAAGGGGCGTATTGAGAAAAAGTTTAAAGCTCCGGAGTCCACTCCAAAATGTCTAACATCACAGCCACTGTCAGACTCTGTGGTATCGGCGGCAGCAGCTAGGAAGGCCAGAGTACAGCAAAAATGTTCAACCCCACCAGAAAGCGAGGCAAGGAGACAGGACGCCTTCGGGAAAAAGGTGCTCTCAGTCGGCGCCACGACGGTAAGAGCAGCCAACTCCTTGGCGATTGTATCACGTTACGATAGGGAGATGTGGCATAAAATAGCCCCTATCCTAGAACATCTGCCGGAAGAACATCGCAAAGCAGCCATGTTGCTAGTACGGGATGGCGAGGAGGCCTCGAACCATGCAATTAATATTGCGGTGGACCTAGCAGAGTCTGGGTTCAAACAAATCAATCATGGCGTAGTACTTCGTCGACAAGCGTGGCTCAAATGTACTACTTTTAGACCTGAAGTCCAGTACAAAGTTCTAGACATGCCATGTGAAGGAGAACATCTGTTTGGAGACAAGGTAGATGAAGCCTTGAAGGGGATGAAGGAAGACACGGATACCGCTAGGTCTCTTGGCGCCCTCCAGACAGGTAGAAGTTTTCGCTCTTTTCGCCCCTTCAGGGGTGCCTCCGGAAACTCCCGCTTTGGAGCCTCGAGGGACCGTGGATTTAACAGGCCCTCATACTCCTCACAAGGTTACAGACTGGCATCCCAGTCGGCACGTAGAGGCAGAGATTATCAAGCTCCAGACGACGAGGCTCGGGTCCCTCGTCGACGAAGGACAAGCAAACCAGCAACCAATGACGGCCTTCGGGACGTCCTGGGGGGTCGAGTCTCTCATCATATCGACCAATGGAAATGCATCACCACAGATCGATGGGTTCTGGACACGATTCGCATGGGTCATGCGCTGCAATTCAAAAACAAGCCTCCAAGTCTTCCGCCAGTGTTTTCGGCCCAGCCCCACCTTCGAGTTCTAAGACAAGAGGTGGCGCTTATGCTACAAAAAGGAGCGGTAGAACGGGTTCCTGTGGCACAGGAAGGACAAGGGGTTTATTCCCGGTTCTTCGTCGTCAAGAAGCCAAATGGAAAATGGAGGCCCATTCTCGACCTGAGGGTACTCAACAAATGGCTAAAGAGCTCAAAATTCAAAATGCTAAAGCTCCAGGAGGTTATCAGGTCAGTGCAACCCATGGATTATCTGTCGTCGCTAGACCTTCAGGACGCATATTTTCATATCCCAATACGTCCACGACACAGGAGAAATTTAAGGTTCGTCGTCGGGCGAAAGCATTTTCAGTTCAAGGTCCTCCCGTTCGGTCTCAAGTCCTCCCCCAGGACGTTCAAGTGCTTGGCCCCCATAGCGGCCCATTTAAGGAAGGACGGTCACCATGTCTATCCCTATCTAGACGACTGGCTGGTCAGAGGCTCGTCCATGGAACAAACACGAAACAGTCTGGGGGCCACGATGTCCCTCTTACAGGAACTGGGCTTCGCGATAAACTTCAGCAAGTCCTCCGTAGAGCCTTCGAGGACCTTGGTCTTTCTAGGAGCGGAGTTTCGTACGCACACACGCCTTGTAAGACCATCCAGCGAAAGAGTACAGAAGCTACAAAGCAAGGCGTCGGAATGGAGATGCGGTACCAGGGTGTCGGTGCGCAAATACATGTCCCTGCTAGGGAGCATGTCATCCTGCATTCCGTTGATAAACAACTGCCGTCTGTTTATGAGGCCTTGCCAGGAATTTCTAGCGGACCGTTGGGCGCAGAGCCAGGGTTGCTGGTCCGACAGACTGGTCATCGACGAACAACTGGTACAAGCACTCTGTTGGTGGAGAGTTTCTACTCATCTAACGAAAGGAATGCCTCTGGTGGAACCGGAGTTCCAGAAGACGGTGGTGACGGATGCATCGCTGAGCGGATGGGGAGCTCATCTGGATACGTTACAGGTACAAGGCCGGTGGTCGTTACAAGAGTCCTCCCTGCATATCAACCTGCTAGAACTGAGAGCAGTGCGGTGGGCTCTAAAATCTTTTCTTCCGCAACTGAGAGACTCTGTGGTGCGTGTCATGACGGACAACACGACTACAATGTTTTACTTAAGGAAACAAGGAGGAACACGTTCCAGGTCCCTATCGACGGAGGCACAGAAAATCTGGCATTGGGCCCTGCAACACAACATACTAATCTTGGCGTTCCACCTGCCAGGTGTGAGAAATGTGGAGGCAGATGCCCTCAGCAGGGAAATGAACGAAGTTCACGAATGGGTGATGAACGACCAGCAACTACAACATGTATTCAAGAAGTGGGGACATCCTTCCATCGATCTGTTCACGACGAAGGACAACAGGAAATGCCGCAGTATGCAAGCAGATGGTCTCAGCAGGGCTCACTGGGGGATGCGTTCTCCTTCCCATGGACGAACAAATTCCTGTACGCATTCCCTCCTTTTCCTCTTATCCGGAGGACGTTGCAATGGATCCTCAAGTACCCATGTCGGGTGATTCTGGTGGCCCCGTATTGGGCCAGACAGGTGTGGTTCTCAGACCTGCTGCACTTAGCGGCGGCGGAGCCAATGAGGTTCAGGAAGATCCCCAACCTTCTGTCTCGACAGGAGGGTATCGTCTGGCATCACGACCCGGACAGCCTCAAGTTGACGGCCTGGCTCCTGTCTTCGCCGAATTTGGCCAGCTAACGATTCCGGAGGAGTGTCGTCGTATTCTGCAAGCGGCAAGAGCACCTTCCACAAACACTTCATACTGGAGGAGTTTCTGTCAGTGGTGTGGTCAGGTTTGGTTCCGCAGTCGATTACGCCGGAACAGCTCCTTCCATACTTGCTGTTCTTAGCTCAAAAGGGCTTATCGGTGTCGTCGATAAAAGTACACCTGGCCGCCATCTCCAGGTTTACACGTCAAAGACATTCCGCACCATTATTCAGCGACCGCCTGATTAAGCACTTCCTTAAAGGGCTGTTCAGGAGTTTTCCTCCCGAGAAGAGATTTCCTCCGGTGTGGAGCCTCAATCTGGTGTTAGCGTCTCTTATGAAACCTCCTTTCGAACCAATGTCATCGTCGTCTCTAAAGTTTTTGTCTTGGAAATTGGCCTTCCTGGTGGCCATCACTTCAGCCCGACGTATTTCGGAAATCCAAGCTCTAATGGTAGACCCACCATACTTAAGATTTTTTAAGAACAAGGTGGTCCTTGCCACTAACCCACAGTTTATACCGAAAGCTCCTTCAGTGTTCCATAAACATTCCTCTATTGTCTTACCTACGTTTTTTCCAGAGCCATGCTCGGGAGCGGAATGCACTTTACACACATTAGACGTGAAAAGGGCTCTCAAGTTTTATCTTCATCGCACGCAACCTTTCAGAAAAACGAGGCAATTGTTCGTGGCCTATGGTCTGGGTGCTAAAGGCAAAGCCATTTCAAAGCAAGGACTGTCAAGATGGGTATCGTCTACCATTTCGTACTGCCATTCCAAGGCTGGGAAGCCTCTTCTGCGACGCCCAAGAGCTCATTCTACTAGAGCGGCGGCATCGTCGACGGCGCTGTGGTCTGGAGTCCCTCTGGGGGACATCTGCATGGCGGCTACCTGGGCGGCTACACACACTTTTACCCGCCATTACTGCCTGTCCCAACAACATGCCGAAGATACTCGGATGGGACAGGCGGTGCTTCGACACCTATTCCAATAAGGTAAGCCCCGGTTGAGGGGTTAGATCCTGTAGCAATTATGATTGAATATTGTTCGTTTTCTATGTTAACAATTGTTGATGGGTACATGACCATAGGGATCGGGCATTGTGAGGAAAGTATGTGAGTTTGCATGCACGCCTCCTCTTTTCGGGATGGTACTGCTATGTAATCTATTCCAAGCATGTGAATCCATGAAAGATCCAATGCTGGAGAAGGGAATAGTTTCTTACCTGTAACTCCATTTCTCCAGCATTGGTATCTTTCATGGATTCACATGCGCCCGCCTGCCTCCCCTGGCCATGCAAACTTGTTCCCCCACTACTTTGGGGGCCGAAATCTGAGGGAGCGCGGGGGCGGGTCCTGTATTTATATCATGGCGTCCTGGCGGCGCGGGCACGCATGATACAAAACGAGGTGGATAGGACGCATAAGCGTCGAAAAAGTTTTCCTACGGGAAAGGGTCTATATAATGTACCGGGGATTCCCAGCCTGACGACGGGGAATATTCCAAGCATGAATCCATGAAAGATACCAATGCTGGAGAAATGGAGTTACAGGTAAGAAACTATTCCCTTTTTAACTAACTTATTGGAGTGCCATCTTAGGTTAAGCGCTCACCTCTGTCTGAAAATAAGTGGTGTTTTAACTAAGACTTGTTCAATAAGTAATCAGGGATGTATATATATTAATAGTGACCGTGTTTGAACTTGCTTGCCATATTAGTGTTAGTGTATATTACAAAGTGTGTTTTTAAATAAATAATTATATACTTTTATACCCACGCTCTGGTCAGTGTTTGTTTGTGCTACTGTATTTTGATACCTATCTTGTATACTCTATATACGGTCTATCTCTTATTGAGAGAAGTCTGGCTGCTCAGCCACAACTACCAGGTAAATCTGGGTGGTACAGACTGCTAGCAATTGGGTTTACCGCCAACACCTGTAGTCCTAAGCCTTTTGCAGAGGTCCCTAAGGGAACTGCACAGGTTTCTGCCTAACACCTGGACCAAGAGGAAGGTCCAACAGGCCTGTGGAAGCAAGTCATACCCCCAGGCTAATTTGAGACTGAATGCCAGAACAAGGTTGGCAGTCTCCAAGGAAACTTTGTGTGGAGCTTTCACTATAACCCAGGATGAAGGGAGGCATTCTCCTGGGATCAGAACAGTGCTGCTGTATTCCTTCGTTCATACTTTTTTTTTTCAAATTGGCTTTATTATTTTCAATAAACAACAATTAAGCAACATAACTTCAACATACCCCCCTCAACTCCCCTCCCCCTCCCTCCCTGGGGACACGTGTGCTTTAGAACAGGGATTACATTATGCATTAAAGATATCAGAGATCTTGATATTGTGTGGGCACCACTGTTCATAGTCTGATTGGAGATATTCCAGGACTCCACCCCATTCTTTTGCGAACCTGTCTCTCGTTCCCTGGATCGAGTGTGTGATTTTTTCCATCGCCATCTGGGCCCAGACTCTTTGGAGCCATGCGAAGATCAGCGGGGTGTCTTTGTTTTTCCAACTATGGGCTATTGTTGTCCATGCCGTTATAAGGAGACCCATAAGAGTTCTCCATTGTGCTTTATTATATCTTCTTGCCATGTCGTCTCTTATTCCACACAACCAGACCCCCTCTCCGAGTTGTCCCGCATCTGGAAATATTTTGCCCATTTCTCCCTTAACTTCTTCCCAGAAGGGCCTTATTCCTTTGCAAGTCCACCAGATGTGTTTCCATGTTCCCACCTCTCCGCATTCCCTCCAGCAAAGGCTTGAAGTTTTCGGGAACATAGTGTGGAGTCTCTCTGGGGTGTAGTGCCACTGTGTAACTATTTTTATCCACATTTCTCTTGTTTGAGCAGATCTGGTCATTTTTGGAATTAGAGTCCAGAGGCCTTCCCATTGTTTCCTTGTTGGTTCCCACCCAAGTGTGCTGCTCCATTTAATCATATATGACCACTTAATTTCTTCATCCTGTGTATTCATGAAGGAATATATAGTAGAAACCCATTTCTTTGCCCCTGAGTTTGTCGTAACATATTTCTCAAATGGGGTGAGAGTTCTCGTTGCTGCCTTCGTTATATCCGGGGATCTCAACCAGTGTTTGAGTTGGTCGTGTCTGTATTTCTCCCGAGTGGAGCGTGCTGCGAGTGGGAGGCAGGATTCATATGATCTAATTTCATTGTTGATGAACATTTCCCCAATTTTTGTTATTCCTTCCTCCTCCCAACAATCGTATGCCCCTTGCTCCATCCCCGGGGGGAACTGCGGGTTTCTACAGATGGGGGTGAATGGGCCTAGCGTGGTGGTCATTATGCCTCTTCGAGTTTGCGTGTCCCACGCCTCCATCGTTGTTTTCATTATTTCGCTTATCTCTATGTTGGGGTGTCTGTGCTGTTTCTGTTTCCAGAGTAGTTCCACTAATGGGGTTCTTGCCACTGCTCTATCTTGTGCTGCCCAAATCGGTTGTGGATCATCGACCTAGCCAATCCCGAAGTACCTTTAGCTGTGCCTCTTGATAGTATTTCTGGAAGTGAGGGAGCGCCAGGCCCCCTTCCCTGGTTGGTGTGGACATGACCGCCTTAGCCAGTCTTGGCGTTTTCCCCTTCCACACAAAGGCTGATATTACCCGGGATAGTGTTTTAAAGAATAATCTGGGTACCCTTACCGGGAGGGCCTGGAAATAATAGAGAAGTTTTGGTAGGATGGTCATCTTTACCGCTTGGATCCTGCCCCACCACGATATTAGCAATGGGTTCCATCTCTCCATATCCCTACGAATACTCGTGAGGAGCTGCGGGTAATTTTTGCCATAGAGTTGTTCCACCCTGTGTGTAAGCGTAATTCCCAGATATTTGATGCCATCCTCTGCTATCTTGAGATTTAGTGCATTAGCTTCTCTGACAATCTACCCCCTGTCTCCCGCCAGGATTAGAATTTCCGATTTGTTTCTATTAATTTTTAGGCCTGAGATGGTCCCGAATACTTCTAGCTCCCCCACCGCTGCCGCCAGTGTTCGGGCCGGCTCTTCTAGTGCTAGCAGCATATCGTCTGCGTATGCGGTTACCTTGTGTTGTATGCCTGCCATGTCTATCCCTTTGATATGTGTAGCTTCTCTTAATTTCAGAAGTAGGGGTTCTAGAAAAATAGCGTATAACAACGGGGAGAGCGGGCATCCCTGTTTTGTTCCGCGGGCTATGTGTACCGTTTCCGTTACCTCCCCATTAACGGCCACTCTGCAGGTTGGGGCAATATAGTTTGCTCTTATTCTTGCTATGAAGTTCTCCCCAAACCTCATGGAGTGGAGTGTCTTAAAGAGCATGGACCACTCCACCCGATCAAAGGCTTTCTCCGCATCTACTGCAAGAAGAATAGCCGGGGTCTGCTTTATCCCAATTTTTTCAACCAGATGGATTATCCTTCTCAGGTTGTCGTGAGTTTGTCTTCCTGGGATAAAGCCCGACTGGTCCATATGTATTAACTTCGGGAGTAGAGGGGATAGCCTGGTGGCTATAATTTTCGTGTAGATTTTTGCGTCAATGTTTATTAGGGAGATGGGCCTATATGAAGCCGGATATATAGGGTCCTTCCCTGGTTTGTGCAATACTAGGACCTCCGCCTCGTTCATTGTGGGGGTCACTGTGCCACTATCTTTAAATGAGTTTAGGAGCTTGGTCAGGACTGGAATCGGGAGATTCACATATTTTTTATAAAAGGGGGCCGTGAAGCCATCCTGGCCTGGGGCTTTATTCATTGGGAGGCTATTTATTGCTTTTTTGACTTCCTCTTCTTTGATTGGGTCTTCCAAGGTCTGCCTGTCTGCTTCTGAGATTTGTGGGAAGGTGAGGGATTCCAGATATGTGTCTTGTGCGTCTGCCTGTGGGTGGTCAGTGGAATAGAGATCCTGATAGTATTCTCTGAACACTTCCCCTATGTCTTGTGTGCGCGTGTGGAGTTCCCCTGTCTTGGCTGTGATGCATTTGATCGTGGTGTCTTTCTGTTTTGCGCGGAGTTGTCTCGCTAGCAACCTATCTGCTTTGTTTGCGTTTATGTAGTACCTTTGTCTTGGGTAAAGAAGGCTTCTTTCCGCACCTTTCGTGCGTATCATCTCAAGTTGACCTTGGGTATGTCTAAGTGCCTTCTTCAGGTCTCTAGAGGGCTGTGCCGCGATTTTCCCTTGTAGTTCTGTTATTGATCTTTCCAGTTCCTTTTCCCATATAGCCCTCTGCTTCTCCTTTGTGATTTTCAGTGCCATTATCTTTCTGCGGATCACTGCTTTGAACGCCTCCCAGACTGTACTCATAGAGACCTCCCCCGTGTCATTCTGAGTGAAATATTCTTCAATCATTTCCCTTATGGACTCCCCCGTAACCGGATCCCGGATAATGTCCTCCGGTAGCCTCCATTTCCACAGCCCTTGAGATTTCCCTGGGAGTTTCACCTCCAACCACAGGGGTGCGTGGTCTGAAAGTGCAATTGCCCCCTTTTCCAGCCCTTGGATCTTGCCCATAAGCCCAACTGAAACCCAAAAATAGTCAATTCTTGACATTGTGTTATGCACATGTGAAAAGAATGTATACCCTCTTTGATCCCCCTTC
This sequence comes from Ambystoma mexicanum, assembly GCF_040938575.1. Lineage (NCBI taxonomy): Eukaryota > Metazoa > Chordata > Amphibia > Caudata > Ambystomatidae > Ambystoma > Ambystoma mexicanum. The sequence goes on along the minus strand of NC_090923.1, from coordinate 344,622,405 downwards.
AATTCCCTCCACACATCATTCAGGGCAAGTTGGTCCATCTGCTGTTTGAGGCGTTTCGACGGTGCCCCGTGGCCGTGTGCACAGCTCGTGCTCCTGTCCAGTTGTGGATCCCATGCCATATTCAGGTCGCCCCCCAGGATCACCTCCCCCCTTGCGAAGGATTCAAGTTTTCCCAGGGTGTCTCTCAAAAAGCCGTCTTGTCCCACATTGGGCGGATATACTGACGCTAGGGTGAGGCGCTGCCGCTCCAATACCACGTTAGCAAACACAAACCTTCCCTCCTTATCTACCATGGTGTCCTCTAGTTTTGCGTCCCTTCCATCCCTTCCTGCTACCAGAACCCCCGCTCTTTTTTCAGTCGTGTTGGCCTGGGCCCAAATTTTATATCCCCTTATACGAATTTTCTGTTTGTCCTTTGTTCTTATGTGGGTTTCCTGTAAGAGCAGGAGGTCCGCCCCTTCACTTTTAAGTATTTTCTCCAACTTTACCCTTTTCGTGGGGTGGTTCATTCCCCTTATGTTATAAGTTACTATGCGGATTTTCCCCATTCAATAAGGCATATGTTCATTGTGCTTGACGTCCCTGTCTTTACCTGAATGCTGTTTTTGTATCCCCCGTCTACTTGTCCCTTTCCCCTGAACTCCCCTCCCCAACGATTAACCATAAACCAAACATGCCCCCGAGCAGGGCGAGGGTCCCTAGTGTAGCGAGGGCGTTGCGCCCGTTGCTCCCTTCCCTTCAACCGGACACTTTTACTTTAACAGACATCCTGACAGTCACCTTAGATCTTTATTTGTGGCAAAGAAACCCCTCTAAGGAATAGGGCAAGATAGGTGTTCTCTTGCTTTATTACTTAATAAAGGTATGATGCCACAAACATGCCACCTTTTGTCAGAGTCCTTCTTCTGCACCCTTAGAGAGCCCTAACATTTTTCATTCCTCTACGGCACTAGGAGAATTTCTACAAGAGGCAGGAAGACTAATACTAGCAAAGGAGCTGTAAAACACAAAAGGGTTAAGGTTGAAATGGGTATTGTGTGTGTAGGAAAGTTTAGCAAACATTAAATAATTCAAGGGTCATAAAAAGAAGGAAATAGTTTATCCTACGCAAATAGATGAAATATGTACCCAAAACAGTTTCTCTGGGGTGAATCCTGTCCCTTTAATTAGGATATATTTTAGCTTGCACCAGGAGTTGGCTCAGTAAATAAATGTCTGAGTTATCACCTGGGGATACAGAAAAGTAAATATGACCATAATGTAACTCTGACTGAGTAATAAAGAATACAGATGATACTGTAACACCATCTTTCAATTGAGAATGGAATACTGATCTACTACCCTATCTATCCCGTGGTTCTAGTATCAATTGTTGCCATCTGGGGAGGTCGATCCCTTAATGCATACACCGAGAAAACTAAATAGTATAAGGGAAGGAGTAATACATGAAGTAGCACACATGTTCACAACTGACCCCTGACAGAAATAATTTGAGTGGACACATCATTTTTGTTGATGACAGGACTGTCCTGACAATTATTCTGATGGGTAAAGTAAAAGGATTGCTTACCACGACTGTTTTAAATTAAAATCCTGGGTTACGATATATAAGTGTGACCTCATTGTGCCATCACATCGTACGTTTGGGTGTATTTTAGCACTTGCAAATGTCAAAGGACTAGGGAAAATTGCCCAAAACCAGGTGGTGTAAAGCAGTAACAGAGACACTTATGTAGGTGTCATACTGATATAAGTTATACCCCTGGCGTCAAGGCGGATAGGACAAGCTAATTTCCATTAGCATGACAACCTCAGGGCTTTTTTGTATAGCCTGTGACATAATTGTGTCTGATCGGGTCTAATGTCCGCTGGATCTCCTGGAGCTCAATGAGCATTCCCAAATCCCAATAGGAACACATCAATACACACGTAAACCTGTATGGGTGTAATATATTAATGTATTTCTCCATAAATGGCAGACAGATATAAAGATTTCTTGATGTTAAATCAGATTGTGCTTTGGATGAGTCGTGGGTTACTGAAATGCAGCCCAATGCAAATGTTATATAATAAACATGTATTTCTTCGTGATGGAACAACACTCTATTTATATATCCATGGTTATTTTTGTACATGAAATCATTTTTAAGGAATAATCTTATGATGAGCACATTCAAATCTGGCAATTACGTACCATCTATAGCTGGATGTAAACATGTATTTGGAATTATCTTTAGTAACACACGCACATATATATTGTGAGAAGCCTGACTGTATTCTCCCACTTACTCCTCCAGGATCTTCCATTTAGGTGGCCAGGGAAGGGCCATCGCTTTTGGATCCCGACCCTGGGGGTGGACAAGCGAGGGAGGTTCACCAGAGTGGAGGGTCACGGGGGATCGGGAGGAGAATACCGAAGAGAGAGGCATGGTATTCCCCCTTTCCCCAATTATACCCCAACCCACTCTCCCTCAGGCTTATTGGGGTATTTCCAATCACACCCCATCTCCCCCTCCCCATTTCCAATAAGTACTTGGACGAAGAAGAGGTTATCTGGAGCAATGAGGATTACTCATAGAAACAACATAGGAATACAAAGTGAGGCTTATCATGTAACACCTTTTGAATCGTCACACTAATACTCAGGCAAGGTCAGGCACTTAACTCCAACTGTGCACACCTGACTCCAATTGACTCTCACCTGCATTATAAAAACGGTGGTTCTGCCAGAAGCATAGAGCGAGCTGGGATTATTGGCTGGAACGTGAAGGCAGCAACATGAGAAGAAGAAGAAGGTGACTCTGGCCTGGTGTACCAGAGGGGTCGCAGCGTGGCAAAGGAGCAGTGTTTCTGTGAAGCCAGAGGAAGGCGAGGTGCTGCTTATTGGCCATGTCCAGGCCAGTGCTCGTTCCACTTGGACATTTGTCTTCTCTGAGGTCCAGGTGGGGAGACCCTGACCTCACGCCTGCCTCCCGGGGAGCAGCTTGCTGGCGTCACACTATTTGGGTGAGCCTCGCTCAAAGGTGAATGAGAGGAACCTAGGCACATGAGGATGGCTGGAGCGGGCGCGATGGCTTGAAAGTAGAGAGTAAAGCCGTAAGCAGAAAGGAAAGGAAAAGAAAGTAAGGAAAAAGTAGAGTGCACAAGGGGCGTGTAGCGAAAGACAATAAAGTGAGGGTGCAAGCAACCGAAGCAGGAAAGGCAGGGGGTGCGAGCGACCCGACCGATTAAAACAAGTGAAAGAAAGCAAATTGAGGGTGCGAGCGACCCGAAACAGGAAAGAAGGCCATGAGCAACCCGACAGATTGAGAAAGTGATTTACAAAGTGAGGAAAAGTAAAGTAAAGAAAAGGGTGTGAGCGACCCGAAAATCCGGAACAGGTTTGTACAAAAGACCCACAGGTTGAAACGGAAAGTGCGAGAGGCACGATACAAAAAAATAGGTGCAGTGGTGTACAACCAAAGAGCATAATGTTCCAGGGGCACGAAGTCAAGAAGAGTGTGCAAGAGGCACAGCAAAGAAGAGTGAAGGGTGTAGGTGTGCACCATAGAAGGAAAAAAAGGTGAAAGAGAAACAAAGCCCAAGTGGAAAAGAGCACAAGAGAGAAAGGTGCCCAAAAGGAAGAAACAGAGTACAAAGAAAGAGGTCAGGAGTCAGCGTGGTCGTGCTGGGGAGGAGCCGACGCCCAGCCTTTTCGAAAGTCTCCGACACTACCCCCATGGAACGAACTGTGTGTTAAAACGGTGCATCTTAACAAGGTGAACTTTTGTGTGAAACCGGAGGGGCCTAGGCTTGGGGCAGGGAACCCTGAGAGGCCCACGAAAGACATTGTTGAGTTTGAAGAAGAAAGGCCTAACCTTCGGGAAGCAAACCCTGAGAGGCCCACCTGAGACATTGTGGAACATTGTGAAGAGAGGCCTAAACCTTGGGGAAGGGGACCCTGATAGGCCTAACAGGAATAGTGTCTTTTTGTTTGGAAATGGAAAGGTCGGCGCTTGGGGAAGGGAATCCCATGAGACCCAGATATATTGTAAAGTCTATTGACATATGTGACAAACCAGAAGGTGTCTGACCCGCTAGTATCTGAGGATCTCTCTTAGGTGGCCAGGGCACAGCCATCACCTTTGTATCCAGACCCTGAGGTGGACCAGTGCGGGAGGATCACCTGGGTGTGGGGTCTTTGGCGAATGGGAGTGGGACACCGGATGGGGAGACGCGGTATCCCTCGCTTCCCTAAAACACCTTTAACCCATCCTACCCAGTAAGATATATGAAAACTCTACCCCCCCCCACCACTTTTCCTGCTTGAACACGTTCGCACTGACAGCCCACTTTGGGAGAAAACAGACTCATACCCGAGCAGTGTACCTGACATGTCCCGTTACTATGGTCCGGTGAAGTCAGGCAATTAGTGACAATCATTCACACCTGACTTCCATTAAACCTCCCCACATGGATAAAAGGTGGAGCACGAGAGCACACTCTGAGCGAGGCAAAGCAGACGAAGGAACAGCAGTTTCGAGTCAGCAGCTGAACAAGGGGAAAAAGACGGGAAACCAAGAAGGGTTTGCAAGCAGGGAAATACCCTTGATGTTTTCGTCAAGAAACTGTTACTTTCAAGAAACCTTTGAACCAGAAAGCATAAGACCAGGAAACCAAACAGAAGAATCCTACATTGTGTGTGGGAGATACCGAAGGCCCTTCTGCGTAACTGACCGAGGTGGGGAGGAGTAGCTGCCGCTGTGGTATCGTCCTTGGCTCCAAGAACAAAGAAGCATTAGAGAGATCAACACAGCCGGTGTGTTGGGGAGATCGATGCAAGACCGGTCTGTGTTGAAGTCAAGGTTACAAGCGGCAACATTGTATAGCGAGCGCTGGAATGAACATTGTTAAACTTGTGTGATGAAAGACGTGAGTAAAGCTAAATTGCTGATGAATGTTTGAACTTGAGAAGGAAAGATACAATACCGTTAAGAGTGGTCCTGCACCGTGAATGTGCTTAATCAAAGGTCTCTGGAAGGTATCCCGTTGAGAGAAACAAAAGCCAAAAGATTGATGAGAATATTGTATGAAGTGAATCGAAGTGGTCCTGCAACGGTATAAGCAAAATCCCATTGCACAATCGAAAGTCTTGGATTTTGATATCAAGAGGATCCGAGCCCGAACGAGGGAGATCCATGGTCTGAGCCCGAACGAGGGAGACCAAGAGTAAACATTGTTGTACAAAGGGGTTCGAGCCCAAACGAGGGAGACAAGAGTAAACATTGTGTCAAAAGGGGGTCCGAGCCCGAACGAGGGAGACCCATGATAAACACTGGAAGCAAGAACTTGTGCATGTGAAGATCCTAATAGAAATGGAACTTTGATATTTGTTTGTTACGACAGGCCCTCTGCAGTAAGACACTGTTATTGGAAAAGAGACTTTGGCAGAAGGCCCGATGTCTATGCTTTGATCTGTGTCCTCGTGGCAGAGAAGCCAGAGTCTGTGCAAAGCTCGAAAAATGCTGCCTTGCCCCATGCTGAAAACGCGGGGAAGGGAAGCCAACTGCTCAACTGTCCTGACATTATTTCTTGAACACTGGTCTTTGTTGAATACATTATTGTCCCACACCCTTTTGTATTTAAAAGTAAGAAGGATTGGCAATAGGTTTATTAGTATAGGCCCTTTTATTTTGACAGAGACTCGACTAAGAATGCGTTATTATTTGATGGCATAGCTTGCTCCCACCCTTAGATTTAGCTTAGATAGGTGTTCAACCACCCATTGAAGTTCAGCAAACACCCTTGAACTGAGATCACTTGCGTCAGTCTTCACTGTTTGATATCCTTTCTTCCTTACTCTCACAGCAGGAGCCCTATGTGGAAGGTTCCAAGGGCAACCATTTTGAGTTGAACTGTTTTGAACTGGCAGATCTACACCTATTTGTAAGACTACCTGAAACCAGCTGTGGTTTACATTTCCTTTTTAACCACAATTTATTCTTTAAGAAGATCCCTGAATACATTTTGGCTAAGAGCAAGCATTGGTTTAGACACAGACGAACTTTGGTTTTGGATTTACAGACATCGACTGCCCTTAGAAGCATCTGTTGAGGGAACCACCCCTTTAGAGTTTGGGTCAGTTAGGCATTCCACCAACAAAACAAAGTTTATAAATAAAGGTTTTCGAACTGTTACTTTTGATTACTTTTGAGTCTGTGTCTCTCTTGATACCATGCCTGTCTCGCAATATATATATAGCAATATATACAGCAGATCCTAGTCATGTACAATATGTATGTTCAAGTGGGTCTCAGGGCAGAACCCTCATTGTACTTCCACTAAGAATTACAGCACACAGGCCTCTGTATCCTGAATTTAGCAAGTTCACGTGCATCATTTAACCCTCTGGTATGGCTTTCGGTTACGAAGATGATTCTCTGTTCAAATTGAAGACAATTTTTTTAGTTATAGTGCTGTCCTTGTGTATAACTTTTTAATTCACTATCCATTTGATATAATTTACCATGTGACAATTATTTGACAATGATAAACTAATGCGGCTGTCATAACAGTGTTGCATGTATAGCTCTGATGTTCACAGACACTTGTTTTAACCCTACACTTGGCTTTCCCAGTATTTAGTAAATTACAGGGGAAGGGAATAGCGTAGACAGCCATCATTGTGTTATAGTTAGAGAGGAAGGATTGTTTTTTTATTTGCATATTTAGTTTAATAAAAAAAAATTGTTTGCAAAAACATCAAAATAGGCATCATAAATAGACCATCCATCCATATAAGGACTTAGCATAACGTGTTCAAATGTTTTAACTAACCTCTTTCCCTCCTAAAACCACATGATGTAAACAATCCTTTACAACTTGTACTGCTACAATAGTCAATGAAGTGATCTCCCCTCTCAATAGTAGAGACCACCATTCATGTGCCGACAAAGAAGGACAACCCTCCACAAAGTTTGAAAAATATCTTACTCTCTTTAACGTTAATGACTGACATTGAGGCAAATCTTCCAATGCACCATCGCCCTTACAGAATCTACAATTCTTTGTTGGGTACCGGTGTGCTTCTTTTCCTGCTGCTGGGGGCCTGGGTTTGACCCTGGCCCACTACATCTGGGCCAATGAGGAGGCCAGCAGGCTTGGCCGGCCCTCTTCACAAGGCCCACTTCTGGCCCTGACTATTTCTTCCTCATCTCCTCACTTCTTCAATCAACGGCGTCCGGAGCAGCGACATGGATGCCTCCCCACTCCCATCATGAGGCCCTCCAATGCACATGGTGCATTTTCGAATTGCAGGTAAGCCCCCCTGGGCTTGTTGTACCGGCACATGATGGATCCACGGCAGACTGAAACAATTTGCTAATATTGACTACGTGACTTTAACATCACCCACATGTAAATTGCTAACTTTTATTAGCTGATTCGTTGGTTTGCGGTTTTTGTTGTGATGTGTTGCCCTCACTGGCTCCACGAGGCACAGCCATACCAAGATGGCTTTTTCTATGTTGGGAGCTGGTGTGCCTTCTTTCCTGCTGCTGGGGGCCTGGGATTGGCCCTGGCCCACTACATCTGGGCCAATGAGGAGGCCGGTAGACTCTGTCGGCCCTCCTCACAAGGCCCACTCCTGGCCCCGTCTACCCCTGTCCACCATGGTACGCCACTAGCCTCTCCTCTCCGGTAACCGTGAGTATGCCCACTCACCACCCCTTGCCCCCTGCCATTGTCCTCATGTCCCCTTGACCCCGCCAGTGTGTCTGTGCCCCCTGACCCCCGACAGTGTCCTCATGTCCCCCATGCCCCCGCCAGTGTGTCTGTGCCCCATGACCCTTCTGCCTTTGTCCTCCTGTCTCCTTGACCCGCCAGTCTGTTTGTGCCCCTTGACCCCCACCAGTGTCCTCATGTCCCCCCGACCCCTGCCAGTGTGTCTGTGCCACCTGACCCCCGCCAGTGTCCTCATGTGCCCCCGAACCCCGCCAGTGTGTCTATGTGCCCTCTGACCCCTTGCCATTGTCCTCATGTCCCCTCGACCCCCCACCAGTGTGTCTTTGTGCCCCATGATCCCCCCAACAGTGTCTTTGTGCCCCCTGACCCCCCCACCAGTGTCTGTGCTCCCTGACCCCCGCCAGTGTCCTCATGCCCCCGAACCCTGCCAGTGTGTCTATTTGCCCCCTTACCCCCCTCCAAGTTGTCTTTGTGCCCCTGACCCCCAGCCAGTATGTCTATTTGCCCCCTTACCCCCTCGCAAGTTGTCTTTGTGCCCCCTGACCCCCAGCCAGTATGTCTATTTGCCCCTTGACCCCGTCAGTGTCCTCATGCCCTGCGACCCAGGCCAGTGTGTCTATTTGCCCCCTTACCCCCGCCAGTGTTCTCATGTCCCTCTGACCCCCGCCAGTATGTCTATTTGCCCCCTTACTCCCCCGCCAGTGTGTCTATGTGTCCCCTGACCCCCGCCAGTGTCCTCAGGTCCCCCCTACCCCTGTCAGTGTGTTTGTGCGCCCTAGTCCCCACCATTGTCCTCATGTCCCCTCGACCCCTGCCAGTCTTTGTTCCCCTGACCCCCGCCAGTGTTCTCATGTCCCCTGCCAGTGTCTTTGTGCCCCCTGACCCCCGCCAGTGTCTTCATGTCCCCTGCCAGTGTGTCTATGTGCCCCCTGACCCCCGCCAGTGTCCTCATGTCCCCTCGACCCCCACCAGTCTGTCTTTGAGCCCCGTGACCCCCCACCAGTTTGTCTTTGTGCCCCTTGATCCCCCTCCAGGGTGTCTATGTGCCCCCTTAACCCCCGCCATTGTCATCATGCCCCCCCTACCCCCACCAGTCTGTGCCCCCTGACCACTGCCAGTTGTCCATGTTCCCCCTGACCCTCCAGTGTGTCCTCGTACCCCCCTGGCCTCCTGCCTTTGTCTAGTCTCACCCCCACTCCCTGTTCCCCCGCCCCTATGATCATCTCCTGCCTCCTCTCTTCACTTCTTGCCTTACTCGTTGTCCCTCTTTTTCTCCTCCATCTCCCTCACCCCTTCCTTCCCTCCTTCCCTTTTCCCTCTCCTCTGTCAAATTCTGGCACTACCCCAATTGCCGTTAGGTATAGTAATCCGTAGCTGGCCGGTCTTTGCAGCCTTCTTGCCCCGCCCCCCACAACCTTTTTCTCAGCACTTACTCTTATCTTCTCCAGCATGGGGTCTGGCATGGATTCACATGCTCATGAATATTCCCCGTCGTCAGGCTGGGAATCCTCGGTAAGGAACAAATCAGTATCAGTTTTGTTTCTGATCTGTCTTTCTTGGTAGTAACCAATCTCTGGTCTCTGGGTCCTACTGCCCCCAGCCAATGACTGCCCTCTCCCTAAGCCCCGCCCCTGGCAGCCATCCTCAGATTTTTACTGCGCGCTCAAGTGTTGGGAGTCCTCGTGCTATAGCTCTCGAGCTTTTACTGCATTTTGCATTTTTTCAAAGAGATTTATCTCATTTTTCGGTTTAATCGAGCCTCAAGCTCCACCGTTTCTCATTTCGGATTTATCTCCGTCCCTCAAGGGTGATGTTTTCGTCGAGTTACGCTTCTTGGAGGATTCCAGAAGTTTCTGAGGCCTACCTCGTGGACGAGAAGAACATGGCCCAGGAGAAGGGAAGCTCGACTCCCGGCAAGCTGTTCAGGATCTGCCCGGGATGCAACCTACAAAATGCGTTCAAGGAGGACGAGCATTCGAAATGCCTTTACTGCCTCCGCGAGGACAAAACACACGTGGAGAAGGACTGTGCGTTTTGCTTTAACATGTTGGATCGGACGATGAGGGATCGCCGGACCCGTCTCTCCAACTGGCTCGAAGGCAAGAGCCCAGCAGGTGAGAAGAAGTCGTCTGAGCGGTCTTCTAAGTCCTGTGAGGGTGCCCCGGCGAGAGGGGCCCAACAGAAGGCAAAGCACTGCGAGTCCGCGGGCACCGGGAGCACCGAACGGTCGGGCTCCTCACCTGCCAGGCAGGGTGCGCCTTCGCCAACGCCATCAACCACGAGCCAATGCTCTGGCTCGGGGAAGAGAAAATACGAGAACCCGGCTAGGCTTCTGGAGAGGCCCTGGTCGATCTCGGAGGAACCGGCCGAGGGGGAGCTAGGCGGTGAACCTCCCCCTAAGGTGAAGGCCTCAAGCGCGCCCAAGGTGGTGAAGGCCTTGATTCACCAGGCTAAGGCCTCTATCGAGGGAGTCGCTGCGGCCCTGCTGAAGCCTGTGGAGGCTATCCCAGTGGAGGCGACCCGGCCCAGAGTTTCCCTGCCTCCGCGGAGGGAAACCTCTTGTAGGCCCATCGAGAAGACCCCCGTGGAAAAAGAGGGGGGGGGGGCGGTGGCCATCACGGATACGGACACAACCTCCAAGGAGGCACTGGCTGAGAATTTGGAAGAGGCCCAGCCACACAGGAGGAATCCCGAGGAGGGGGACGACGAGAGCGAGGGTGGCAACGACGTCAAGGTTCCCGTGGAGGAACAACCGTCGCTCCCGGCACGCCCATCGAAACACGAGCCTCAGGACAACTCGGTGGCCATTTTGACGGCAATCCAAGCCTTATGCACGGAGATGAGGACGAGACTGCCCCTGCCCCCGACGGACGACCCAACTGTACCGGGTCCGTCGGGAAGCCCTCCGAACAAAAGGTGGAGAATTCATCCAGTGCCCCTTCAGCCCTCACAGCCTTCTCAGCCTTTGTCGCCTTCCCTGATCCCGAGGGACGACACGGGAACGGACACGGCCATGACGGGGACGGATGACCGACGAGATTGGCTCCTTCCACGCCATGATTGCTAGGGCATCCAAGCTTTTTCAACTCTGCCCTGAGGAGAAGAAGGAAGGCTTCTTCTAGCAACGGCGCAAGGCCAAAAGGAAGACTGTCCTCGCAGTGCCGTTGCTGGATGACATCTGGGATGAGGGACTTTCCCCTCCTCAAGAACCCGTCCACGACACCTGCCAAGAGGGACTGGTACGAGAAGAAGTACCAGGTCCCCGACGCCGCACCGTTGTGCTGTAGGGTGCAGCCGACCCCGGATTCGGTCGTCTCAGCGGCGGCCAAGAAGAAAGCAGGGGGGGGGGGCATCATCTTCATCCTCAACTTCCCCACTGGACGGCGAGGGAAAGAAGCTGGACGCCATGGGATGACGAATCATCTCGTCGGCGGCGGCGACGACGATTAAGGCGGCCAACGCCCTAGCGATTGTGGCCCGCTACGACAGGGAATTGTGCTACAAGATCGCCCCCCTGTTGGATTCCCTCCCGGACGACAAGAGGGCAGAGGCCCTGGCGATCTTACAGGAGGGTGAGGTGGCATCGGACCACGCCATAACTGTGGCCACGGACATTGCCGACACCGGTTTCCACCAGTTGGGCAACAGCGTTTTCCTTCGACGGCAGGGGTGGCTCAAGGCGATGGATTTCCGCCAGGACATGCAAGCCAAGGTTTTGGACATGCCCTTCGATGGGAACAATCTGTTTGGAAAGACTGGATGAGTTGCTGCAGGCCATCAGGACCGACACGGAGACAGCTCGGGCCTTGGGAGTACTGCAGTAGCAGCGGCCGCCCTTTCGGAACTCCGGAGGCAAGCAAGGTGCCTCCAAAGGATTCGGCGACGGCTCCTCGACCTACCGTCAGGCGGCCCGCTCCTTGTCGCAAGAAGCCTAGAGGGGACGAGGCATGTCCGGTGGATCTCGCCGTCGTCGCCAGGGAGGCCAGGGCGGCAAGGCTGCTTCCAAGCAAGACTAAACCGGCCGTCGCGTCGGGCCCCCACCAAAGCACCCGGGTGGTGAGGCTGGCTGACAAGGTTCGTCAGCGTGTGGAAGTCCATCTCCACCGACCGTTGGGTGCTGGATGCCCTGGCCCACGGGCACACTCTGGAATTTCTAAAGAAGTGCCCCCGAATTCCTCCCGTGGCCAGGAGGGAAAACCACATCCCTCAACTACTGTTAGAGGTAAGGGCGATGCTCAAGAAAGGAGCCAGCGAGCTCGTCCCGAAGAGGCTCCGGGGCTCCGGAGTATACTCAAGATACTTCCTCGTCAGAAAGAAGACAGGAGGTTGGCGTCCCATCCTGGACTTGCGTCAGCTAAACAAATACATCAAGGCACAGAAGTTCTGGATGGTCACCCTCCAGCACGTGCTGGGCCAGCTGGAGGAGGGCCTATCGTCGTTGGATTTGGAGAATACGTGCTTTCACATCCCCATCCTAAAAGGACACCGAAAGTTTCTCAGGTTCGTAGTCCAAGGGCGGCACCACCAGTTGAAGGCCCTCCCATTTGAAATGAATTCGCCGCCCAGGGTGTTCACCAAGTGCCTAGCACCAGTGGCGGCACGGCTGCGCCTGCAGGCGATCCACGTCTACCCCTACCTGGACGACTGGCTTATCTGAGCAGGGACAAGGGAACTCGACGTAGAACACACAGCAAAGACCTTCTGGCTGCTCACGGACCTGGGATTCTCCAACAACTTCCCCAAATCCCACCTGGTTCCGTCGCAGGTCGCGCTGTTTCTGGGCGCCAAGCTCGATACAATAGCGCAGTTGGCCTCGCCGTCAGAGGAAAGAACGCAGGCCATCCTGGGCAAGGTACGGCGCCTGCTGGCCACGGATGTGGCCAGAGTGAGGTCCATCAAGTCCATTCTCGGGATGATGTCCTCTTGCATCTATCTGGTTCGCCTGTGCAGGCTTCGGATGCACCCTCTGCAGGAGTTCCTAGACGCCGGTTGGACGCAAGTGACGGACAGCTTTGAGGACAAGATCTCGCTCAATGAAGCATTCTGCCATGCAATTCGATGGTGGGGCACCCGCGCGCATCTCGCCGTGGGCACAGATTTTCAGACCCCAGCATACCAGGTGACGGTGATGACAGATGCCTCCCTGGAGGGGTGGGGAGCGCACACCGGAGATCTTCACGCAAGAGGCCTGTGGCTCCCGGAGGAGAGGCCACTCCACATCAACATACTGGAGCTCCGAGCAGTGTTCTGGGCCCTCAAGTCATTCCTCCCGTCCCTCAAGGGCAAGGTGGTGAGGATCTTCACCGACAACACCACCACGATGTTTTACATCCGGAAGCAGGGAGGAACCAGATCCCCCAGCCCTGTCCAAGGAAGCCCAGGAACTGTGGCACTGGGCCGTTGCTCAGGGGATGTTTCTGGTACTTTTTCATCTGGCAGGGATAAAAAACACCATCGCCGACTCACTCAGCAGGGAGCTGCGCTCGTGCCACAAGTGGGAACTATGCCAGGATCAAGTGGATCATCTCTTCCGGCGATGGGGCAAACCCCAGATCGACCTGTTTGCGACGGCGACGAACTCCAAGTGCCAGAGGTTCGCCAGCAGGTTCCCCCAGCCGAGGAGCATGGGCGATGCTTTCTCGTTCCCCTGGGACGGCCTGTTCCTGTATGCGTTCCCGCCGTTGCTGCTCAGGCTCATCAAACAACTCAAGAGGTTCCGGTGCAGGATGATCCTCATCGCACCAAGGTGGCCGAGACAGATATGGTTCCCGGACCTTCTGGACTTGTCAGCGTCCCCACCAGTCAAACTGTCGATGGACGCAGATCTTCTCTCCAGAGAAGGAGAAGCTATTCTTCATCACAACCCGGAGTCACTGAACTTGCAGGCCTGGCTCCTGCAGCACTAGAGTTTGGAGGGTACGATATCCCGGCTGACTGCAGAGAGGTTCTTGCAAAGGCCAGGGCATCCTCAACTCTCAAGTGCTACGGACACAAGTGGAAGAGGTTCTCTCTCTGGTGCCGTGCACAGAAGATCAACCCTCTACGGATTACAGCCCCTCAAGTGGTACCGTACTTACTGTCGCTGGCCAAAGCTGGACTAGCGCACGCTTCCATCAAGATACATCTGGCAGCGATTTCCCGATACACCAGAACTGCAGGACGGTCGTCCCTGTGGTCTCATCGCCTGGTGAAGGAGTTTATGAAAGGACTGTTCTGTTCGTTCCCGCCGGTGAGGGCTCCAGCCCCGGCGTGGGAGCTCAAGGTGGTGCTGACCAGGCTGATGGGCCCGCCCTTTGAGCCCTTGCATTTGGCTCCGTTGAAGTTCCTGTCGTGGAAGACAGCGTTCCTTGTGGCCATCACCTCTGCTCGACGCATGGGAGAGATTCAGGCCCATTCCTGCAAGCCTCCATACTTGACTTTCCACGAGACGAGGGTGGTGCTGAGGACGCACCCCTCCATCCCCAAGGTGCCGTCGGACTTCCATCTCAACGAGCCCTTGGTGTTACCAGTCTTTTTTCTGTCGCCTTCGTCGCCGGCTGAGAGGACTTTGCACTCGCTGGATGTAGCTAGAGCACTGAAGTTCTACGTGGACCGAACAAAGAGTTTTCGGAAGACATCACAGCTGTTTGTGAACTTTGGACCTGTGAACCAAGGGAACGCTCTCTCGAAGGCTTCCATTTCCAGATGGCTCTACGGCTGCATCATGCACTGTCATCGGTTGGCAAACCGACCGTTGCCCGGCCGTCCGAGAGCCCATTCAACCAGAGCGATCGCTGCTACCATGGCATTCTTGTCTGGTGTGATCCTGCTGGACATCTGCAGGGCTGCTATGTGGAGGTCGACGCACACCTTCACGAGATTCTACTGCGTCGACCGGGATTCCAGGGAGGAGTCCAGAGTCGGCCAGGCAGTGCTGCGCAACCTGTTCGCTTAAGGTGAGCCTGGTGAGGAGGTAAGAGATGCTTAATGTTGAGTTTTATGTAATGTTTAATGTTGAGCGTTGCCACCTCCCGTGGTTGTGCATGTGTGTACTGCTATGTATTCTTATATTCATGAGCATGTGAATCCATGCCAGATCCCATGCTGGAGAAGGAACAAGTTACTTACCTGTAACTGTTGTTCTCCAGCATGGGTCTGACATGGATTCAAATGCGAACCCTCCCGCCTACCCCTCTGCAGCTCTTCACTTGGTCATACTGCCACTTTACATGCTACCAAATCTGAGGATGGCTGCCAGGGGCGGGGCTTAGGGAGAGGGCAGTCATTGGCTGGGGGCAGTATGACCCAGAGACCAGTAATTGGTTACTACTAAGAAAGACGGATCAGAAATGAAACTGACACTGATTTTTTCCTTACCGAGGATTCCCAGCCTGACGACGGGGAATATTCATGAGCATGTGAATCCATGCCATGCCCATGCTGGAGAACAACATTTACAGGTAAGTAACTTGTTCCATCTGCCCCTTTGACCACTGATAATAGCTTGTCTGTCCCCCCCTTTTTCCCCTTCTTGTCTTATCCTCCTACTCCCTCCCCTGAACTATCTTGAACAGTCGTTGACCTATTTTGGATAGTCACTTGTTTGTTCCTCACCTTACCCCTTCCATTCCTCTACCCCACACCTCCCCTCCTCCCCCCTCCTCTTGTCACGCTTGCAATGCAACAATTGTCACCAGGCATAGTAATGTTACTGCTAGTGTTGTCTCCTTTTCCCCCCTACCTCTCCCTTATTGTTACATGCACGTGTTCTGTCTGTTATGATTGATAGTTATTTTTCACATTCTGATCAGTTTCAAGGACTTGTAACAATGTATTTGTTTTCTCCCATGTTCCCTCCGTCCTTGAAGTGCTTTGAAACACATTGTGTATAGGCGCTATTGAAATAAACAATCAATTCAATTCAATACATAGCGCTCTTTCCGAGCCCAGGCCAGCTCTAACCAATAAAATATACCCATTGTGGTACAGAGGTTAAATCTGATCCCCATAAATTGAGACCAATGAGGATCTGGGAATGTCTTTAAGTAAGCTGGGGTATGACCGAAAGCTCTTCTCATTCGCTAAGTATTGAAACCGTTTATACTTATTTGCCTCGTCACAAGTTAAAATCCAGTCTTTTTCCCACAGCTTCCTTTTCACCTTGGATTAATCAGCAACTCTTCACAAGAGGAGCCAAAATCCTCCAACAGGATTTTACAATCAGATTTCCAGAGTGCCCCACCACACTGGCTCCACTTTTATAAGAGCCAAAATCAGGGCAGGGCATGCTTTTGAGTATTTCCCAAAGAAAGGTCAAGGCCTTCCAGTCCACAGCTGCTTTCAATGAAATTAGAGCAAAACAAAACAGTGTATTGCTACACAGTAGCCCTATATTGCACTTCTAGTGGGACCAATGTCCCAATGTCAGCTAATTCAAGTGTCTGTGTAGTTCCATCATTTCCATGGGAACTATTGTACAATGTGACATTCAGTAGTATCAACGTATTCCCGAAAACACAAATCACAGTAATATAAAATGAGAACTTTCGTTAAAAAGAAATCCTTATTATAGTTCAAAAAGTCACATTCACTGATGTTCAAGCATAGAAATCAAACAGAACAGTCAGATTCAGAACTCCTCTTTTCAAAACAGAATCAGAGAGAAAAACATAAATATTGTAAATTTTCGTCCCTATTATCACACATAGGTACGATAGTGATTCACAGTTCAAAAATTGGTAAGTATTGTTGACAGATCAACAGAATAAATACTTGGAATCCAGGGTTTACAACATTCACACATGGACTCCTGCACATATCACGTGATATTCAGAACAAATCCACAATAGCTCCTTAACGGTATCAATGTAACCAACGTGTTTCGGATTCAAAATCCATCTTCAGGGTAAGAGCTGTGTGTTCCTATTTGGTGTGCTTCTTCTGTAGGGTCTTACAGGGTTGTAAGAGATGACCATTCAGTTTCAGTATTTTATGTGCTAATCTAAATATCTTCACCACTACTAAAGGGGATAGTACTAACCTCCGTGTTCCATAAATGATGACCCAAGAAGCATCATACCTGTTGGGTTCAAGATTCATAATGAGTATTATTTGTCAATCAATGTCTCTACTTCATCAGTGGTTGCTAAAAGTAAGACAAAAGCAAAAGCAACTCACCCAGCACTGTGGATGAGATTGAAAAAATGCTGGGCAATGGTAGTGGTGCAGTCAAGAGAGCGATCTAAATACGAATTCAGGGGAGGAAAAAAGTCGGCATTAGTCTGGACAGATAGGGCTAGTGACCAGAGAATGCTAAGCATATCAGAGTCGAGGTCTAACAGTACTAAATGGTACTACATTACATGTGGGTAGATGAAGTTCCTCAGAGCGCCAGGGGACCACTTCGGTGGTGATAGTGCGTGGTACAAATGTCCTTTAACATTAACATTAACATTAACTAGCAACATATAAGTTCCCCCAGGGGTAAAAGTGATTACCAATCCATGTGGTAGAATGCTAGGTACAGTAATCTTCAATGCATCTCGCT
Organism: Ambystoma mexicanum; assembly: GCF_040938575.1. NCBI lineage: Eukaryota > Metazoa > Chordata > Amphibia > Caudata > Ambystomatidae > Ambystoma > Ambystoma mexicanum. The sequence continues at coordinate 344,605,157 of NC_090923.1, read as the reverse complement.
ACACGTCAAACACCCTGGCAGCCTAAAGCGGCTGTGCGATGGCGCGAGTCTCAGTTACTACTGCACTCGCCAACATAATATTAAATTAACATGAAACTCCTCCAGGCACCGGAGAAAAATACATGCTTCCTTCAAACATGGGTTCACACACACCCATCGCTCTTTTCATTGTAAGTAGCGACAATTACGACTATTATGTGGGAAGTGTGTCACAGGCCATACGAGGCGGTCATCCGCCGTCGCTAATGGCTATTAGTAGCAACAATAAAAATTACTGTACGAGCATAATCTCAAGAGCATTGATGTTCAGTATCCAAGTATGGATTTTACCCACAAGCCGAGCCAAGTCGACTGCCTGCCCGCAGACGGCTCGGGTTCGGCAATGTTTGTAAGGTCGCCATGCTCCCCCGTGCATGCACATGGGGAGCCGCGATGACAATACGCCATATTGGTGTGGGCCCTGGCCGCGCGTTGTTTTCCAAGGGGGGGAGGAGGATATGTTGCTAGGCACGCCGTAAAAAGGTGAAGTTGTCCGTCACTATCTAAGACAAAAATCGAAACCATGTATATAAACAAAACAATCTTGTTGAGGGAAACGCAACGGATGTCATGACTCCCTCAACACGGGCCTGAACTGCCTTAAATGTGAAGTGAAACGTGTCGGAAAACATCTGCACATTCAGCTGCAACAAACCCTAACGGTCCACAACCGTGGTTAATCAACCCCGTACATGGAAAAATGCTGTTCCTAAAAATATAGTAACATCGCGTCTCCTACCCGAGAGGGCCTGGGAACTGCCATATGCAAAAGGAGGGGGGAGCAGGCACAGGGGCACAACCGCAGACAAAAGTATCCACGGTGTGCCCCATGTATCCTCAGTCCTCCTGGGGGAACTTGAAGGGTAGGAATCAATAGTAGACGACCCAAGATACTAGTGATATTGTCTGAGAGTTTTAGTAGTTGTTAGGGACAGCTACTATGTCCAAAAGGACACGGCAAACATCAATGTTGCTCTAGAGACTTTCAACTATCACCCGACCAATGACACATGTTCAAATGATAGCATCATCGTTTGCAGGGCACTACCTACATCATTAAAGACATAACCATTAAAAACGAATATGATGACATAATTACAGAACCAGTATATTGACGTACATGTGTTTCAATAATACACTGAGCATTAAGGTGCACAGATAGAATAATTCCTGTGAACTCCATACGGAACATGGTCAGTATTCAAACAGATACATAGCAATTTGTAGAAGATACAGTCGATTGGTACCAGTATATTGACGTACATGTGTTTCCATAGTACATTAAGCATTAATGCGCGCAGATAGAGAAATCACTGTGAACTCCATACAGGACATGCTCAGTATTCAAACAGATACATGGCAATTTGCAAGAGATACAGTCAATTAGTACAACCCTTCATACAAAGCACATCAAATCAAAGTCATTATTCATGCCCCTAGGGCTCAGTGAATCAAGTTGATCAACCCACAGGATTTCTCTCTGCAGTAGTTTTCGTTGAATATCACCACCCCTGTTTACCATCGTCACCTGCTCTAAGATCACACATTTGAGTTGTGCGATCGTGTGCCGGGCCTCTGAGAAGTGCCTGGCCACTGGGGATTTCTGTTTCTAAGTCCGGATATTGGACTTATGTTCTGTCCATTTTATCTTAGCCTTCCTGGTGGTCATGACCACATAGTAATATCCACATGGACACTTCAATGCATAGATCACATTACTTGAGTCACAGGTGCATGAATGCTTCAACAGAATTGGTTTCCCTGAATGTGGATGGGCAATACTGTTCCCCAGAATGATATTCCCAGTGTTGACAATTATAACACGGTACTGTACCATTGAAAGTGGTTCCTATTGAGGATGTCAGAACTTCTGAAATTAGACCCAGTTCTCTTCTAATGATTTGAATGGGACAGCCTTAAGGAGGCCCAGCAATCTTTTCCAAAATAGCCCTTCTAGGCTTGCCCAATATTTTTTTGGTAGTCTTAGCAGAGCGTCCGCACCATATGTCACAGTTGATTCTACTTTTGCTCTGTAAAAGTCTAGTAAAGGTAGTAGAGAAAACCGACAAAACCTACGCTTCAGAATTAATGCTTGGTTAGCCAATGCAATTGTTTTCCCTTTTAAAGTTCTAAAATTATGTGTTTCCACTGAACATTTACAGATTTGAACCCCAAGATATTTAAAGGAGTCATCAAGTTCGATCACTGTTGGGCCCAGCCGCCATGTTAAACTCTGCTTCCGTTTTCCTGGATCTTTTTGTAGAACCAACATCTTTGTTTTCTCTATATTGATCTGCAGTTCGTTTTGCAGGTGTATTCCTCAAGTCGTTTCAGTTGTCTTTGGAGACCTATAGGAGTAGTATCTAATAATACCAGGTCATCCAAATAGAGTAGGCAACCCACTTTAACACCTTACATTTTTGGCAGGAAGTACCTACTTTCCTCCATAAAGGTGGCCATGTCAGAGATATACAAGTTAAAAAGGGCTGGAAACCCCTTAGGCCGTAGGGATCTCTTCACTTAATAGTCCACTAGCGTTTAAACACACTCTAATGCACGTGTCTGCATGCAGAGCCTTTAGCCGGTCAAGTGGCACAGTGAGTAGAGCGCTCGCTTTGACATCCGTGCAGAGCTAAGCAGGTTCGAATCCGGCGGGGCCAAACTCTGCCTTTCATCCTTCCGAGGTCGATAAATGAGCACCACACACCATGGGTAATAATAAGCAGCGCTCAGATACCTGAGGGTTCACAGCGCTATATAAATGCCAAATTATTATTATTATTATCTGGTCCACCAAGTCAACAGGGAAGTTCCACAAGAGCAGTTTATTCCACAGTTGCTGCCTGTTTATACCGTCAAATGCTTTTGTTAAGTCGACAAAGGCTAAGCAAATTCTAGAGTCTGTTCTTAAAACGTTATCCTTCAGAAGAGAAAGCAAGGAGATCGGTGGGGATTCCCAAACCCCATAACAAATCCTGACTGGAAAATGTCTTGTTGCCCATCTCTGTGAGACCATGCCACCAACCTTTTTAGCAATTTATGGATTTTTTCATTTGTTACAGCGCACAAAGCCCTCAGGTATCTAGGCGCTAGGTAAAAAGAAACAAAGGGAAGGAGTTGGCAGTAATTGGATGGAAGAGTCTTAGGAGAAGCAAAGTTAGTTGAATAGCCAAGTCTGTATGTTTTTGCGGAAGGCCCAGTAGGCCTGTTCTTTTCTGAGTGCTGGTGGTATATTATTCCACAGTTTGGCAGCCATGACCAGGAAGCTCTTGCCCCCTTCTGAGAGGCGATTGAAGTTAGGGGTCTTCAGGAAGTGATAGTTCGATTATCTAAGAGGTCGGGCTGGGGCGTATTTCTCCATGCAGCGTGAGAGGTAGGTCGGGGCAGTGTTGGAGAGACATTGGTGGACCAAGGACAATGCTTTGAACTTAATTCTTTCCCGGATGGGCAACCATTGTGCATCTCTCCTGGTTTACGAGATATGGTCTTATTTGAATAGTCCAATGGCTGCTCAGAGTGCATTTTTCTGAATCGTTTGGAGTTTTTTCAGGATTTGTTCAGAAGTGCCGGTAAATAGGGCGTTACAGTAATCGAACTTGGCTCCTGTGATAGCTCTTGCAATTGTTAAGCGGTTAGGAGTGGAGAGGAAAGACCTGCTGGTTTGAAGCAGTTTGTGCGTATGTAGAGTTCCAAAGAGCTGCTAATGGAATTGTTATTTTGGCCTCACTAATGAAATAAATGTAATTAGTGTTCATATTTGGTATCATTGATATCCATGTTAATTAACCCTCTGTAGTTAAAATACACAGTCAGCAGAAAGAAGGTGAAAGGAAGGAAGTTGAAGCTTATTTGATTTTGTTGATTTATTCCATTTATCAAAGTCCAAAAAAGTGCAAATAATTCATAATTAAAGCAATGGTGGTGAGGACCTGAAAGATTCCAAACAATACAGTTGCTAAATAAACTCAAAGTAAAACACTCTTCAAATGTAGACAGTAAAGAATTAAGAAAACCAAAGTTTTTTACAAATGGACAAAAAGTGCATTTATGCGTAGAGAATGTTTTTCTTTTCTTGAAAACAGTTTTGTGAAAACAACCTATGTAGAAGAAAACATCACAGGTTTTGGCAACCTAGAAAAACAATAAAGAACAACACATCAAAAAACAGTTTATAATATTGTTTGTGCTAAATAGATTATTTTTTCTTTTTTTCTGATTGGTTCTGAATAAATTATTAGACAGGTTTGCCTACGTAGAAGACACCGGTTAATAATTGTCTCCAGGGTCTGGAATGCTGTGGTCCAAACTAATGGAGGACTCTAAAGTTTTTCCTTTAGCATTGACCTCAATACGTTTCAGCGAGGCCACCTGTGGGGCCTAGATTTCAAAGAACGCCTTCCCCGGGGCAGGTTCTGGCGTAATGATCCCACGTTACATGGTGAGGGTAGAACAGGAGCAGTTTATCCCAGACAGAGACCCACGTCGTCACCAGTATGCGCGTTCCAGCATAGCAAAGCATCAGCGCCAATTCTTTCAGTATTGCGGCTACTCTTCATGTAGGAAATGTGACTGTTCACGATATAGCAGTGCCGGATTTTCCCTTTATTTGCTTGTTAAAGATGCATCTGTGTTTTCAGAGCGAACATTCCTTCAGTATGTGTAGTTTTTAAATCTTCTCCTCTTGAGGTCGAATCCCACCCGGTATGAAGCAGTTTGGCTGTGAAAGCCCCCACTGAGGCAATTGAGTTCACTTGACGTTGGAGCTTGAGGTTGTCATCCAGGTAGACGCCAAGAGTTTGGCCAGCGGCAGAAGTGGTAATACAGTTACCATCGATGATAAACTCATTGTAGGCTGGGTCAATGTTTCGAAGTGTGGAGTTGGAGCCGGCGATGAGGATTTCGGTTTTGTCGTCGTTGAGGCAGAGTAGGTGAGGGGCCATCCAATTTATTTTGTATGACCTCGCAAGCAGAGTTTATGGTTGAATCTTGGGCGTATGAGCCGGAGAGGGGGATAAGGAGCTGCGTATCGCCAGAGTAGTTCGTGTAAGATATGCCTAGTAGGTCAAGGTTGTCGAAGAGGGGTTTTGTATAAATGTTGTAGAGGGTGGGGGGGGGAGCAGGAACCTTGGGGGACTCTACAGTTGACAGGATTAGGTTCAGCGGAAAAGTCATTGATGAAGACTTGTGAGGATCTGTCGGCTAGGAATGATATGATCCAATTGGTGGCTGATGGTGAGAAGTTTGCTGTTGAGGCAAGTTGAGAGCAGAGGATTTTAGTGGTCTATTAAAATTGAATGCTGCGGAGAAGTCTAGCCTCATCAGGAGGGCAGGTTTGCCAGTGTCTTATATGGCATCGATTTAGATTTTTAAATCAATTAGGGCAGTTTTGGTCCTGTGTTTTGGGCGCAATCCTGATTGGTGTGTGCCCAAGATGTTGTTTTCCTCAAGATACTGTTGAATCTGGATATAGGCAACACGATCCAGGATCTTCAAGAGGAAGGGTACTGTAGTAATGGGACGGTAGTTTGTCAGAATGGAGGGGTCAAGGGAGGATTTCTTGAGGAGCGGTAGGACCCATGCTTCCTTTAAGGAAGTTGGCACTGAGTTGGTGGAGAAGGATGTGTTGATGAGCGCTCTGAAGAAGTGAAGAAGTGACTCAGCACAGTTTGTGGTGATTGGAGCTGGGCAAGTGTCACCTTTGCAGCAAGACGGCTTGAGGCTCTTGATCTTGTTGACGTCCATGTCTGAGACGAGGTGGAAGTTGGTGCCAGTGTGGGTGGGTGGGGGTCTGGGTGCACTGGGCGATGGTGGTTTGGTTAGCATAGCAAGTTGTTTAGAGAGGATTTCTCCTTTGAGGGAGTTCACCTTTCCAGTGAGGGTGCCTTGGAGTGTTTTGCAACATGTACAGTCAGGTCTGGCATGGTGTGGGGGGTGATGTCTCTAGTACCCAGAGAATTGTGAAAAGTTCCCAGTGTTAGGACTGATTTTCTATACTCTGGCCTGCTGGACAGATGTATAGAAGGCCAACCTATATTGTGACAGGGACAATTCTGGGGAACTGTAGCCAAACCAGTTCAAGTAGCAGTGACAGGCGGTCTAGGCTAAATTCTCCAGAGGTCGTGAGATTGTAAAGGGTGCACAATGAGGTCTCACAATGGCAATCACAAATTACACTTAGACAGTATGTATAAAAATACAGTTATTATTTATTGGCCAAAACACACGATAGAAAAATGACAACTAGTAAGCAGAGTTATCACACAGCACTGATAAAAATTGATACATATATACGTTCACTTATTATAGGGCATAATACATATGACCAACTCCTGCAAGGATTAGTTTTATGCACTCAAGGGCCACAGATAATGATCCCTAACTTAAATTGTCCAGCCCTAAATTGTCTGGGTCCTTTTGCCCAATAGTTAAGGTAAAAGTTCCACAGAATCTTTGAAGCAGGAAAAAATGCAGGTAGGTTCTCTGGGGTCCAGTGAAGGATTCTCATGGTTAGAGTACAAGTTAAACTAGCTAACTCAAGTAGCCCCAACTTCCAGAGGTCTTGCACAAGCAAGCATGGCAAAGCCAAAAGTGTTAGAATAAAGGTTTATTATAAACCCATTGACATATAATGGGACTATAAGGGTAGGTAAGAAGCTCTGTAACTTACCGCCCGTACTGCGATTCTTCCGCAGACTTGGCAGGACAAAGGAAGAGGGTCTGTGGTTGCTTTTCCTGCCGAAAGTCGCAGTCCTCGATTTACAGGGGTTGCAGGTTCTAGCTGATCTCCAGTTGGTGTCTTTCACTGTTGCAAGGACTCTGGATGGAAAAATGCAGCAAAACTCGATGCAGGACCCCTCTCAGGACTGGACTCGGGTCAGGTAAGTGATTTTGGACAGTGTTCACTGCAGCACAGTGAGGCAAAGGGACTCAACTGCCGTGGTCAGACTTTCCCCTCCTATCTCGGGTCCCCTTAGTGCTAGGGCGCCAACATTTTGCCAGCTGAGGATTCCCCCAAGTTCCAGGTCGAAACTCGGAATGGTGATGCCGGCAGCACGTTAGCCCAAATTTCGGAACTGCTCAGCCACAGGACGATCCAGGGACACTTCCATAAGGCTCTTTGTTGCAGGGTACCGAGCAGACGTTAGGAAGGGATGGTCCCTCCACTCCAAGGGTCGCAGCTCCTTCGCAGGACTGCTAAAGATCTTTAGAAAGACGGGGCTCCTCCAGGACAGCAGCAGAAGTTGGTAGCCAAGCCTTCTTCTGACGGGTCTCCGGTTTCTTTGCAGGTCTCACAGCTGGATAGGATTCCTGGCTCATTTAGGTTTCTCCAGGATCTCTGGGGAATGGGTGCAGGGGTCCTCTTCTTATCCTAAAAGCCAGGTAAGATCAGCTGCCCTCACTAGCCAATGACAGGACTAGCCCACACACGCACCCCAGCAGTGGTCCAATCAGGACCACTGGTGGGAACATTCGTGCATACCACTTAGACGCACTGAAACCAGTTTGTGGATCGGGTCCAGACTGTCCCAGCCCACATCCTGCCAGCAAACACACACAGCCCTACAGTAGCCCACCAAAAGCTTCTGCTTTCCTGGGCACTGGAAGTCCTTATAAGGATCTTCCTGGCCTCTCAGGCCAGGAAGAAGGCTAAAGAACAAGATGACAAATGGGCAAAATTCCGCTGACAGTATCAGCAGGGCCATGGCGGCAAGTACAACAATCCGCAGGCATGCGTGGTTGCGAAAGTCTGGCTTTGCTCCAGATGTACAGGCCAGACTTTTGAATATGCCCTTTGACGGCTCTTCGCTATTCGGGAAAAAGGCTGATGACAGTCTGGAAAAGTTGCAGACTTCTAAAGCAGCAGCAAAATCTTTAGGAGCTGCTATCCGCCAAACTCCTTCTCGCCCCTCAGGAACCTCTGGGAGAGGAAAGTCCTTTCGCTATTATTCCGCATTCGGGAAAAGCAGAGGACAGCCTCAAAGAGGCCAAAGGAGATCCACCCGAGGTGGACGGGTCAAAAGTACTAAGGCCGCAGCAGCAGCAGGTGCCTCTTTACCCTCGGCATCTGCATCAGCCGCCCCCAAACCACTCTGAGGCCTTCCCACACAATACACATGTAGGGGGCAGGTTAACTCACCATCTAACGGAATGGCAGCATATAACGTCAGATGCTTGGGCATTGGAGACGGTTGCCCAGGGTTACTGTCTACCCTTTCTACACATTCCTCAGTCATCCACCGGGGAAAAGCTCTCTAAAAGTTCCAGATACGCTCCTCTTGCAGGAAATTATAGACCTGCTAGAGAAAGGTGCCATAGAACCGGTACCTGTAGCGGACAGGAACAAGGGCTGGTACTCTCCCTACTTTCTCATACCAAAGAAGGACGGAGGACTGAGACCCATCCTGGACTTATGAGAATTGAGCAAGTTCCTCAGGAAGGACAAGTTCAAGATGGTAACTCTTTCTCAGATCATTCAGGCCCTCCAGCTCCAGGACTGGCTGGTATCTCTGGACCTTCAGGATGCTTATTTCCATGTGCCAATCCATCTCAAACACAGGAAATACCTGAGGTTCGCAATTGGCGACTCATCAATTTCGAGTTCTGCCATTTGGGCTGACCTCCGCCCCGAGGGTCTTCACCAAGCTGATGTCGGTAGTGGCGGCGAGTCTAAGGAGGGAAGGGATCCACGTCTACCCCTACCTGGACGATTGGCTGATCAGGGCTGTATCTTCGGAACAGGCCCAGGCCCAGCTAGATTATGTCTGCCACTTCCTTCACAGACTGGGCTTCTCCCTCAATTTAAAGAAGTCACAGATGATACCATCACAGAGACTCCAGTTCATTGGAGCAGTCCTGGACACTTCCCTGGGAAAAGCCTCGCCACCAGAGGTGAGGGCTCAAGATATTCCACATATGGTCACCAAGTTTCAAAATGCCCAACGTCTCCCAGCCTTCGACTTTTTGAGGTTGCTAGGCCTCATGGCATCCTGCATCTTCCTTGTGCCAGAGGCTCGCCTGAGAATGAGATCTCTTCAGTGGGCACTGAGAAGTCAATGGTCACAATTCTCAGGGAGAATGACAGATCTCCTCCGGATTCCGGACAAGGTAGCCCGCGACCTTCAATGGTGGGCCTATCCAGAGAACATCTTGAAAGGAGAACTGTTTTGGCATCCATGGCCAGAGATAACAGTAGTCACAGACGCCTCACTCACGGGGTGGGGAGCCCATGCCAACGACTTGACCATCAGCGGTCGTTGGTCTCCTTCAGAGTCCAGACTACACATCAACCTATTGGAGCTGAGAGCGATCAGACTAGCGCTGAAAGCTTTCCTGCCATCAGTACAGGGGAGAAATGTCCTGATAATGACAGACAACACGGTGGCCATGCATTACCCCAACAAAAGAGGAGGCGTAGGATCACTGCCACTGTGCAGAGAGGCGATGCAGCTCTGGTTTTGGGCAATCCAAGAAGGAATCTCTCTATCGGTAATCCACCTGGCCGGAGAGAAGAACTTGACAGCGGACGCTCTGAGCAGGCAGAGCACAGACTCCCACGAGTGGGAGCTAGCTCAGGAAGTCCTTCAAGAGATCTTTGCCCTTTGGGGAACCGCTCAGGTGGATCTGTTTGCCACAAGCACCAACAGGAAGTGCAATCTGTTCTGTTCAAGGGAATTTCCCCCAAGAGTAGCTCTAGGAGATGCGTTTGTAGTGGACTGGGAGATTCCACTCCTTTACGCGTTCCCACCAGTCCCTGTTATTCCTCAAATGATCAGGAGGTTGAGAAGATTCCGGAAAACCATGATCCTAAATGCCCCGGATTGAGCCAGGAGAACGTGGTACCCGGACCTTCTAGATATGTCCATCTGCCCTCCAATCCGTCTTCCACTCAAAGAGAATCTTCTCTCGCAGAAGGGAGGTCAGGTTCTCCATCCAGACACCAGAACCCTCAACCTTCACGCTTGGCTTCTGAAAGGGTGAGGTACAAGGATTGGGATCTCCCTGATGACGTCATGGAGGTGTTGCTTTCGGCCAGAAGGCCAGCAACAAAGTCTTTATACCGCTGCCGTTGGAACAAATACAGCTGGTGTAGGGAAGAGAATATCGACCCTTTTTCATGTGGTACACCAACAGTGTTATCGTTTCTACTCTACTTGGCAAACTCAGGCCTTCAAGTTGGCACTGTAAAAGGCTATCTCGCAGCGCTTTCTATCTTCAAGCGCACTGCGGAGGAACCATTGTATTTCAAACTTCCTCTAGTGGTACAATTTCTCAAGGGATTAACTAATGTTTACCCTCCAAAACCATTCCAGGTTCCCTTATGGGACTTAAATTTAGTCTTAAACTTCCTAATGGGCACTCCATTCGAACCACTTCACTCTTGCGCGCTGAGATTTCTCACGCTTAAAACTGTCCTATTGGTAGCACTAACATCTGCTAGGAGGGTGAGCGAGCTACAAGCTCTCTCCTGTAAACTCCCACATACAATCTTCCACAAGGACAAAGTTGTCCTACAGGTGAAGCCTAATTTCCTCCCAAAGGTGGTTTCTGAATTTCATATTACTCAGAAAATTACCTTACCTTTGTTCTACCCTCCTCCCCATCCGGGGAAAGAGGAGGAAAGGCTACATAGGCTGGACCCAAGGCAAGCTCTCAGATTTTACATCAGCAGAATGGCTAGGATCAGGCAAGCAGACCAACTGTTTGTAGGATACTCAGGTCACAAGTTGGGACTACCCATAACAAAACAAACCATCTGCAGGTGGATTATTTTGGTCATCCTGGAATGTTACAAACTGGCAGGGAAATAGCCACCCCAAAATATCAGGGCTCATTCAACCAGGGGTATCGCAGCCTCTTCGGCTCTCCAAAGAGGGGTACTGGTCCGAGACATATGTGCGGCTGCCACATGGTCGTCCGCACATACATTCACAAAATGTTACAATCTGTATTCCTCCACTGCTCAAGAGACCAGATTTGGTAAGGCCGTATTACATTCGGTCCATCCCTAAAGGGATACATAACATTCTCACTCCCACCTCCAAATACATGCCACTGCTATGGGAGTCTATCAAAGATAAGGGATACGTCGGAGGACACAATCCCTTCGCAGAACAAGTTACTTCTTACCTGGTAACGTTCTTTCGACGGGATGTTCCTCCGACGTATTCCTTATCGCCCCTCCCAACCATCCCCGCAGTGAAACTTCCCTTGTGGTTGCAGCTTACGCTCCTTCAAGGTCAATAACCAATTCAGGCATGACTTTTCTTATGCTACAAAACGGAACTGAGCATCGGACGCAGCGCGTGGCTATTTATGGGCATGATGACGTCGGAGCCGATACAGTGGCCGTCAAAGGACATCGACTTGGCGGACGTCGACGCGCAGCGCCATCTACAGAAAAAATTTCCGAGGTCAGCAAGCTGGAAACTTATTATCGAAGATAAGGAATACGTCGGAGGAACATCCCGTCGAAAGAACGTTACCAGGTAAGAAGTAACTTGTTCTTCTGCCTTATCATTTGTGCACCTCAGTTATTTCTGCTCCCCTGCTTCTGGGAATAGTGAAATAGCGTATGGTGTCATATATGCCCTATGAGTGACCTGCAACTGCTTAAATCTGTCATTTCTCGACACTTTCTTAGTGTACAACATTACTCTAGCCCATTCCCCGTCAATAAAGGCACTCCCAATGTCCCTTTCCCGGAGCTCTGGTTTACTCAGTGCGTCTATAATCAATTCATAGAGCCTGGAAAGGTTGTGGCTGCCTTCCGGCAAGTCATATATCGTGTCCAGCGTGGCACACCTACTCACTACCACTTTGGCCCCCCTGTGATATGTTAGGAACTGCCCTCCCGGGATACCATGCTGCTCCATTTCCCTCCTTTGACACCGGCTCAGAGAACAGAACATTAAAGAACCTTATCTAAGCTTCCTCTGCTACTCCATTTGTTTGAAATGGTTTCCCACAATTTCCTGTGGATTTAATAATGGACCAGGTTTCTGAGGTTTCTATCGCTCCTAGCATTTTCTCTGCATCTTTCTGGACCATTTCTATCTTATTATTTATTATTATTATTTTATCGTGTCACAGTATTTAAAAACAAACATACATCAAATTACAAGTGATTCATTCTAACAACTCAAATACAGTACAAGATTCCCATAACATTACAGTGTGGCCTCAAGAAAAATGTTACAAAAATGTACAATCTTAAGAGTATTGCAGTGTTCTTTAAAAACTCTAAAACATGGATGTTTAAACTCAATTCATTACAATTTAAAATCCTCCTCCACAGCTCTTCTTCAGAGGAGTACCCTATCCCCAATAGGTACTGAGTTCTCAAAGTTTCCAAGTTAGGACACCCGACACATAGATGCTTTAGAGTCTCGATCTCAGTCTTACAATGTCAGCAGAGTCTCAGGACTCGTAGAATGTTAAGACGTCGGCCCAGTATTTAATTGGTTGAGACCAGGTTCAGCCTAACTCTTAATAGTTGAGAACTAAAGCTTCTCCAAGGGTGTTTTTTCAAGTAAGGAGCTAGTACGTTGAAGCTTTTACAAGTCCACACACAGTGATCACCAAAGCATTTGTAGTCCATAATCCTTGATCTCACATTTGTCCAGACATGTCTACACCATCTTAACTTGGCTACTTTTGGTGTAAGGCCCAGTTCTTTGACCGAGATGTCTGCGGATTGGAGCATTGATTAACAACTCAAAGCCCAGTTTGTAAGAACCCTGCAGCCATCCTGCACCATTATAAGGTTAAGCTGCTCAAGAACCGAGGCCATGGGAGGATTTATGATATTTATGAAAAGCTGTAATTTCCCCCAATCCATCATAGTCTGGATAGGGAGTTGTCCCAGCTCAAACAAAATCCCTACAAGGGGTACCGACTGTGGCAATTGCAAAAGACCTCTCCACAGAGCTCCCTCCAATATTGACCAATCTATGAACTGACTCCTAGTTTGAGCACCATAGATTAGTTTTGGAGCTAATTGTTGTTTGTACAATTTCATGACTGGTAAAAGTGAGCATCTCCCAAATTTTCCATCAAAGACTCAGAGCTTCACAAGTGCCCCTAAAAATTTAGCCTTCAGATCTTCTTGCGGCTCTGGCCCTGTAATCCTATCATATAGTGCAAGGCCTAGGTAAACAAACTTGTTCACTACTTCCAGTTACCCATTTGCCAAATGCCAGGGTAAAATTTTACAACTCCCCCACCCCCCTTTTAGGACAAGCACCTTCGATTTTGTTGTGTTTAGTGCTAAATCCGGACTCCCCGGAAAACCCTTTACTGCTGTTGGTGCTCTCTGTAAGCCGATGGCTGTTAAATCGCATAAAACGATATTGTCCGCGTACAGCAAGAATTGAATTACCAGGGAGCCCAGTCTGGAGGGGAAGGTGTTGAATGTTCCTAGGTGACCTCCCAACCCCAACAGGTAGAAGCAGAAAAGGAACAGGGCCAATACACACCCCTGCCTTAAGCCCCTATCAGTTTGAATCCAGGGTGAGTAACTGCCAAAAGCATCCAACCTGACCATAATCTTTGTGTCTGTGTGCAAGGCCTCCAGGATAGCCAGCGAAGCAGCCGGACACCCTTGCTCATTTAACTCTTCCACAGAAGAGACCTATTCACCAGGTCGAAGGCTTTACTGATATCTAGAAAAGCTATCAAGACAGGCCGATATTGTGTCTTGGCTTGGTGTGCTAATAGGTCCAAGACAAAACAAGTTGTAGCAGTACTCAAACCCTGACAAAATCCTGACTGGAAGACATCAAGAGACTTGGATTCCAGTGCCCATTTTTAAAGAACTTTCAAAAGCATTTTCGCAGAAATTTTGTTTAAAGCATCCAACCGGGATATTGGTCTGTAGTACAGAGGTGAGGACCTGTCCCCACCTTTAAAGATCAAAATTATGGTGGCCGCAGACCAGGTACTAGGAAACCTTTTATCCATGAGAATGCCGCTGAATAGGCCTGAGAGCACTTTTGACCAAACTGCCAAGTTATCTTTATAGGTCAGGTTTGAAAGGCCATCTGGCCCCGGCACATTTGACCGCTTGCTTCTCTTTATCAAGTAGGCAATGTCCTCCAAATCCCAAACCATGACCCCACTCCACTCTACCTGGGACCAGACCAATGACCTTTCCAACCCTTCCACCCTATACAGGTCAGAAAAGTGCTTAACCCAGGCTGTATCACTAACCACCTGCACTTGCAAAAAATCCTGGGTTCCTGTTGATTTGATTAATTCCCAGAATTTTTCTGACTTGTTTCCTGACATACAAGCCAACATTCTCTCAGCGTCTTTGATGTAAAGGACAAATTGCCTTCCTTTCACCCAGTTCCTGTATATTTGTCTTAGTCTCCGTACCTCGTCCTTATAGCCACTAGGTTAATATCTCCTAAGGGACCTTGCCTCTCTATGCAGTTGTTTTTGTGTTCCTGGATCTCTAGATCAAAGGAGTGAATGCCTTTTGGTTTTTCAGCCCCTGGTTTAAACCTCTATCTGTAGTTAGCCTACCCAACAGCTCCCCAATTATCCCTGAGAAACCCTCTGCCGTGCATAAATATGCCATTTTATCTGTCGAGAGATTTACTATTTCTCTGAGGAAGGCTTTTTCTATTCTTGGCACCCATTTTACCTCGTTCTTTCCCAAATTTATTACCACTTTCAACAATTCAGGCTCCCTGTTCTTCACTGGCCCAAATTGTCTATATAACGGCATAGAATGGTCACTCCAGGACATGGGTGTGACTACCAAGGAATCCCCTCGTTCAACTAGGTCTTGTGATACAAACACGTAGTCCAATGTCATTTTCCAAAGCCCTTTCTGCCATGTAAAAGCAGGGGGGATATCCATTTGTATGTTACCATTTACAATTACAAGATTCCATGCCTCAAATTCTGTCCTGATTCTTCTACCCCTTTCCCTAGCTTCCTTACCTACAGTTTTCAAATTATATCAAATGATACGAATAGGTCATAGTTATTCATAATGTTCTTATAGCCTCTCGAATTCCATGTGATTAGTGACCAGTTGGACCATCAGGTGTGTTGTAAATATCTGCCCCCCTCCTATAGACCCTCCCCACTTCTTTCATTGGGATCTTGGGTATAACCTCTTGAGCTAAAAATCTCCTTGTTATTGGTGTCTCTTGATTCTTGTGTCTTACCCTTCTTGTCTTGATAGATTGGCGACAAACTAGACAATATTGAGGGCCCTTTATTAGTTACCTCAAAACCTAATGCCATGAAGCGCTCTTTCTCAGCCATAATAATTTCCTTTATTAGGGGTGACCTCAAATGGAGCTTTACTGTGTCCAAACAGTCATCATACACACATTCACTCGTTCTAATGTCCCCTGATGACAGCAATCTTAAATTAGGGATTTTGTGCATTGAAGCCAGAATGTATTGTCTATTCAAAGGGTACATATTGTAACCCTCAAAGAGCCGATTCATGAAAATACATAAATGGGAATCCTCCAGTACCCCTTTTTGGGGAGTATTTAACAATTGTTGACGTAACAATTTTTTAGGAGACCTTCTCTGCGCCTCCTCTCTGCTAACAAGACCCCTAAAAGCTTCCACAAGCTTGCTTTTTGGGTCACCCAAACCTACTTCTTCCACTATCCTCGATGGTGGTGTTGGCATGGTCAAATGGACCTTTATCGATGGCAACTCTTCTGGTAAGTCCTTCACCACCACCGGTTTAGCGACAATAGCATAAAGTTTCTCCACCTTTGGTTGCTGGATCTTTGGGTCCCCTTCAGATGATTTTCCACTGTGCATTTCTCGAGGGCCGTCCAAGGAGGACACCCTAGGCTCCCTTAGTAAACAACTCTTCCCTGCTCGCTTACCCTCACCAAAATCCATGTTGGACAAATCCTCAATACCCACAACTTTCTCACAATCTAAACTGTCCCCATCCACCGGGTATACTGTAATGTTGCTTAAATCAAACGAGGGGCTGTCCTCCTCATGTATGTTGACTACACATAAGGCGGCCTTGTCGGGTTCAACAATCACTGCCCTTTATTTGTTACCTATTCCTTTCTTATTTTTAAAGAGGTCTCTTTTTTTCCTCTCCAGTGCATCCCTGTCGGCCTGCATATGTTTGTCCACTTCCATCCGGAAGTTTCGCAAGAACTTTCTTGACCCCTTATTTTGTTGGGTAGAAGGGAGCTTGCAATGTTTGGGCTTTTTAAAGGCATTAGCAACTTTATTACACTTTGGGCTACTACGCAAGGGCTTTTTTTTCCTGAGTTTATGAGAGTCCAAGGTGTTAGGGAGAATGCTCATAAATGGCTAATTTGCCTCACCTAATGAGTCCCTCAGCAGCTTTGATGGATTTCTAGGGTTTATTTTTTCACCTGTTAAGAGTGTGAGCCTTTTTCCCCACTCTTACATGTGTTTTGATGTGTGTGCTTTTAACATTTGCGTGTTCTTGGGCTCTGGAGCCTCACCTACTCCATGAGGTTTGGTCCCGTGTGTTTGTCGTCTTTTCGCAGGCTTCTGCACAGAAGCCCTCCTTAAGGTGCCTGAAAGTCTGGGTAGGCAGGATGTGAGGGAGGGGTCTTAGGACCCCTGCCATGGGTTCCCTTGGTAACCCAAGTCGCACTCCTGTTTGATTGGCTGGGTGACTGTCCTTCGCCAGGACAGCCCCCCGGCTGTGTGATTGACAGCCAGGCTGTATGAATGGGGGGAAAACTGCACAAAAAGCAGGTTGCTGGGACTGGAAAGGCAGAGTCACCACTGGAACCAAAGAACCAACAAGGAGCTGATGGAAGAAGACCCCTACCACGACTGAACCACCTGGTGAAGCCCTGCTGCAGGTCAGAATCTGATGACAGAGAAGATCCTCCAGGAAACTTCTTCCCTTGAGCTGGTGGGACCAACCAGTTCAGCCAAACTGCAAGCCCGGACCCCTCCTCTGGTCGAATTCGCTGTACATAGCTACAGTTGGCCGGATAGCCAGGAAGGTCGGACTCTGCTTGGGTTTTAAGGAGCGCACCTTTTATTTGTTGCTTTGCTTTGCGGCTGGTTTCTTCCCTGGGTAGTGCAGGACCCTCCAGTCTTCCTACTTGTCAGTCCGTTAGTCGCTTCAGGAACCGTGAGCCTGCAGGAACTACCAGGAATGACCACCTCAGCTACAGCTTCCTCTCCGTTTTAAGGTACTGTGCAAATCCGGTTGTTCGTTTCGTTCAGCCGCGGTGAAAGTGTTTGAAATCTTTCTCCAATCCGAGGGCTTGTCCTTCGCTTCTCTTTGAACTAACGTTTCTACCAACCAACCTCGTCCGGAATCCGTGGCACAAATATTACCGCAAACTACCCTGAACTGTGTGAACTTGAGCAAAAGACTTTTGACCCATTGACTTTGGCCCTAAGCCTTTTCTACCTGATTCTATCACTGTAGTTCCTCTTGCTCAATTGCCCTGAGTACTTAACTGTTGGTGTAGTTCGATTACTATTAACTTTGTTTTTCCCTCTCTTTTAAATTGCTGGAGTGCCATTTTGCTCCCACTTCACTTTGCGAGCTTTATTGTCTGGAACATATTGGGAGTGGTGTGGTGTATTAAGAGTGTGATTTTTAAACTGCTTATAATAGTGTAATGTTATACAACTGAAGAATGAAATAAATGTATATTCTTTTACTCGGAAACCTTGAGTCAGTGTTTGCCTGAATCATAGTAATTGCTGTCCTTTGTGTAACTATTTGATACTGCTCACTTACTCTTGGGATAAGTCTGGTTGCTCAGCCATCGCTACCACTTTGACTGTGTAGTACAGGCTTGTACCAAAGGTGAATTTGTATTGTCACTTGTATTCTTAATTGTGTGTGGTGTTCCCAAAGGGTAATGCATATAATTCTGCGTAACACAAGGCATGACACCGATGGAGGGGCTATGTCAGATTGGTCTATTTCCTTAGCTAGGCCGATCACCCCCGCCCCCTCAGAGCCTTCATTTACCACTGGGACTGACATGTTTTTGGGCACCACCTCCCCTTCCTCCGGAATACCAACCCCTGCCAGGCTATTCCCTTTTAGATGCAGAGTGTTGAAGACCAACACTGCCATTATATAACCCTCTAATAAATGCACCTTGTTCAATACTTCTTTCACTGATTTCCTAAGGTCCCTAATTTCAAAATTAAATGTCTGTCCATAAAATCCATGATTCTGGACAGAATTGGAAATGACAGTTCATCGACTGGAAGTAACTGCTCCTGGTCAGGGCCATCTTTTATACCCTCCGGCCTTAGTATCTCTGCATCAGGACCTATTCCTAAACTATTTGTATTTGATTTCATTCCCCTACCTCCTTGGCATTCCCCATCCACCCTGGGAAAGCCAAGGCCCATTAAGCCACAACCCTTAGTTTAATTATTAATGAAATGCTGGTAGGGTGGGCTCTATCTACAACCCATTTCTTGCAATTGGAATTCCGGAATTAACAATTCTTTGAGTTTAACATCCAGTGTCCCCCGAGCCCTTCTGGCTAGCTCATGTGAGAGCAAAGGGGCCAGAATTGAATTGTCAGAAATTAGGTAATTCTCCATCATCCCTGACTCTGCCACCATAGAATTCACATTTAATTCAATGTTTGAGAGGACCCGATTTATGTACCCCACATCCTCAGCCATTGAGTCCTCTTCCTTTGTTGGGCCCATGCGTAACATCCTCCAGAACCTCCTTCTCTACCTTGGGGGCTCCGGATGGTGTTCTCGGCAGGGTACCTTCTGCTATTGTTAGTGGTGAGCCTCTATCACCCACCAGGAACGATTGAGGAATTGGCGGAAGAGTGATTACTACCTGAGGAGGACCTCTACCCCCCTGCTGTGGGGCCTCCTCAGTCATACCTATGCTTCTAAGCGTGACTCCCATGTTTATTGATCTTGCAAAAGTCCTTGCCAAAGACCTACACTTCAGGTTTTCCTTTGGGCACTAGAGGTTACCCAGAGTTGAACCTCAAAATTAGATAACTCCCACATTTTGCCCAAGAATGCTGCAAAAGAGATTTTTTTTTTTTAATTTTTTTTTTTTATTTTTTTTTTAATAAAACTCTACTCAGTATAAAACTGTAAATATTAAACCCTAAAAGGAAATGAGGTGTATCCTTAAGCAGTGTGCATTCCGGGGGGAGACGTGCTCGCAACCCCAGAAAGCACACACACGCTAACTGATAAATAAAAATTGCTAACACCCATATTCAATTTCAGGTTTTCTGCAACAACACGGGACACAATACCCAAAATAAATAGGTAAACAGAATCCAGGCCACCACTATTATGGACTGTTCGCTTATAACTCAGACAGTGTGTGTATTAGCAGGCGCCATAGTAAGTCTTTCCACTTGTGCTCCCACCACAAAAAATAGGGGGAGACCCTCTCTCCACCCCCATCCACCGTTTATGATAACACGACCAGTAAATGTGGTAGGAGCCGTAATGTATATTTCCAAAGCAAATGATTCAATCCAAGCCACTGTTACAGGAATGGGGAGAGACTTGCTCGCAGCCCCAAACCTTGGATTTATGGCAACACAGGCAGTAAGTATCACAGTTATCGTATTGTAATTTACACAGACCCAACTTTCAATCTCAGCCGCGGCCAGAGGAGTGGGTGTAGGCTTACCCGCTGCCCCACACCGACTACGGCAACACTGCCAATGAGTATTTGCTAATCTCGTGTTTTCTATTTCAAAGGCAGCGACAAATGGGGAGAGCCGTACTCGCAGCCCTAACTCAACAGTCGTATATTAACCAGCCTGAAACAATGTTCCAGTTCAACAAATACTGTCAGGCTAAGTGGTCTCTCTCAGGCACAGGGAACGTCCGACAGCTCAAGGAGCTGCCAGAGTCTGTCTCTCCCCCCGCCCCACACTTGGAGAGACAAAGGCAATTTCAAATGCACCAGTTCACGGTCACAATTCACAGTACTTGCCTTCCGCGTTGTTAAACTTAACGTCGAGTTATCAACAAATGCGTGATAAACGATTAATCCAAGAATGCTTCTACCGCGACGCCGACGTAAGTGACAAGCAACTCCAGTTACTTCAGTGAATCCTGTGACTACACTGAACAAGGCGCAGGGAGACAAGCCCCCACCGTTGCCCAACCACGTTGCCAAACACTTCCACAACACTTCAGCGTAGCCTGGCCAATTTATCCAGCACGTTCCGTAAAGCGGCAGGACCACAATTCAGGAGAATGTAGAAACAGCTGGTTAGCAACATTCCAGCAGCGTTTCTCCAAGATTCTGAAGCTAACACTTCAACAACATTTCTATCTTATGACCCATAAGCCAGTTCTTATATAGTTATTTCTTAGCCTCCTAGAGTCCCAAAGGCTGAGGACCTTTTTAAGTGGCCAATGGGCAGCCTCAAGGCCCACCTTTTATAGCAACCTGCTTATCATATTCATGCTGGTGTCTCAGCAGAGTTCCTGTCTTAGTTGAATTTCGTACCAGGAACGCAGCCAGCAGCGGAACATAGTTAACTTTGGTCTCCAAGGTTTGCAGATTCATTGGCAGAACACTTGCCGGGTACATAGCTCCCAATTGTTCCAAATCACACTTGTACATTTTGAGCCTACAATCGATGTTTGCAAGTTACATAGAAGCAGGCATTTTGGAAGGCTGTCTGACACTTCCAACTGCCCATGACATTTTTAGCAAGTTGTGGTCACTTACTTTAGTTAATACTACTTCCAGATTGTTAATGGCTGCAATCAAGTCTCTAGACACAAATATGAAATCAATGGCAGAAGTTTGGGAACCATGCTTCCAGGTAGGATGACGGGTCGTGTCCTTTTCAAAATGGCCATTCAGAATGTGAAGGTCTCAAAACTCCATTAGTTCCTTCCAAACTTGACCTCCCTGCTTCTGGAAATTCCATACACTTGAGACTGCTCTGATCAATTTGCTGTTTTCCGTCATACAAGTCAAATTTAGGTCTCCCATCAATTCTGGATGGGTTCCAATAGACGTTAATGTAGATGTTAATTATTGATAGATGTTCATTACAGAGCTTCCTTCGGTTCCTTAATTGGGCTCTAGTTACAAGTGTAGTTTACTGGATATAGGCCCCACAGTTTATTGAACCGGCTACTTCAATGTAGTTTCCACTCTTTATTAGAGTCAACAGACCCGCCGTTGGACGACCTACATCGGCCATCACTGCCAGATTTAAAAACGTTGTGAAACCATCCATTATGGGTTTTGTTCTTAACCAAACTTCTTGGAAACATATAAAGTCGATATCATCCCAACTCAGCTCCCTCTCTGAGAACAAGTTGGCGAAACCTTGCGTGTTACAAGAAGCTAAGGATAGATTTTTCTTTTTTAGTTTTTGATGCCTCAGGTATTCTTTGTAGCCACTGGTTAGAGCTGTTGCTCAGCAAGACCATGATTCATCCTCCGGTAACTCTGAGGGTTTTTTGAGTTTTAAATTCAATTTTTCTTTCTGGACTCTTTACCCCTCAGTGGGTTTGCGTCAATGTTAAACTTGTCTTTCTATCGCGGTAAGAGGCATCGTCACTTGCCGGACCATGGGGCCCTCTAAATAGCTGTTTGAAGGCCCTGTCTCCTAGAACCCTTGTTTCCACTAAAGATTTTTCAGCTATTATCTTTGCTGACTCCTTGTCTATGGAGTTTATCCATGAGAAGTTAATTGAGGCTAGTGTGTCAGAGTCTTCCACTACCCAATCACTCTGGTCCATTAAATCGAATCCCAACAATAGCAAAACTCATCGCTGATGATAACGGGTTCTTTATCACTGTTGAGCGCAGGTGACGGTACACCAGATCCATACGGTCTTCTCGTGTAAACTTGATTATGGAAAAGTCATTTGTATAAATCTGTCGAAGAGACGGAACACAGTGGCAGAGCCTTAGGATGTTATAGCTATTTAAGACACAATCATCACCTCTGTCCACCACTCTTTCTAGCCTGAGACATCGGGCATAATTTCTAACGAGAGTTTTCAGGTCAATATTAGTTTCGTCAGTAATTTTGACTTGTCTTGTATCTGATAGCATTCAAATGTCTTTTTTTATTATTTAGGGAATTCCCCAGCCTTTTTGTTTGTACCCTCGATTTGGAGGTATTTATTGGCCTCGTTGCTAATTCGTCGAAACCACTGTAGCTCCCCTCTTGAGCAAGAATATTCCTCTGCAGCTTATGCGCTGAGTTTGATCTTTCATTTTGAATTTGTAAGTCATTACCTTGGAGGTTGATATGCTCACATCCCAAAATTCCTAGCTCTCTGAATTTAGCTTCCGCTATCACTTTATTTTCTGCAAAGGTCAAAAAAGGTTTTATAAGTGACAGACCAGTAGTGGGTTCTGTAAGGAACTCATGGTGGCAACACTAAAGACCGACTCAAGTGAACATAGTTCAAGGGTGTTTATTAAGCGGTATATGCGGGTTCGAAAACGCGTAATGTAAACCTAAATCTAAGGTGGGAGCAAGCTACAACCTTCAAATGATAAAAAAGGCAGTCCTAGTGGCGTCATGTCAAATAAAAGGGCCTATTCTAAGAAAAACCTATTGCCAATCCTTACGCTAAATACAAACAAAGAGTGTGGGATAGGGTTCACAAGAAAGAAAGAAGTGATCACAAATAATAAGTCAGGATGCATTAGTCGGGATCTCCCTACCCCACATTTTGAGCACGAGGCAAGGTAGGACTCTGGAGCTCAGCACACGCTCGAGCTTTCCCAGCACAAGTTAACAGACCCGCTCTCAATTATCAAAGCCTTTGGTGGTTAAGTCTCTTTTCTATAAAAGTCTCTTGCCTCTGAGGATCTGATGTGTTCCAAAATAAAACAAAAGTTCCTCCCCCTATTTTTTGTGGTGGGAGCACAAGTGGAAAGACCTTTTCACCCCTGGATCCCCCTCTTCTAGGCTCTGATTTCTAGAAAGTTCTTTAAGATATCGGGACCTTCGGTGTTTCACTCTCTTGCTTCCGAGGACCTGATATATTCAGAACAACAAAATGTAAGTTATTTTCTACTTGTTTATAGAGTGATGCTTCTTCACCCGTGTGTCCCCCTCTTCTGGACTCAGACCCTTCTCGAATGTCAGCCTCCCACCGTCGGGTTCACTATTGCTTTTAACACAATCTTCTCGGTGACATTCACAAATCTTAATGTCTTTTTAAACAGTTCACTGTGGACAACCCTCTGCCGGGTTCACTCTTGTCAACACACTGTATATTGGGACTTCAGATTTTGCCCCCTGTTCATCGGCATCCCTCCATCGAGTTCACTCTTGCCAACTTTTCTAATTCACACAGTTCCTATGATGGTGGATTCACTTCCCTTAGCTTTATCTTCACTTGTCGGTCAAAGACGTTCGACTGTACAGCAGATTTTCCTTGACCCCTGTATGACCACTTTGACCCTCTTCTCACGCCGTTCCCAAGGGCTTCTGGTAATAGTAGTTTCCACCTTAGGGTAATCGCCCATAGTTTCTCAAGTGAACACCCATGTGGTGTCTGACTTCTCTGTAGCTGGTTTTCCCCTCTCGTATTTAACAAACAGTTCTTTGTACCCTCGACTCACCGGCTGTGATGAACCGCTTGGCTTTTTCTTGTCTCTGGAGTTAAGGCCGGTACCACAGTGGCAAGCGTCTCCCCTTGGCTTGGTTATCATTGGAGGAGGGCCTTGTGTACTGTTGACATCTGCTGTAACACAAGCTGGCTATTGTTTGTGGTCTTACGATTCCTTCTGTGGAGGTTTCACGGGCCTGGCATGTAAAGTGCAAGGTTGCTTCTCTCTGTGTCACCCTCTGAGTTTGTGCTGTCTTTCTCCTCCTCTTGAAGTGCCATGCTGAGTTAGCTCTCTCGTTGTGCGGACTACCTTGCTCACCTTGTGCTCACGTGCTCCACCTTTTATCCCTGTGGGGAAGGTAAAGGGCCGTCAGGTGTATGTGATCCTCCCCTTCCCGTCCAGAAAGACACTGAATACTTAGAGAAATTTAAGAAATTGAAAATCGCTGGAAGATCATTAGGCCTGGCTGCACAGCCGACCAAACCTGCCTTCAGCTTCTCCTCTAGGGCCATAGGCTAAGGCTATATGCGCCTTATGGCAGAAAAGCACAGCTCGCACCGGTCAATTGCCTGACCTACTGAAGAGCGGCAGCTAAGCAAAAGGGGCTGGAGGAGGAGCAGCTGTCCCCGGCCGCCTCCTGAGTACTGTGGCGGCCACAAATGCCACGAATAGCAGACAATAACAATAGGCCGCGGCAGGGGACAATGAACTGAGCAGAATAATCAACACACAGCGAAGCACGCCTGCAAGGTGGGCAAACAACTCGGGAACACACGAAGCTGTGCACCGCAGGCACATTAGGGACCTCAACCCCACATAAGACTACCATCAAGAACTGGGTGGAAGAGGGGCCCCATAGACAAACGCTGCAGAGGGATCATACCAGCACTAAATGGACTCATCTTTGGGGCACGTCCCAGACCCAGCCCAGATTCCCAGCAAAGAAGATGCGCCGGAATCACTGGCATCCTGACTGTGCACCATCCTCTGCACCACGGAAGGAGAGCTAGCAGTAGGAGACGTCCCCTCATCGGAGTTCCCACCGGGCTGCAGCAAGGGGCAAGATCTATCCCGAATGACCAAAGCTCCCACCCACGGTACGTCCATGGAGTAACCCTCGGGGTGAAGCAACTACAGTGCTCGAAGCTCGAGGCAATCCTTCCAAGGGAGGGACCCATGACCCTTGGGATCCTGGGGAGAGAGTGGCGCTGACAGAATCGTGATACAGGTGATAAAACAGACATCCCCCACCCTAACCCTCGCCCAAACAACTGTGAACAATGGCGAAATGTGGCAAGGCGACCAGGCAAACAGACATTGCCGCACTGATGGGCAACAGCATCCCGGAGAAGCTAAAGAAGGGGGATCCGCCAGGGCAACAAGCAGCAGTCTCCAATTCTAACCAGGAGTCCCTGGAATCGGAGCACTTAGCTACAAGATCAGACCTGAAAGACCTGCTCACAGCCCTAACGAAAGAAATCCAAAAGGGCATGGATGAAGTAATGAAAAAGATCAATTCCCTCGACAAAAGGGTTGAAGCAGTGGAGAGCCGAACAGCAGACATGGAAAGTGCCTTATGTAATCAAATCTTCGAATGGGAGAAAGGCCAGGACAGACTGACAGCCCTAGAAGCACGGTGCGAAGCGCTTGTGGCAAAACAGGAAGATGCGGAAAACCGGTCAAGGTGGAACAACATCCGCCTCTGGGGGATCCCGTCATCGGTCTCAGACTCAGAGCTGGAGGGTTACGTAGTGGACCTATTCAGATTTATAATAACACTCCCAGATGAGTCCCCACTGGAAATAGACTGGGTGCATAGAACGATTCTGCAGCAGTCTGCCACATCGCTTCTGGATGTTCTGGCCAGGGTTCACTTCTTTAGGGTAAAAGAAGAAATCATGAGAGAAGCCAGGCCAATGCAGTAAATCTCCTTCAGCGACTCCAATATCCTCCTATATCAAGATCTGGCGAATTCCACCCTTCAGAAAAGGAAAACCCTCAAACCACTGACTGAATGGCTTTGTGAAAGAAAGAATCCGTACCGTTGGAGCTTCCCAACATCAGTAAAGTTCTCCTGGGAGGGCGCACAGCAACAGTTCCACTCCCTAAAAGAAGCCTAGAAATTCATGGCCATCGGGGGAGCAAGCGAGGAACCGAATCAGAGGCGAACGCCCGAGTGTTACATATCGGCCCCGTCCTGCAGTACCTTCCGTTTCTTGTGGCCACATACAGGGGCAAGCGCGTTCCAGAACTTTGTTGTGGCTTCGGTATAGGTTGCCATGGCGTCTGGCCGTACAGCAGAGAACGTCGCATCAGCTGAGATGTCCCGTGCGCAGAGAACGCGTAAGGAAGCTCCGCCCACCTGCACCATAAAAGCCGAAGGGACTCAGCGGCTTGTTGCTGCTAATTGTGGTGTTGCGTTCCTTCGGTTTCATCCCGTTCCAGTGCTTATTCCCATTTTCCTCTTGACACTTGACTTCCTGGTTCTTCGACCCACCTTTGTCTACTTGGATTGTCCTTGCCTGTTCCTTCAACCTGATTTTGAACTCTGTTACCAACTTCGGATTGTCCTTGGATTGCATTTGCTTTTTCCTCCATTCTAATCTGTGAAACTTGTTGCCTAACTCGCACTGTCCCTGGATTCCCACTGTGCTTTCGCCTGCCTGGTGAGATTACTTTTTCTTGCCGCTCTACGCAATTCTAACTATCTTCCTACGCTGAGTACCACGCTGCACATTACAAGACTGCCTCACAAACTTGGCCTGTGTTTGTGCAATTAAGGTAACCCATCCAATTCTCCTATATTGTTCATTACCTGAAATTCATCAGTCTTTCTCATAAGTGTGGATTCCTGGAACTATATCATTTATCCGTACCTTTTCTACATCAACCAAGTGCATAGTAGTGACGCTTTCCAGTGTATGCACCATCCCGTCACTAGTGCGACCCTCGTGCCACCTGGGTATATTCTTCCTTACTAACCTTCCCATTTGTTGTTTTGTACATGCCGTTGTTTTCCTTTCAACTGGTACCCATTTTGCCTAGGAATCCCACTTATCAGGTCCGCTGGAGGTTGTGTCAGTCATAGTGAGTTTGCGGTTATCACTTGTGCATACTCATAGACTTGGGTTTTCTTGTAGGTTCATCTAATAAGGTCCAACACCACCTCAACCATTGTCTGGGTACTTGGAGAATTATCTGATTGTCTAAATAACTCCATATTGCCTGATTGCTTCTAATCACACTGTGTTTTCTTTGCAGCATTGGTTATTGGCAGTGTGTGTTCTCCCGCTCGTTTAGGCGATAGACATCTCTGCTGGTTTTTACTCAAACGGCAGAGAGGTACATCGTAGAAAAGAGCCCCTCTTAGAGGAAGCCTGAATCACAGAATTCAGGGGAGCTGGAATCCTGGAGGCTGAACCCGAACCTGTTAAATCCTACCTCGCACCGCGAGGTCGTCTTACCCAGGCTCCAATCAGCATACGGAGCGGTGAGTAACACCGAGATCCTGCCAAAAAGCAAGGAACAACGACATGGACAAGAATTAACAGGAGGCGTAGGATCCGTGGTCCTCCCCGAAGAAAGCCTAACCCAGAATGAACTGCCATAGAACTTTGGGTGCAGATAAGGTCATTTAATGACCCCCAGAGGTCCTTGATCATTAAGGGCAGGGGACTGACGGAAACACAACTCTGGCCGAGGTAGGGGGATGAAGGCTGGGGGGGAGGAACCAAGGAAACCCCTAATATCCAGGTTAGCTCAAAACAAATTAAAGCTGTTTAATATTTCCATATTGCACTGCGAATTCAAGTTGACATTATGCCCTGCTGTTGGCACGTTGGGCCCAGTTGGCCATTTGTGCTCGATGTTGGAGCACTACCAATTGCCCTGTTCGGTAGGATGGTATCATTCCTAGGGGTTCAAGGGATTGGGGGAGGGCAATAACAAGGGGGGTGAATGCACGATAAGTCACTCTCCTACAAGTAATGAAAAGTAACAATACACTGACATCTACAGACATCACAAGAATACGCAATAAGAACCACACCACACAGGGAGCACGAATAAGGGTGGATATGATATTAAGCAAAGCTACAACCACTAAGGAGACTCATGGGGTCGGATGATGAGAGTGAAATTAGAATCCTTACGTGGAATGTCCAGGGCCTTAATTTCCCGGGGAAGCGCAGATCGGTGGAGCACAAGCTCAGACAGCTAGCGGGAGATATAGTGCTCCTCAAGGAAACCCATCTGCTGCAGGCTGTCAAAAAGCATGCCAGATTAAACCTATTAAAAAGTCGATCTTCGCTACATCTGGGGGGAAAAAGAGAGGAGTGGCAATCTTACTAAGTGAGAATGTCCCCCTAACAAGAATGACAGTTAGGTGTGACCCGGGGGGCAGATACCTCTTGGTGAAGGGGCTGCTAGTAGAGCAACCCATCGCAGTGGCGGTTGTTTTTTGCCCGAGTACCGCCCAAGACAAGTTCCTAGCTGTTAGGGAGAATTCTCTTATAAGGCTAATTTCCCAAACCTAGTGAGTCCCCCAGCAGCTTTGCTGGATTTTTGGGGTTTGTTTTTTTCTCCTAAGAGTGAGCCTCTTTTACTCCCACTCTTAGGCATGATTTGAGGTATGTCTCTGACTGTTTGTGTGATTTTGGGCTATGGCGTCTCTTACTCCATAGGGTATCATCTGTTTTTGTATATGTGTTACACAGCACCCTCAGTGCAGTAACACAGGGGTGTCATAGTGCCCCCCAAACATAGACTCCATACCCTGGGACTGACTACTGTCTCCCAGGGCATGTAAAGTCACCATTGACTTTACTAGTCCCAAATTGTGATCAGAACCAGTACAAACCATCATATTGTGGAAGTACTGGAAGGGGTTAATTTGATTGCCCCATGGTCTGTTTTCAAGGGGGCACTGTCCAGTCCCCCCTTGTCGAGTTTCTGCCTGGTGGCAGTGGTTACCACGCGAAATATTCCACCGCAATATTCTCTATGGGATTTTCCCATTAATTTTAAATGCACCACTTTTTGGTGCAATATTAAAGATACCGCCGGTTTATTTATTTAATATTAAATGAACGTTTGGGTCTTTTTGCCAGAACTCTTTTTTAAAATGGCATTCTTGTCCGTCTCTGTAACTCTGACCATGGTCGAGCCCTTTGTTCCAATTTTTGGCGGGCTTCTCCACAGAAGCCCTCCAAATGGTGCCACTCTGTCTGGGTTCCACAGGAAGGGTGGAGGGGGGGAATTGGCACCCTGGACTGCGTTGCCTCGGCAACCCAAGTCACACTCTACTCTGATTGGCCCAGTGGTGAGCGGCCTGGCTCACCACTTAGCATGTGTGATTGACAGCTAGGCTGATGAATGGGGGTTTTCCTGCAAAAAAGCAAGGCCTTTGGGACTGGAACTTCAGAAGTCGCCACAGGACCTAAGAATCCGAAGAGGGAAGAAGCTGAGCCATCTGCAATGACGACACCACTGGTGAAGCCCTGCTGCAACTACCTCACCACTTTCCCGACGACAAGAGAAGATCTTCTGCTGGACGAGTCTTCTTCCTCTGAGCTGGTGGGACCAACCAGTTCGCCCTTTTCGCCTTCCAAAGACGTCTCTTGGTTGAATCGCCCGTGCCAAGCACCCCGGCGGCTGGATAGCCAAGCTTCACCTCTTAGACCTTGAATAAAAGGAACACACCTTTTATCGAAGATCTCCGCGGCTGGTTTCATCCCTGTGCAGTGCAACGACTCCACGTTTCCTCCTCGACAAGATCCTCTCTTCCCCTGGTCGAAACAATGAACTGCAACCACTGCCAGGAACAACTGCCACCTCCCTTTCTTCGGTTTGCCCAAGGTGAACCTTAAATCCTTGGCTGGCCAACTGGGTTGGCCCCAGACCTTCTAACTTTACCTTCTTGAATCACCCCAACCTCTTTTGAACATTCTGCAAAGACTTTTAGTGCATTTTTAACCATGTGATCCTGGGCACATTTCGCTTTGCTCCCTTTAAAGTGGGCCTGGCCTATGAACTTTGGCTCTACAGTCTATACTACCTTTATTCCCTTGCTGAGAACTCTTAAAAGTGTTGGGACCTGTTTTATTTCTATGCTCTGTCTTTTTCTCTCCCTTTAACCTAACTATTGGAGTGCCATCTAGGTTACATGCTTACATGGTTCCATGTAATAATGTCACCACAAAATCTCGCCATGCAAAAATATCACCGAAAAATTGCCGTTTTTTGTGGCGACATTATTGCATGGAACATGCAGGGGACACCCCCGCAATCCCCAAATTTGTTTTGATTATTTTTTTTATTTACATTTTTTTTTTTTTTTGCCCCTGCCCCCATATATATGGTCACCCATATAATATCGCCACAACCTTTTCCCGGCGATATTATTTACGGCGACCATATATATGGGGATAATATTACCTGATACCGCTCACATCTGTTTTAACAAATCGTGGTGTTTTAACTCTGACTTGTCTAATAGTTATTAAGGGAGGTGTGCATACTTTACCTGACTGTGTTTTAACTTGCTTTTTATTTAGAGTGCTAGTGTATTGCCTAAATTGTGTTTTAAATAAATAATTATATACTTTTTATACAAAGCTCTAGTCAGTGTTTGTTTGCTCTACTGTGTTTTTTGGCCCTATTGTGTATACTCTATATACTGCCTTACTCTTCTTGAGAGAAGTCTGACTGCTCAGCCACAACTACCAGGTAAATCTGGGTGGTGCAGACTGCTACCAATTGGGTTTACTGCTTACTCCTGTAGTCTTAATCTTTTTGCAGTGTTCCCCAAGGGAACTGCACAGGATTCTGCCTAACACTAGTGAACCTAATCCCAACTATCCTGGCGTTCTCGGAGGGATACCTCATCATAGGCGGAGACCTCAATATGGTCCCTGACCCACTAGTAGATAAAACTCTTCCCCCAACCAGATTAGACTATATAAAAGCACTATCGCTGGCAAGGCTACTCTGGGAAACTGAGACGGTGGATGCATGGAGGCTGGCCAATAAGGGGGTTAGGGACTACACCCACTTCCCTCGTGCACATAGGATTTTTTCAAGAATAGACCTCTTGTTAGTCACAGGCGCAATATACCCATGCTTGGACAAGGTAGAGATGCACATTCAGCGATTTCGGATCATGCCCCAGTATCTGCTGACCTAAGTATAAATGTTTCCCCCGACCTACCAGTGAGATACTGGAAGCTATGCAATGCCATGTTGCTAGACAAGAGTATTAAAAGGGAAACTGATGAAATACTATTCAACTTTTTTTGGAAAACACAACAGATGACACACCCATTGACGTAGTCTAGGATGCCATGAAAGCCGTAGTGAGGGGGATGCTCATTAGTGCAGGGGCCAAACTAGAGTGAACGGTAGCCTCGCTAGAAAAAGATCTACAAACCCACTGGACAAGGAAAGGGTAAAGGGCACTGAGAAAAGCCAAAATAGCACTAGAGATGCATTGGGCTGACCGATCAGCGAAATCGCTGGCCTACACAAAACAGTTTTATTATAGTAAAAACAATAAAGCAAACCAAATACTGGCATATAAGCTAAAAAAAACGCACACTAGGAATAACATATCCTGCCTTAGAGGTGTGGACGGTAAGGCCCGATACAGGGAGGGGGACAAGATGGAGGTACTGGTGATCACCACAAAGCAATAATGACAGGCCCGCCGACATCACTCGATATATTGCCCAGCTACTTGCTAGCCAGTAAAGCCCAACAACACAAAACGCTACTGAACACCCTAGATAACCCCATTACATTGGAAGAAACAATAGATACCATAAAGTCATTGAAAAACACGGCCCCAGGTCCTGACGGGCTAACCGTGAAATTCTATAAATCCTACTCACATGCATTAGCTCAGCGACTGACTACCCTATTCAACTCCTTTTTGACGACAGAAACCATCACAAAATCAATGGCAGTCACTAACGATTTTCATTCACAAACCGGGGAAAGACCCCGAACAACCAGCCTCCTGCAGACCAATAACCCTAATGCATAATGATGGGAAAATATATTCAAAGGTGTTAGCGACCTGGTTAAAAACACAACTCCCAGACATAATAGCCCGAGACCAAACAGGATTTTTCCCAGGGAGGGGGACACATGATAATATTAGGCGCACCATAAACCTCATAGAAAGCGCGGGCAGGACGGGGAAGGAATGCTGGTCATCTCATTGGATGCCCACAAGGCATTTGAATTAGTGGACTGCGGCTACATCCGGAACGTCCTATCTCATTGGGGTTTTGGACGGAATTTCATCAAATGGACAATGGCTAATTATCAAATCCCTACCACACAACTACGGGTCAGATCAGAAATAATACATATCTCCAGGGGAACGAGACACAGCTGTCCCTTATCGCCTCTGATCTTTGCTCTGTCCATGGAGCCGTTTGCGAACAGGATCCGGCAAAACCCGGAGATAAAGGGGCCCACGGTGGGGAGTCAGGAATATAAAGTCGCGCTATACGCGGACGATGTGCTTATAACCACGACCAAACCAAATTCCTCCCTGGGCCCCCTTTGGGAAGAGATTGAGGAATTCGGTAGGGTATCGGGGTTCAGGGTGAATTTAGACAAGTCGGTAGCAACGGCAATTAATCTCACAAAAAAAAAAAAGGCGGACCTTAATCCAGCACTACTGATCCCCTGGGCAGACGCTGCAATCGGATACCTGGGGTTCAGATCCCCAGGGAAACCTCCCACATATATCAAAGCAATTTCCCGCAGCTGTTCAATGAGCTCAGGCGCGATTTAGAGCATTGGAAAACACAAGAAATATCCTGGCTCAGGCATATAGCTGCAGTGAAAATGAACCTGATTCCCAAACTACTTTACCAATGTGTGGCACTCCCGGTACATATCCCAGAAAATTTGCTAATTACCCTACAGAGAAACATACAAAAATGTATCTGGGGGGGAAGAAACCCAGAATAGCGATGAAAATCATGCTCCGTGGGAGGGCTCTTGGTGGTCTGGGAGCTCCAGATGTGTCTAGATACGCACTAGCAGCGCATCTATCATGCATTTACGTGGGTACGGTCAACGGACCAGCCACTATGAAGACAAATAGAGGAGGCTTGGTGCCCCAGTCCCCCTGGTGGATCTTCCGCACATCCCGACCTTAAAAGCCTAAGACAGGCTAGGACCCCTTACAGCAACAATGAACACCTCACAAAAATGGAAAGTAGAGGCTCAGAAATGGGGTTGTAGAAGCACGCTAGGTCCACTCACACCGCTCTGGAATAACACAGAATTTACACCCGGAACCCCCCCACACGGCTTTGCAGCATGGCGGCAGGGGGGGCTGCAAAAGCTATCAGATTTCATAGAGGAGTGCTCTCCGATAACCTTTGAAAAATGTAAAGAAAAATTCAAGGTAGCAGAAACAGAAAGGTTCAATTACGCCCAACTACGGCATTGGATCTCGCACAAGGCAGTTATGGAATGGGGGCGAGAGGCCTGACGGCACTTGAAACCACCCTCTAATCAGCAACCCCAAGGGGCAAAATATCTGCACTCTATCGCCTCCTAGATAGAACAGACACCTCCAAAAAAGAAATGTACATGCTAGATTAGGAGAGGTACCTCGACCGAGCAATAGACATAGAAGAATGTTTCAAAATCTGGGCCAGGCTACATAAAAGTACCCAATGCATCACAAACAGGGAAGGGGGATATAAGCTCTGTTATAGATACTATGCCATCCCTGATCACCTAAACCGAGCTAACTCGGACATCCCCTCAAACTGCTGGAAAGGTTGTGTAGACAGGGGCACTCTGTTCCACCTCCGGTGGTCCTGCCCCAGAGCGGAGGGGTATTGGGGAGAGGTGATGTGCCACATTAAAGCAATCACAGGATTAACAATCCCGTGGGATCCTGGCATAATTCTCCTGGGGGAGACCGGGGGAGGAGCACTCCTACTCTCAGGGCAGATGGCGCGCCTGTGCACACACCTTCTGCTAGCCGCGAAAATTCCAATGGCCGATTATGGAAAAATGCGGATGGCCCCTCGATCCCGCTATGGTGGTCGAAATGCTGGGAAAGTGGCAGAGAAGATAACAGCGATTCGCTCTGGGAATTTGAACACTTTCCTGAACACGTGGGCACCATTTATGGACTACTCCGAAAAAATATCCAGGACTCACCAGAAGCTCTCCACTAACACGCTGGCTACAGGGTTGATGGAGCTGTAACTCTAATGGAGAGAGTAGCGGGCAATTGAAAATAGTATTCCCCAATGAGGACTTGCGTGTGCAGCCCCTTCCTAATGTTCCCTGCAGAAAGAGATTTGTCGTTGGCCCTGTTTAACAATTGTTGATACAGATGAATGTTATGTTGATGTCAGTGCACTTTATTGTTGAAATATTTAATAAAATGTATTGTTGAAAAAAAAAAAGATGTGGGATACAGCGTCTCACCTGTCGGTATCCCTCTTCCACTCCCCAGAGGCCCCCCATCCAGGCGATCTTCCCTCACTGGTCCACCGCCAGGAACTGGATCCAATTGCGATGGGCGTGTCCTGGCCACCTGGATGACAGATCCCCGGGGACTAGTAAGTGAGACATCTTCAGGTTTCTCACAGCTCTGATTGAGGGGACAAAGTGTAATTCAAGCCAGAGACAGGAATGTCTGGTTGATCTTCATTATATTCAACGTCTTTCTACACCCATTAATAGGTAGAAATATTTAATAAAGGATCCTCATCTTCATCATTTGGGGCTTAGGTGGGTTTGTCCACAGTGTCGGAACAACATTTTATTTTTCCCTTTTCCACTGTTGGGCTGTCCCCCAAATTCTTTTCTATTTGCGGGAGAGGCAAATTCCTAAATAAACCTCCTAGATTCTTTGGCTTTAACCATTGGAATTAGTTTTTGTTGTTTGGTTAAGCCAGTCATTGGCAATTTGTTATTCTTGTTTCTGGATAGTACAGAGAAAGCCTTGAAAGTTGACATTTTAATGGGCAGCTTGAGCTTCACCGCCCTCTCCGGCACAGGAATAACGATACTCTTCTCAAGAGCCACGACTTCCAGTTCTTCTTCGCTTGATGGTGTGGCTTCCGGGGCAACCACTGCAGAGGTCACTCTTTCCTCTTCTCCTCTCACTTCGGTCGGTTGACTTATCGGACCCAAAACGGTAGTCTTAGTTATATTTTATTGTTGGTCTTCAGGCACCCTATTTCTACCGTTTAAGACACTTTCATCACTTCCCAAAGTGCCTGGCTCACAAACACCACCACCTCCGCCCAGAAGGTTCCCCGCTGCAATAAAGCCTTCTATATAGATCATCTTTGTGTGCATCATAGCCAGCAAGGTCGGTTGATCCTTTAAAGTGTCATTCATGGCTTCATATAGCTTCATAAACGGAGCCATTGCAATGGTTACTACTGACATCTGACTGAAGAGATCATTATGACCCGAATTCCTTGGTAATTTACTCTTTTCTTTGGGTTCTTGGGGTTCCTTGCTCCTGATTAGAAATACTTGAATTCACAGCAAATTAAATTGAAGACTTTCTATTTGGGGTTCCTACCAGTGGGAGACAATCCTTCCTATGGGGGTTCACCCGTAACCATCCACGTAGGGACCGGAGACCCCATCCGGGCATTAGTGTCCACCTCGGCAGCTTCTGAATGGTTAAGCACATAGTTACCCATGTTAGCAGACTTGGCAGAGTTTACACTAGAGTTCAGTAAGTCTATTCCTTCTCTCAGACTATTGATATTGTGCTGAAGAGCACAGCTGGTCAAACT
The DNA here is from genome assembly GCF_040938575.1 of Ambystoma mexicanum. NCBI lineage: Eukaryota > Metazoa > Chordata > Amphibia > Caudata > Ambystomatidae > Ambystoma > Ambystoma mexicanum. The sequence continues at coordinate 344,569,760 of NC_090923.1, read as the reverse complement.
GCCAACCGAGGGATTTAGTACTTAATTCTGCAAGTTAGTAGAGGAGCGGTCATTGGCTACTAATTTTACTTTAGTGGCTTTGAAGGGGGTAGCAATCAAAGGGTCCTGAACCTCCCCCTGTCCAGTCGTACAAAGCTTGACTTTAAGTGGACTCTTTTTTGCCCTGGGGTCCGATCCCATACTGATGGGTCGATTTACAGTTTGCGTGCGAGAATTAGGTCCTGGGCATCTAGTCCGCTGACCCCTCCATTGATTCTCCATCAGTTAGTTCATCAACCCGTGCTGTGTGCCCCCCTCTTTCCACCGAAGTGGTTTGTATACAATGAGATTAAAGTTGGGTTTTTCAGTCCGACCCGAGCTGTTAGCCCAGGCTTTGGATGAATCCCTCCCTCCCTTCCTCCTCCATTTCACCAGGGGCGGTTTATTCACAATCCCAGAGAAGACCAAGCCAGGAGAGACCTTTGCTGTTTTAAAGTCTGTGAAAGAAGCTGCCTCCATGGGGTGTCAATGGCCCCCATCTGCCGCCCTACTAACCGATTGTGGCTCTTTTGATTAAGTGGGTTGATGCATGGGGCTTCCAAAACCAAATTCTTTGTCTCCTTATGAGAAGTTCTTTCAAATCCCATTAACTCACTTCCCTCAATCCGAACCTCCAGTATCAGTGATGCACAAGAGTTTCCCTGAACAGGTAACAACGTAGTCAAATGTGCTGGCTCTATGGCCAGAGGCATCTCACTGGTTTTTCCCGGGACGACGGACTCTTCGCAAAAATCAGCGGGCGCCATACACTCGGGGGCAGGCGGTCACTTAGTTCTTTAGCCAGAGTAGGGAGACTTGGGGAGACATTAGTGGCATCAAGGTCTGTCGACTCCTCCAAAGCTTCCAGAGCTCATTCTGATCATTCACTGGGTTAGAGGGGGGCCATTTTCAAATGTTTTGTTTAGGTCCACCAGACCCCCCCCCAAACACAGCCACAGGCGAAAGAAAGGGTAAGGTTAAAGGTAGGAAGGGGGGGCGCGTGCGACAAAGCTTCTCATAACACTGCAGAAGTCTTACATGTTGGGCACTCGTCAAGTCGACCTCTCCTTGATAGTCTGACTCCAGACTGAGAGCGGTTTTCCGCCGCCGAGCGGGCACTGCAAATGCTTTGTGTTCACTCCAATTCCTCCCTCCGCTTGCTGCGGTCCCGTTTCAGTGGTTTTCTTGTCATCTTTCGAATGGAATCTGCCTCCATTGTGTCTCGAGTCTCCAGTCTACTCGACTACAGTCGGCTCACATATATAGTTAGAGTTCCTTAAAGCTGTAGCAGCAATGTTAACAGTAGAGCAAGCAGCTTCTCACAGCGCAAGTATTACACACTGAGCATCGACTGCAAGGTGAATATCCAGTCAGGCGTGTCTGAGTTTGGGGTTCAGGTGCAGACCAAATCTATTTTGTGATGTCACTTTTAATAATTGCTCTTTTTGACGGCAAAGACTGGTGGTCATAAGTTACTACTAACACTACTAATGTACTACTAATGTACTAATAATATACCAATGGCTTTTGATGATTCTCTTCATCTGGCATACTTTTTTGCTTAAATTACTTACAAACACAAGTGCATTGTCATTCTCTTGTCTTTCCCTGCCTGTTAGGATGGCCTCCCTATTGTTATTGCTGTTCGCTTGATGGACTGTTACATTTTGGACAAAGGGCGTAGAAGATCTCGACTTGGCCATCGATCCATCTTGCTCGGTACTCGATCGTCCACTCAAGATGTGATGCCAGGCGTCGTATATATACTCATTCACTACGCCCCACACCTCAGTTCCTTTTTTCCGAGCGCTTGACACACCGACACGCTGCTTTAGGAACACAACAAGTTGTCAACTCTATAATCAACGTTTTCGTCAGAAAATCTTTTTCCTTGACGCAAAATGTCTGCCGCCCGGGTTTCGGGATTCAAGCGGTGTACCGACTGCCACACCAAAATGTCAGTTCTCAACCTGCATGAGTTGTGCGTCCGGTGCCTCGGCACGGGTCATGAAACCGAGGGGTGTGTGTCGTTTGCAAAAATCCAACCGAAATCTTCGTGCAATCGGGCTGCAAAGCTTGTTTTAGGCTGACCGCCTTGTAAATCTCCGGCACGGTCGACGTTCCATTCCTCGGAGACTGAGGGGGGTTATCCCCGAAAAAAGAACATCTGCGAAAGAAGAAATTGTCACATTCGAGGAGCCACTCTTCCTCGTCACTCAAGAAGAAGAGGCGCCACCGCGATCGTCGGGACTTGTCAACAGGAGGTAAGCTGTTGGCTTGGCCTACCACTCGACAGGAGTGGGAGCATTTCAAAACCTCCATGCTAGAGATGTTTAGAAAACATTCTGCTGCAGGCGTGGGTGACGACCCTCCTACCCCCAAGCAGCAGGCAACAGGGGCAAGAGAGGCGCTCAGTGTTCCTGACACCTCACAAGCCCCAGTGCCGACGCCATTGACATCAGGAAAACCTTTGAGCTTGACGCTGATGGAGTTGTCGAAGCCCTCTATGCCAGGTCCTTCCTGCGCATTTCAAGGTGTCAGCGTTCCAGAGTGACAGCCTCGGTCGATGTCGACAGCCACACTATCAGCGCCAAAGGACAAGCCCTCAGCGCCGACACTCGGTGAGAAATCTTTCACCCATCCCTCACGCTCTGATTTTTCTGGCAGTATGATGACCATTTTCGACGCTGATGATGTGGATGGCCAGGGAGAGGCCGACCCTATTTTCATGGGAACAGGTGGCGTTGACTATTTTGATGACCAGACTCAACTTCTGCAACTGGCACAGGGGCTTTGCAAGGCCAGTGGTTTGGATACTTCACAAGACCTACATTTCCAGAAATGTCAGTCCTATACACATAACCATGCCAAGTTCAGGGCATTGGTGAAAAGGGTGATTGACAATTTGGGTTTGCAATCTTCAGCGGTGCCAGTACAAGGGTATGAACTAACAGATATATTGGACGAAGGTCCGGTTACGGAACGCAACATGCTTCTGAAACTGGCGATTGCTGATCCTGTGACCTCTCTGTGGCAGCATCCCTGTTCCATTCCCCCCAGTCAGCTACACCATGACTGGGAAGTATAGGCTGGCATGAGGGGACTCTACATTCCTCTCCTTTCACCCTTCCCGGAATTGCTTGTGATTCAAGCTGCTACAGTCTCCTCCAGAGCAGCTTCTTCCACTTCAAGTCTGCCGCCCAACATAGAAGTTAAGAAAATGTATGCCATGGCCAAAAAGGTATTTACATCCGGAAGCGTGGCTAGTGGTTTTGCTAAATACTCCTTCGGTCTCTGGACAGCATTTCAGAATGCTGTGTAGTACATCCCTGAGGGGGGAGATGCACAAGGGCTTCATACAGCTGGTCGAGGATGGGAAAGAGGTGGCCAGGCAGTCGCTGCGATGGGCCTTGACATGGCTGACTGTGTGGGCTGTTTAATGGCATAGGCTATAATGCTGAGAAGGCAGGTCTATTTGAGGTCTTCAGGCTTTTCGCTAATGTCCAACGCAAGTTACTGGACGTGCCCTTTGAGGGTAAATTCCTGTTCGGCCAGAAAGCAGATGAATACTGTAAGGAATCATAAATCGCTGCAAGATCATTAGGCCTGGCTGCGCAGCCGACCAAACCTGCGTTCAGCTTCACCTCTAGGGCCAGAGGCTACAGGCTATATGCTCCTTATGGCAGAGAAGCACAGCTCCCACCAGCCAGGCAATGGCAGAAGCGTTTCTCACGCCTCGGAAGGGACAGGGGGGCTTTTAATGGCCAACAAGCAGCTATCGTGGTGGGGTCGATCCAGCCTCATAGGCCGCTTTGATTTCCCCTCCCATAATTTACCGGTTGGTGGACGGTTGGCAGAGCATTGGCCCCAGTGGCAGGAGATTACCTCCAGTGCCTTGGCCCTACAGCTGTTCAGTGTGGTTACTGTCGGCCCTTCTTAAGAAAACCTCCAGCCAGACCCCTACCTCCTCCAATCCAACTGGGACAGGAGCTCCAGGAAGAACTGAGAGCCCTGTTGTTGAAGGGTGCCGTGGAAGAGGTACCTCCCGAGCAGAGAGGATCGGGTTGGTATTCCCGGTACTTCCCGGTGCCCAAAAAGGGAGGATGTCTACATCCCATTCTGTACCTCAGGGCCTTGAACAAGTTCCTGAGGAAAGACAAGTTCAGGATGGTGACATTGAGAGAAATTCTCCACACTCTCGAACTTCGGGACTGTCGTGTGTCAATAGATGGTTTCAGGTAATATTATCCCCACCAATAATATTGGCATATATATATATATGGTCGTGGGGTAAGCAATATTATTAGCGGGGATCATTTATGGGGTTATTAGGACCGGGGGTTGCGGGGGTGTCCCCTGCTCCATTAAATATTTTTTTAAAATGACAGGGATTGCAGGGGTGTCCCCCGCAGGTTCCATGGCTTAATATTGCCGCAAAAATATGACGATATTTTTGTATGGCGATTTTTCTGTGGGGATATTAACACATGGAACCCAATAGACCTGCAGGATGCTTATTTCCATGTGCTGATTCATCGAAAAGCACAGGAAGTTCCTGGGGTTTCTCATAGGGGACACGCACTATCAGTTCGAGGTGTTTCCCTTTGGGCTGACCTGCGCTCCAAGGGACTTCACCAAGCTCATGGCAGTGGTCGCGGCTCACCTCAGGAGATCTGGGATCCACGTATTCCTGTACCTGGATGACTGGTTGATCCGAGGCAAGTCGGTGGGGCAGGTTTTGTCCCATCTGGAGGACACCTGTCTGCTACTGCACAGGCTGGGCTTCTTCCTGAACTTGAAGAAGTCCCATGTGATGCCAGTCTAAAGGCTCCAGTTCATCGAAGCAGTCCTAGATACCCGGGTAGAGAAGGCCTTCCCTCACAAGGAGAGAGTCAACAGCTTGGCACAGATGGTCGACTTGTTCCGGAACCACGCCACATTACAAACGACTTCCTTCCTCCGCTTCTTAGGTCACATGGCCTCCTGTATTTTTCTAGTGCCCAAGGCCAGGCTGTGCATGAGACCCCTACACTGGCTCATAAGGAGTCAGTGGTCACAGTGCCTCAGAGCCCCCTCGTATCCCCTCAAGGTATCCAACCAAGTGGTCAACGACCTCAACTGGTGGCCAGACCGCAGCAATCTCATGGCAGGGGAACCCGTCTGGCTTCCTTGGACTCAGGCCTGAGTGGTCATGGATGTCTCTCTGAAGAGTTGGGCCGCTCAATGCTAGAAATTTCAGGTGAACAGCCTTAGGTCAGCAAACGAAGCCAGGTGACACATCAACAGGCTGGAGTTGCGAGACATCAGGTTAGCCCTTGGGTTTTCGCTCCATCTCTGGAGGGGAAGCATGTCCTTATTCTGACGGACAACACCGTGGCCATGCACTACCTGCACAAGCAAGGTGGTGTGCACTCCCGCCCCCTCTGCAGAGAGGCAATGCAGCTGTGGTTCTGGTTATTGGAGAACCGGGTCTCGCTCTCTGCAGTTCATCTGGCGGGGACAGAGAACAGTTTGGTGGAAGCTTGGAGCAGCCAGAGCACGGTCTCACACAAGTGTGAAGTGTGCCAGGAAGTCTTCTCTAGCTGGGGCGCCCCAACAGTGGACCTGTTTGCCAAGGAGTCCACCAGTTAGTGCAGTCAGTTTTGCTAGAGTGAATTCCCAGTGAAGAACGCGCTAGGGGACGTGTTTTTTTGTGGATTGGACCTTCCCTCTCCACTGCGCCTTCCCTCCAATTCCCTCCAGACTGGGCGAGGAGGACGTGATACTCGGACCTCCTGGAACTAACCATCTGCCCACCTCTACGGTTGCCTCGGTGGCCAGATCTCCTAACCCAGTCGGTGGGCCGGGTGCTTCACCCGAGCCTGGAGCCCCTCAACCTACATGCGTGACTCTTGAGAGGATGAGATATGATGACTAGGACCTCTCTGAGGATGTGCTCAAGGTGTTGCTGGCTGCATGCAGACCATCTACAAGATCTTTGTATGCGTGCATGTGGAGAAGATTTGAGACGTGGTGCAGGGAGCACGAGATTGACCCTATCCCTTGCCCTGCCCCTACAGTGATGGAGTTCCTTCTGTCACTGGCCTCAGCAGGCCTTCAGATCACCACAGTCAAAGGATATTTGGCAGACTTGTCTGTGCTCAAGAGGTCCCCGGATTGGGGTTCCTATTTTACGATCACGGTAATGGCACAATTCCTGAAGGGCCTTGTGAGTTTCCGCCAACTCCCTTTTTTGTCCCGGAATTGGGATCTTAATCCGTTTTTGACATTTTTGATGGCGGCTCCTTTCGAGCCCATGCACACTTGCTCTTTGTAGCTAATTTCTCTAAAGACCGCTTGTTTAGTTGCCATAACATTCTCTAGGTGGGTTAGTGAGTTGCAAGCCTCATGTTGCAAACCGCCTTTCCTGTGTTTTTTTCAGGAGAAAGTCTCTATTAGAGTAAGACCTGGATTTCTCCCAAAGGTAGTGTCCGAATTTAATCTGTCGCAGTGCGTAGACCTCCCAGTCTTCTATCCACCACTGCACCCTTGTAAGGAAGAGGAGTGTTTCCATCGCCTAGATCCCAAAAGGGCCCTAAGCTTCTATGTCGCAAGGACGTCTGAATTCAGGAAATCTGACCATCTCTTCGTAGCCTTCTCTTTAGCCCCTAAAGGTTTGGCAATAACGAAACAAACATGATCCTGTTGGATCTTATTCTGTATATCGGAGTCAGTCACAGGCAGGGAGCTGCCATCAGGGCGCACTCGACTAGAGGGATAACAGCATAGACTGGCTTTCAAAGGGGGTCCCTATTCGGTATATTTGTCATGCAGCAACATGGTCTCCACTTTATACCTTTACTAAACACTATAGTTAAGATGTTGCCCACGTAGCTGATGCACGTTTTGGCAGGGTGCTGCTGCAAAATCTGTTGGTATAACTTTCTGCCAGCCTCCTTTGCCCTACTGCTTTGGGAGTCTATCGGATGAGGAATCTACGGGAGAAAGGCAATCCATTGAAGGAGAAATTACTTACCATAATGCTTTTTCTATGGATTCTTCTCCCGCAGATTCCTCCGTTGCCGCTCAGAAAGTTGACGGTTGATGCGCACCCCCTCTTGGGTTGAGACTTGGTGATGGTCCTTGGATGACCATTTTCTGTCTTTCCTGCTGCATGATTGCTTTAAAAAAAAAAAATAAGTTGTTTCTGACGCTACGTATTGTGGTGTCTTTCACAAGGTTTTTACTTCTGTTGGAAGCTTATTGTTATTTTTAACTTATTATTGGTGTATTAGCCCGTTATTATCTCTCTGTTTTCCTATGCACCATGGCAAGCTGAGGGGAAAAAAGGGGGAAACTGAGGTGTGGGGCGTAAAAAGTATATATACGATGCCTGACGTCATGTCCAGAGGCGACGATCCAGCACTGAGCAAGTCCGCTTGACGGCCAAGTCGAGGTACATTTTCCGAAGTAGCGAAGCAGCAAAGCTGGATGGGATATCCATCTTATCAGATGAGGAATCTGCTGGAGAAGAATCCATAGAAAGAACATTACGGTAAGTAATTTCTCCTTCTGTGTCATCAGTGATGCATGCATATCTCAAATTTGTATCAATATTATTGATACAGATCTGAAATGGACCCAGACTCTCTGGTGACCCTATCCATAGTATAAATGTGTTATCAATTTATCTTTTCCAGGTATGTGATTGTGTGCTGAAAGGATTAGCGATACTAGGCACCATAATTTCCCGTGCACCAAATGATGAATTCTTTGGATGCCTTTCTTGGTGGCTCACTGTCCAGTAGATACAAAATATCTTTATAGATTCCTGTTGCTGTATATTTGTTTAAAGGGACCCGATAGCCATGGTGACTAAGAGAACATGTTCGATATCAAGTACTAAGCTCTCAGCCCAATTGATCATCTTAGTGCCGTCTTTGATAAACAAGTTTATTTTCAGGATGAAGGGTCTAAGAAAGCGATCCACTTATTTCGGTTTTCCTTGACTGTCAAGAAGTCTTGTGTTTCGCCATCTCAGTCATCTGACTTATCACTGCAGCCATCAACGCTTCCCTGGGTGGGCTTTCCCTGCCGAGGATTCAGTAGCAAACCTCTCCAGATGGTTCAGGTCTTTTATTCCTGGAAGTTTTTTCTAGCTACTGGGGCTCATGGCTTCCTGCTTTCTACTGGGCTTCTGGAGCCCACCTTGCACATCAGACCACTTTAGTGGTTGCTCAAATATCAGTAGCCTCAGTTTCAGGGCAGTAAGTCAGACCTTTTGTGACATGTTGTATGGTTGTAAAGAGAGGCAATCTACTGAGAAGGGTGTTGCTTCTGCAACCCTGGTCCCAACTGACAGTTGTCAGAGATCCGTCCTTGAAAATGCTGGACCTGCTCATCTGCTAGATCTGATGGTATTCTGTCTTTGGTCTCCCTTGGAGATGCAGAAAGACATACATTTGCTGGAATAGAGGGTGATCAGGCTGGCCCTGGTTGGTTTCACGCCCTTGGTTTATGGCAAGTGTGTATTGGTCCTTACAGACAGCATAGTGGCCATGCACCTCCTCAATGAATGAGCAATGTTACTGTGGTTCTGGGGGTCTGGAGAATGGCATACATCTGACAGCGGTCCATCTCGCTGGGACGGAGAACATCTTAGTGGACGCCATAAGCAGTCAGATTTCCTCTGGCTGGAAGTTCTAGAGGAGATTTTAGCCTTTTGGGGGACTCTTCCAGTAGACCTCCTTGCTTCAAGTGTGAACAGGAAGTGTGAGTTGTTCTGCTCGAGGGAATTTCCTTGGCAGGGAGCTCTGTTGGATGCCTTGATGGCCTATTGGAACGTCAATCCCCTCTGTGGGCCCCCACCAAGCCCTGTTATTCCGTTAGATCTGACTGTTTGAGTTCTTGTTGATTTTGATGGCTCTGAACTGGCCCTGGAGGACAGGGCACCTAGAGTTTCTGGACATTTTCGTCTCCCCTCCCTGATGTCTCCCTGCAGGAGTGTTTTTACTCTACCTCCGTCCAGTATTCATTCAGTTTGGGACAATCCCATAACATATGTATCAAATTAGCATTCAGACTACAGCATCTGGGACATTCTTTGGCAATGTCAGGAGAAAACATATTGAGTCTAGCTGGGATGTAGTATAGTCTGTTGAGAACTTTGAATTGTATAAGGCGATATTTCAAGTTAATAGACACTCCCTTTGTCAAACAACAGATATTCATCCATTGCAGGTCTGTAAATTCAACTCCCAAATCGCCACACCATTTCTCCCTAATGTCGGGACCCCTTCTGGTATCTATTGACTCTGCCTCTTTATAAAGTGTAGATATGCTCTTCCTGCACACTATACTTAAAAGAATATATGTCAAGCATATATGAGAAGCAGGTTCTGCCAGTGATACCGGCCAACGTGAGTTAATAGCCACCTTAAGATGGAGATAAATCAGTAATTGTAGTGGGGTGTCTCAATATGTGCCTTAATGTCATCCCAGGCAACAAACCTCTCAGCCACATAGAGAACTCCCATTGTGAGGATACCGGCCCTGCTCCATACTATCTCCAAGGCCCCATCTGTGGTGGGTGCTACTGTCAACATACCCCAGAAGGGAAGGCATTTGTCATACGGGGCAGGTATCTCCAATCCTTTATTCAACCTTTCCCAGGCTTCTTGATTGATTCCACTGGGTCTACGAAGTGGGACTGTCTATATGCGTTGCCTGTAAACAGCAGCAAATCGGGTGAGGGGTCCACCTGTGGTTGTTCCAGTCTAACATGAGGAGCTTCTGGTTGTTCATCAACCCCAATGGGTTGCATTGTGTATCTGTGCCACCAAATGATACAACTCAAAATCTGGGGCAGTTAGTCCCCCCGCTTCATAAGGCGGGCCAGATGCCCCCACCACATTCAAACCTGTCCACCAGCCCAGAGAAAGGAGGAACACAGTAAGATCAGTAAAGAAAGCTCAGCAGGTCCGAAAAGGCCACAAAAGTTGCATTTAGAGGTGTACCCAATAGCCTCTCTAGAAAATTGAATTTAGAAGCGCTCCCAATAGCCTTTCTGGAAAATTGATTTTACAAGTGCGCCCAGTAGCCTCTCTGCGGAAAATTGAATTTAGAAATGTGCCCAATGGCCTCGCTGTGAAAGTTGCATTTAGTAGTGTTCTCAATAACATCTGTGAAAGTTTATTATAGAAGTGTATCGAATAGACACTCTGGAAAGTTGCATTTAGAAGCGTGCTCAATAGCCTCTCTAGAAATTGAATTTAGAAGTGTGCCCAGTAGACGCTCTGTGAAAATTTGCATTTAGTAGTGTACCCAACAGCCCTCTGCCCAATAGCCTCTCTGGTAAATTGAATTTGGAAGTGTGCCCAGTAACCTCTCTGGAAAATTGTATTTAGAAGTTCACCCAGTACCCTCTCTGGGAAAGTTGCATTTAGAAGTGTGCTCATTGAAAGAGCATATAACCCATCATATCACACCACCACGCTTACTCTCTTCTTTACATCACCACTCAACTAGAACACAGAGATACTATGACACCATTCGGTATAACTGTTCGCATACCAACATCCGCCGCTTACTCCACATCATTCTATGTAAACACTGCTGGTTTCACACCCCCAGCCAGGCGTTTTCCTCAGGCCTAACGCAGCCACAGCCGTTCCAGATAAATCCTGCCAGAACGAACACATTCTCCTGATCTCTCAACCACCACACCTACCGCTAAGAAGCAGCTATTACACGAGTACCGCACGAGCTGCACACATACCCGATGCTCACACGCACCTTTTGACTCTCCCTACTCTCTCTACTGATCTGAACTTCGGTTCCCAAGGGCGTTCAACCTACCAGCGCCTTCAGACCATACCAATGGTATATAAGGCGCTATATAAGTGCAAAATAACAATAACAATAACACAAAAGAATATTATGTAACAAATAGAAACGTTTGGCTAATATAGTCATCTTAATCCATGGCAATCTCCCGGCCAGCGATAGAGGGATCTGCCCCATCTCTGAAGCCTGTCCTTCAATCCCTCAGATAGGTGACATAATTCAAGTCAAACATCAGCGAAAGCTGAGTGAAGGCCACATTTGTCACGTTAGTCCCGGCATATCCGTCAACGTCCGCGTATCATCCGATCGGGGAAATATCTCAGACTTTGTATTGTTGAGGTGAAGGCCAGAGTATTTGCCAAAGTCTGACACCGCCCCACTACCTTCGCTAAGTTGACCCCAGTTTACTGAATATAAAAAAGAATGTCATCGGCTTACAACAATAGCATTTTGGATTTCCCACCTAGTCGTATGCCCGCTCCACTAAATTTGTCCCAAATCCTATCCGCCAATGGTTCCCTTCCCGAGGAGTCACTCTTACAATAGTTGCTTCACATGTTCTCAGAAAACATTGGGTCCGTTTGACGCCTCCTTTGGTTAGTATCAGCAAAACTTCACACCTCTCGCCACTTGTCAACCCTTTTGTGGTTTCTTATCTAGGTGGGATTGTCAGACCACACGGTCCACTCATCACAGGTCACGCAACCATAGGTTTCCCCCAGCTGATGTTCAATGGTTTACAAATTCAAATGTTTCTTGAGGTGTTCCTTTGCCAAGAAAATAGCAGGATTCAATTTCAATTGGATGGGCTACTTCAGCCCTTCTTGACAAAGTCAGTAAATATTCACAGGATTGACTCACTAACTCCTTTTGCCACATTAAACCTTAAAGTCAAAGCCTCAGACTCTTTTTGGCATTCATTATTCAGGTTTTTCAATGGTGACTCATTATTCAAATGTTGCTGTGTTACTTTCAACATATCGCTTATGTTTAGTCCAGTATTCATTAAATCAATTTCTTCATTACATTGTTTCCATTCACTTCGGCATTCGACTTATGCTTTTTCAGTAATACATGACAGTTCATTACTCACTAGAGTTTTTCAGCTGCTTACGGGCCTTTGGAGTGTTTCCCTGACACTCCCATTACCTTGCAGCTGATTCCTGTGGCTTCCGCTGCTTTGTCCTCTCTCTCTATCTGGAAGCAGGGACGCTCACAGAGGCGAGCCTCCCTTGTTCGCTACATGGCTTCTCTCTCTCTCTCGTTCTTGCTCCGGCTTTTGCCAACATCTCCGTCGCTGACATTCACACGCGGACCTCGTCCTCGGGGCTCTGGATTCACCAGCAGCCCCTGCTGCCAGTTCCAAACCTGAGAGGTTCCCGGACTTGGGGAAACTGCATCACCCAGCACCTCTGGGTCCCACGAGTCCTCCGGGTCTCTTGCTGGCATCTTGACACCTCCTAGACCACCACGGCTGTCTTTCCTTACGATTACAAGTCTTCTGTTGCTCACAGTCCTGCTCCTGCCCTTGTCTCCTCCTTCTCTTCTTCTCCCACCTTTCATACACTCCCTGATTGTTGATGGAATGCAGGTAATTCGAATCACACTCAATTTCCTGACTTTGCCTGTACCTATTAAAGTGACCTGCCTGACTATGATAGCTAGAGGCCTCTGATTCTTTCTTCTTCGTCACCGCACTAAAGTGAGTTTTGCATTGGGTAATCTGCATTACTCCTAGTTGCCTCTTATTCTCAGTACTAAAGCGGTTTTTGTGAGCGTCAAGGGAATAAGACTGACAATAGCCCATAAAGGTTAAAGGAGGGCATGGGAGGGTAGGTTACTGCCAGGAAAGGGGGATACCATGTTCCGACCATCAGGTACCCCATTCCACTTCCCAAGGACCATCCACTTAGGTGATCCTCACTCGTCCGCACCCCAGGGTCGGTTTCCAAGAGGGATGGCCCTTCCCATGCCAGAGGATTCCGGGGGAAGCAGATGTCAGGATACCCTCAGGTTTCTTACAACAGTGAAAGCTACACATCAACAACATAAATAAAAGATTACCAAATAACCATTATCTTGGATGGCTTCTACTTGTCCTGGGTACATATCGTTCCCCAGGAATGACCAAAGTCAATTTCTCCCAAAGAAAAGTAAAGTCTTAAATCAGTTCTTGAAAAGTTCCAAAGAAACCAAAAAATTCACCCAAACAAAAATCCACTGGTAATAGTTTTTTCTTCGTTTGTTGAACAGTTCCCCATCAAATCTCCACATAGAAAGTGGCAACAATGGTAATCCTGTGTAACCTCCTTCCAGGATAGAATTGACTTCTGCTTCAACAACTGTCCTTCTTTTGTAACTTTTGCAGCGTCTTTGATATAACTTGTCAGGATGCTTCTTCTAAGGGGGTTGCTTTCTCCTTGACAGCTCGAATGCTACTGTGAAAGCAGACTCCTTTACTTCACAGTCCACTACTACTACATCTGCATTCAATATAAAGTGTTCTGACAATATTATAGACAACCACAGTTTTATTGATTCTGCTGCAACTTGAAACTTTGGGAATTTATCAGGCAACCTAGACCAGACTCTTTGACCTCTATAGGTAGGCAAGGCACTTTTCTTTCCTATGCCATAAGAAAGGGCAGCCTCCTTTCCTCTTCCGTCTGTTTTACAGGTACCACTAGAATCTGTCTTGGCTTCTAGATTGCTTCCCTGTCTCTGCTTCAACAGTCTCAGCTTCACAGATTGTTGATCAGTTCTTTTAACAAGCACCCAGCTCCCTTCCTCAGCTTTATGCATACCTTCTTGTTTCCAGTAGTTACCCCAAAGCTGTATTGCCACACTTCCAGCATTGGATAATCTTGTCACCCTTGTATCAGAGGACACTGGATTTATAACAGCTTCAACACCTTCAAAACATCAGTGTTTAGGTCTTAAAAGGGCTGGTTTCACCTTAGAAAGGATCCGTCGACTGGCTTGGGTAATACTTGTGGTTCTCATGATTTCAGCAACTTTTACAACTACAAAGTATTTGTTCTGAATTTTAAAAGAGTCAGGTTTCTTTAGAGAAACAAAATTAGGTACACATGACCACTCTTTGATGATGAATTTCAGTTTATAGACTTCTATTTATATAGAGTTCTGCTTCAACGTGAATCAGGAATAACAATTACTTACACGCATCCTTTCTTTGTTGTGAGTATTTCTTGTAACAATTTGGGAAAGTCAGCTGCAACCTCTCGAGTGATTACTGATTACGTTCTCCCTCTTAATAGGATACACGTGACAAGTCCGATAATGGCTTTAGTACAACAATGGAAATTAATAGGCTTTTTTTCTATGCAAGCACATTACATTGTGCTACGCACGCACAGGATACAATTCCTTTGTTGTAAAGACTTTCCACATCAACCAATAATGTTTACTTGTTCCCACATCTATGCGAGTGTTAATTTAGCCGGTTACCAGCAAGGCGTTTCTTGTGAATTGTAGTACAGAGCTTCACTCGCCGGCTCCAAAGTCACTATGGTTGCGGGCTGCTTCTACTTCCCGACTTTCCTTCCGCTTCTACTGCTGCAGGCGCTCTTGGGACCCACACCCCTCTGATGGTTGTCTCCGGTCCGACCTCGGCTTCAGAGGGTTTCCTCTTCGTCTTTCCTCAGCTTGCTTCTGCACATGGGCCTTGGGTAGTTGCACAACTTCAGCTCTGCATATACAGCAATTAGGCACACTTGAAAAGGCTGTGAGCTTCTCCCAGTCACAGTCAAACAGGGTGTGTGAGCACAGGACCAGCTCAGAACCTGCAGGTGAAATCTGCTCTTCTCTCGTTCCAGCGTCCCTCAAGTGGTCACACTTCCTTGTGAACTGCCTGCCTCATTCTCTGCTTCTTCTGCTTCTACTGCCAACCGTCCAGCTTCGGCTCCAGCTTCTTTCTACTGCTCCTTCCTGCTCCAACCTTTTATGCCTCTCGGGTGGGGCAAATAGCTTCAGGTGCAGGCCCTTAGGGTTAATTGCCTGACCCTGGAAAAGGGTGTTAGGCCTGCTTGCCTGTCATTTACCTCTGCGTGCCTCTTCAGCCCTCTTCTTCATCACAGTCCCTGAGGGATTCTGGGACATGTAGGTAATTAGGTTTTTCCACTTCTTTAACACTTTTAAGGGTGGTTTTAATTGCCTTAATATTTTAGAAGTGGGATTGTGGGGTTTAATGTTATAAGAGATAGATGGTATAGAAAAGTCCGTCATTCTTTTTGGTACACCTTTTGCGTTGGGAGGATATTTAATTTTAGGGGTACAACGACCTGTTCTTTGGATCCAACACTTTGTCGGGTTACACCCTTGGAGTTTACCCTTCGATCCTTAGTAGGAGGTTGATGGATACCAAAATGACAATAAGCCAGTTCCTCTGTTAATACAGTGGCAAGAGTATCCCCCTCCAAGGAAAAATCCTGTGTCTCACCCTGCAAAATCACCCCACTACCCTGGGCCTTGTCTCCACCCAGGTGATCCTCCCGCAGTACACCACCCCCAGGATTGGGATCAGGAAGCATCTGCCCTTTCCTGGCCATCAAGGAGGGGACTTTAGGCAGGGTGTTGGTGGGGATCCTCAGGATTCTCCTCAGGCCCCAGTGTATGTTCCGTGCAATTGATAGCAGCTGTTCTAGTCTTCATCCTGCTCGACTAGCGTTTTTGAGCGCTTTTTTGTCTCAGTACCTATTTCAACTGGAGGGTTCAATATTTTACAATAGCCTATGGTTTCGAAGAAAATCTTAAGATTTGGGCATTATCCTGAGCGTACATTATGGGTTTTTACCGTTACTTTGCCTCCCAATGATGTCCTTATCCCCAGGAGAGGAATCCCTCTCCATGAGATCCTCTCGCATGTAGCACTCCTAGGGGGACTATTGGTTAGGGCCTCACCTCCCTACCCTTATGGAAAGGCGTTCTTTCCTGGGGAGAAGTGACACCCTCTGAAGGATCGTCACAGTAGACAACCCAAAATGCCTCAGATGTGCGGGGAGTGACTTTCCTACCCAACACTTGGGATTTTACAGTACTGCAAGGTTTATTGGCGGGTGCGGGACATACTATCAAGTATCCTGCAGTGAGACTGGAGCCTAGTTCCCAGATTTTTGACGATCCTCTGTGATCCTGAAGCTTTCCATTCTGTTAAGCTCTGGCTTACATTGAGGTACCTATTCCATTTTCCCCCAATGAGAGGGATAGATCAGTGCATGGCTGTGGAATGAGTGGTCTATACAGACAGGTTGCGTTGATAGAAGTTTAATAAAGTATGATGTGCATGAAGACAATATTTTAACATGGAATAGATCTGTTGCTACATTCTCTCGAGTGGATTATCAAATGAATGTTCCACAAAGGAGGAAGTGTGGAGAGTTCACTTCCCGTGGAACTTGGTTTTCATGATAAGTTGGATTGCATGCTGAATGACTTGGAGATAACCATTATAAACTGGGCAGAATATGGTTGCATTGGAGCAATTGTTACTATTATTATTACTTGTAACTTAACTAATTTTGCTTTCTAATGTTTACATAATGGTTTTTGCAAAAATACAATAATGGGAATGCATTATAAAATAATAATTTCCTCCTGGCATGGGGCTTTCCCGTGATTGTAAAAGTTCCATGCTGAAATCCTGTTGTGGAGTGCCTGAAATTCCTTATTTCATGCTAGCAAGAGCATGGGATGATATAGAGGAAAGGTGTCAAAAGCAATTGTGCTTTTCTACCTTGTCTGTGCCTATTTTAAATGCGTCTGTTTATTAAGATAAATCATAGCTATGAATAATTCATATTTATTTCTGAACTGCACAGGAATTCTCCTTGGAGAAAGCAATGCATATGATGGGGGATATATGGGAAGGAGTTGCCTTCACTACAAGCCCTTACCGTGAGACCGGAGTCTCAATTCTGTCTGCAGTGGATGAGATACAGACTACTCTAGATGATCAGATCGTAAAAACCCAAACAATGAGGGGTTCACCTTTCAGTAAACCATTTGAAAAGGAAATTAAGGTATGTACATTGTAAAATCAAAGTTTTGTATTCATTATTATAGTTCATAAATATATTATTTTTGCATTACTTTGCCTTAAGCTAGTTGCTTGAGAATTGTGTATGTTATCATTGACGATTCCAGAATGCACTTGTTTTAAAAATGAATGTTTTTAGTTAGTATATGTTTGTTTGTGCATCTATATAGCACTACAAACTCTCAGGTATCTAAGCGCTGCTTATTTCCCACGGTGTGTGGGGCTAATTTATCGACCTCGCAAGGATGAAAGGCTGAGTTTGCCCCTGCCGGGAATCGAACCTGCCTCAGCATGCTCTGCACGGATGTGAAAGCGAGCGCTCTACTCGCTGTGCTAGCTGACCGGCTATATGTTGCAAGCATTATAAATCGTAGTACAAAATAACTTCAACATAATTCACAGTCTCAAAGGCATTGCCACATTAACATAACCTATGTCAAATCAACGAAATCACAAATGTTTCAAATTTTTCCCATTGCATTAGTAAGAGATTAAGACCAGAACGAGACCCTCACCTCCCCTTTTCTCACTCTGCGTTCTTCCTCGTTCCTGGTGCGTGTGACCTAACATACGTTTGTTTAAAACTTGAAGTCACTGGAAAGTGACTAAACATATTTGGCCTAAATACCCTGTTAGGAAGATTAGTGGCATAATCGTTAAAGGGCATTACTCTTCTATGAGTGCAATAATCTTTTCGAGGCCAGAATATCCCATATTTTCCCCCACCAAATCTGTGCTATGAGACCCTCTGTTTTTTCCCAGTTTTTGGCTATTGTGCTTTTAGCTCCAAGTAGTAGGTGGGCGATAAATGTGACTGAGTCACCTTTGTGGTGGGTCGGAAGAAAGAGTCGGACACTTTAAGGACATTTTTGTGTTTTAATGAAATTATTTTTTTATTTTATTTTTTTTTTTTTATTTTTATTGGTTATATTACAAACCTTTAAAAAGAAAGAAGCAAGAAGAAAGGAAAGAAGACAAAACCAAGCTATGCATTCTACATTCATCTCAAATCGATACCAGTCCTCCTCCCATCATCTGGTTCCCATAACTTGTACTAGATGCGGATCTCAGGATCTCACAACGAGCGGGACCACCGGGCTATCGTGTAAACGTTCCTTTATAGCACGAAGGAAGGAAATCAAAGCATATAACAACGCTCTGTTTGCTCCATCAAACATAGCTTTCCACCAGTCATCACGAGTGAGGCACTGAGAGTTCATTATTAATGGGTTGAAAATGTTAATTCTCTCAGACTCAAACTCGGAGCATGTTATGATAAGGTGTTTAAGTGATTCCTTTGTGTTAGAACAGAATCGACACACAAGGTCCGAGTCCGAAGATTGGGACCAGTAGCAAAGACGTTCTTTAGTTGGCATAGCGTTCAGCCTAAACTGAAGGTAGGCGGCCCGGGCCCACTGGTCCGGGAAGCAAGCTAGATATGGAGCTACGTTTCCGTAAGCTCTTGCTTCGGCCGGTACTTCACGCATCGATTTAGATTTAGCTCTTTTGTCGCAAGTCTGGATCCAGTCATTTCGCCAAAGTTTCAGTTTTGCGGCATCTGGATTTTCGAGCAGCAATTGCATCGAAATGTCATAGAAACTGAGTACATCGTAACATGTCTTATTCCATTGGAATGCAATTGTGGGTGCTTTGGCGAACTGTAGGCTGTGAAGAATCTTCATCTGAGGCAAAACGGTGTTAAGGTTTACTTTCCTGAAGATGCTTAGAAGATTCCAAGCGACCCTCGCTTGCATCGATATATAGCCAATGAAATTATATAGCTAAGGCTTAACTTTCCCTATCGCTAAAGGGGTCCCCCTACCTATCTAAAAGCATTAAAGGTGCTCGTCAGTCATCAGGCAGTCCAAAAGGGAAAATGTCCTTGGTCCAAACCGAACTCTACCTGACCTTACCACTAACATAAACAACTTAGTTATCCAAGAGAAGATCTTTATTCTCTTGGGTTGGTGATTTCTTCAATAGTTTCTGAATTAAATGTCTCTGTTTCACATGTTTCCTCTCTTTATAATCTTCTTCAATATATCTTGGAAATCTCCTCCATGAGCTCTTTTAATTCTTGAACAACACTCCTGGGTTGGTTGTATCCTTTCTTTAAAGATATCCTATAGACATTGAGTCTTTACATACTTTCTCACATGCTTGTCTCTTATTATGTGGAACCTGATTCCCTAGTATAATGTCTCTCTCCTGATATCTTTTTCTTTAGTGCTTTCTATTGTATTCTGATACTCTTTTGGCACTGAGACCGTATCACTTGCTCCCAGGGTAGTCGTCTCCATTCTCTCTCTATTACCCTTTTGGGGTTATTTGATATTCGCTCTGCTAGCTCTTCGCATTGCCAGTTAAATAGCTTTAGTCCTTGTGTCTCCTCTTTGGGACAAGGACTACTTGCACTCCTCATGCACACTATTCCCCTCACGGGGTTGGTTGTAAACACCTTTTGCATTGTTAATTCAACAATTGCGTTCCTCTTGACTCATCTTTATGATGAGCTGTACTCTTCATATGCTCCTTTCCCAGCTGCCTTCCACTTTTCCTGTGTTCCCCGGTACCTTCAGGTGAGTATGGGAACCTTGCAGGGGTTGGCACAAGCTTGAGGTATTCTTCTCTCTCTGCTTTCGTCAGTGTCCCGTTATTGGCTTCCCTGCCGCCTGCTAAGGGCGTGGATGACAGGGAGCTCTGCTCTCTCCCAGCAGTGATGGTATTGGCGTAGTTACACCGGTGCTCTGCCCACCAAGATTCACTCATGGTCACACCACCACCAGGCCCTGGACACCTCTTCTCTCGTGCAGCGATTTCCCTGTTGACTTGCTGGCCGACCTTTCGGCATCTCACTTTGGTAATTCTCTCTGGTTCAAAAGTCACAGGCTCTGTGGCTTGTCTTCACGCCACCCCTGTGTTCATGCCAGGGGGTTTCCCCTGCGTCCAATACTCGCTCTCTCCTCCTCTCCTTCACTCGTCTCAGTTAAGTACAAGACTCTTAAAGCAACTTCTTCTTTAATGTTCTCTATTAGTTTTACTTCAGCATTGTCTGAAGCTGCATATACCGTTGTTGCATTCTTCTTCCCAGTAGGCAGTCCCATATAGGCTGATAGTTTGACTGATCCAGGGAGTCCCTCACAGGAACAGGAGTACTTGTATCCTAAGGGGGAGTCCCTACCTGTGAGGTTCCACTTGCCCATACCCCTAGAGAGGGTCTTGTAGGGCAGGCTCGCCTCCTTAGCCTTGAAGGGGGTGGATCCCCTTTGGAGAGAAGGGACGAATACCATCAATTCATCACATACACTTCTCCAGCATGTGGTCTTGCATGGAATCACATGCTCGTGAATATTCCCCATCGTCGGGCTGGGAATCCTCAGTAAAATTTAAGCAGTTTAGCGTTAAGCTAAAAACTGTTTGTCTCCTCTTTAGCCTACCAGTGTCACTTTGGGTCATACTGCCCATCCAATAACACTCGTCCTCCTAAGCTCCACCCCTCGCTGCCATCTACAGATTTTTAACACACGTTTCTCGTGTTGGGAGTCCTTGTGTTCCGCTCCTCGAAATCCAATAGATTTTCACTCTTTTGGCCTATTTTTGTGAAAATTCTTAATCTCTTCATCGTCTACCGTCATGTTGTGCCTACCGGCAGTGGGGTCCCATTGCCGGAGGAGTTCCTCAGTACATCGTCACATCTCCAGCTTGTGGTGCAACAGTCCCAGGCTTGGGCTTTACTCCAACACCATTGCGCATGCCACGAAAAAAAGTATTTTCAGGTCCTGTGAAAACTGTGGCCTGACGAATATCTTCATCGAAGATCAGCACCTCAGGTGCATTTACTGTCTGCATGCCGACCACGATGCGGACCGATGTCCAATTTTGCTAATCCTTTTCCTCAGACACGGAAGGACCGCCATCAGGCATGGATCGAAGAAGGGAAGGTCTCTGATGCGGCCTCCAGGAGTAGTCATGCCTCTTCCAGGCCGGCAGGTCCAAAGAAGATGCTCCCTCTGGTAAAGAGGTCAAGGTCCTTTGAGGATGCTTCCTTAACGAAGATCCAAAGAAAGGTAAAGTCACGCTCTCCAAAGCCTTGGCTTCGGGACCCACTTCGGAGAGAGGCTGCTCACCATCACTGACTCCGTCAACAGTTAGTCTACAGGCAGGTGGGCTACCCCCGTTCACAAGGAAATCGCTGGCATCAGTGGCCAAACCCAAGTCTTCGTCAAAGAGCAAGTCATCCAAGGACCCGTCACTGGCTCCACCGCCATCGATTCCTTCGTCGACACAAGCCTCGCCGTCAACTTCATCCACCAGGACCGTAGCCCCATCGACGACCACCCCATCTACAAAGACTGCTCTTCAACTGCTGAAGGGTTCATGACCGTCACCTTTACCGATGTGACGGTTGCCATGACAAGGTTGTCCTTACTGTCTAGGCCATTGTGAACAGTTCTGATGACGGCCCTGTCCACGACAGTGCCTTTTCCTGCAGTCGTCACATCCTTCCATAAGGGCTCTGGTTTGGTGAGAGACATGCCTCCAGTTTAGGAGGTTCTACCTAGATCCACCAAGGCTACACCACACTTCACTCTGGCACCTCAGGGATCCCCCAGGAGGTCTCCAGCAATATACACCAGTTCTGAAGAGGACATGTGAGAGGTTTTTGACTCAGATCAGGAAGGGGGCCAAGGGGAATGTGGCCCCATTCTGCCAGTGCCTCATCAGGGGACACTGGGCCGCCAGCCTTACCAGGTCCGGCCCCTGCAGCTGTTGCACCTGCTCCTGCACTAATGGACATGTCCTTGGATATCTTGACCACCTTTCAAACACTGGTGGCTGAAATTAAGCAGCGACTGCCCACTGCTCCAGGCTCCCGTCCCTGTACCAGCAAAGAGCCCTCAGAGGCTATCTCGGGCTCAGTCAACTCCACCTCTTAAGGCCCCTGTGACCCCTTGACCATTGCCGGTGGCGCTGTCTCCTGTGGTGGAGGAAACAGCTCGGATTGACACGGACACCGTCACAACCGGTACGTACATGGATGATTCGATAATTACGTTCACGCGGATGGGGAACCCCCTGATGTCGATACGCCCTCAAGGGCCTCTCCGAGGGACAAGATTGGTTCATTCCACTCTGATATCTAAAGCTGCCAAGCTGTTCAACCTATTATGGGAGGAAAAGAAAAAGAATGGTTTCCTTTTTGAATGACTAGATTCCTCCAAGAAGACCATTGTCTCAGTTCCCCAGTTGACTGACATATGGGAGTATGGCCTGGCTTTAATGAAGGCTGCTAATACCACTCCTGCCAAAATAGATCAGCTGGAGAAGAAGTACAGGTTCCAGATTCGGCCCCTAGGTGCCTCAGGTCCCAGGCCTGGCCATGCTCATTGGTCTCGGCCACCACTAGGAAGTGGTCGTCCAACCCCCTCATCTTTCTCTATGGTTCCTCCAGACAGGAGGGGAAAAAAGCAAGATGCAGCAGAAAGCGCATCATTACTATGGGAGATTCAACAATAAAGGCTGCCAAATCCCTTGCCATCCTGTCAAGGTACAACAGGGAGTTATGGTAGGAGTTGGAGTCCATCTTCAACTTCCTCACTGACAATAATAAGGCCAAAGCTCTAGCCCTGTTCCAGGAAGGGGAGGTGACTTCCGACCACAAGATCACCGTCGCCCTCAACATCGCGGACTCCGGCTTCAGCAAAATGGGCAATGGTGTGGCCCTCCGGCTGCCAGGTTTGGCTCAATGACAGCAACTTCTACACAGATGTGCAGACCAAGGTAATCAACATGTCGTTTGATGGTGACAACCTGTTTGGGAAGGCGGTCAACAAAACTCTACAGGCCATTAAGACTGTCACAGAGACGTTGTATTCTCTAGGCACCCTTCAGCAGAGGAGGACGTCATTTTGCTCCTCTAAAGAGAGTCTCCAGTCATCCAAAGGCTACACCCCCTACTATCGTCAGGAGGCTTATATGGGATTTTCCTAGGCCTACGACAGTGGCACCCAACATTGTCAGTGCCCCCATCCAGGACGCAGATGCCAAAGCAGCCCTGAACCGGTGCCGGACCCACGCCCCTACTTCTGCACCCCAGTGCAAGGTCGGTTATCGGAACTTGTCGACCAGTGACGAACGCTCTCTGCAGACAAACGGGTGCTTGATGTCCTTCAACAGGGGCACATTCTGAAATTCCAGGACAAATACCCTCACATTCCTTCAATTCTGCAACAAGAACTGCATGGGGCACAGCTGCTAAAGGCGATTCAAGCCATGCTACACAAAGGGGCGATAAACCTATTTCTCAGCACCTCTGGGGCTCCGATTTGTACTCCAGATACTTTCTAGTAAGGAAAAAGTCAGGAGGGTGGAGACCCATTCTAGACTTACAATGCCTCAACAAGTTCCTCAAATCCCAAAAGTTCAGGATGGTCAATCAATCAAAATAACTTTATTCGGCCATGAGACCATCAAAGTACATCCTAACAAAAAAATATTTACACAATTTCCATGATACATCAAGAGAGAAGAAAAGGTAAATTCAGAGCTAGGCTAGCTCCCGTTGTCTTAATCGAAGCTCAGTTCGGGGTACCACAAATTCCATAGGTTTCATCCATATTGATTCCTAGTTGGCATTGACCCCAGGTGTGTAGGTTTCGCTCCAGAAAGAAGGTGATTGAATGGGGAAGTTCTAGATAGGCCTGTGTTGGAGTACTAGCTAATTGAAATCCCACTCTTGGACTTCTGACCAACACGCCAAAGATTTCACAGAATTCTTTTGGCCACTCTATGGTCCCACAGTTCCAATTTGATAGATTCAAATAAGTTATTACCCTTGTTGGACACTCTGTGACAACCCACCAAGGCTTGCTTGGCACAAAGACACAGCCTTTGACAGTATGGAGCCAATGTAAGCATTAATTAAAAGGGCATCCTTTGGTTCATGCTTATTTGTCGCTAGTTTATGTACCCCATGGATAAATATGTTGCACCACTTGGTCCCCATAGGCCCCCTTGGGCATAGCTCTTAGGCATGCTCCCTTTTGGGTGGGGTCTGCACGTCTGATTACCTTTGAGCTGGTGCATTTAATGCCCCTTGTGCTTAAATCATTGCTTTCCAATGTTAGAATCTTTACATGGAGATTGTGGGGCTTGCTGAAGTCCCTGGTCATGGTATGCTGTAATAGCTGCTCATCCTGGGTTGTGTCATATGCTGGGTGACATTAAGCTCACAGGGGACAGTAGCCGAGAGGGATTTTACAAGGACAGTATTATGGCAATCAACATTCTCTTCTAGGGTCACTGGGCTAGAGGTTTCCATATTGTGCGGGCAATCCAAGGATAAATAATCATGAGGCCTCCTGGCAGCAAGTTGAGCAGTGGGAAGCGCCCCCTGAGATCCTCCACCTCCCCTCCCATGTTTCTCTATCAAGATCGTTAAAAGAAATTTAATAGCTGCCTACTCTGCAAGCACTTGGCTGCAGTTACATCCCTGTGCTGCATTTGCCTCCTTAGCATGTAGATCAAAAGCAAAGGGAGTTAAGTGAAGGAAAAAACTGGTCCCAGAGCACATGGACAACGGGTTCCCGCCCCAGGTGCTGCCAGTGACACTGGTAAAGCACTTGTCCTTAGTTGCATCATGGTTCTCTGTGTCTGTTAAATCCATTGGGCATGATGCAAAGATGATATGATATGATATTTTATTTATATCGCGCTCGTACACAAGTGTTTCAGAGCGCGACCAAGCAAAGGGAGGGGAACAAGGGGGAACAAAAAAAATGAAAACAACGATCTTACTAGGCCCAGTTACATTAAGAACGCGCAAGTGCATGGAGAGGGGAAAAGGGCAAAAGTGCGTGGAAGGGGGAGAAGTGGAAAGTGCAAAACAGAGGAGAGAAAAGAATAAATTATAAGTGAAATAAATAAATAAATACAGGCATGGAAAAGGTGGTAGTGCAGCACGCAAGTGGCAAGTACATGATTGGTCAGATAGGGTATATATGATAAGTGCAGAAGAAAGGTGGGGGACTGTATGGGTACAGATCCCAGTGCAATGGGTGGCCCGCAGGCAGTGCAGGAGGGAGTTAGAGTGAGCAGGTACCTGGGCCAGATGGACAGAGGGTGGCCAGGTGCATGGTGCCAAGAGAGAAAAACAGGTCAGCAGGGGAGGTGAGGGCAAAGGAAGAGGCGAAGAGGAAGGTCTTGAGGTGCTTCCGGAACCAGAGATGGTTCTCCTCAAGTTTCAAGATGGCAGGGAGGCTGTTCCAAAGGGAGGCCTCAGCCGAAGACAGAGATCTGCCCCAAGCTCGTTTCGTTGGAAAATGACTGACCCTGAGGGAATTTGAAGTAGAGGAGCGAAGGGCTCAGGAGGGGAGGTATTTATGGAGGAATAGTTAAAGGTATTTTGGACCCAGGCCCCAGAAAGTTTTTTGGACAATACAGAGGGTTTTAAATGTAATCCTTGCATCCACTGGAAGCCAATGAAGGGATTTCAGAGCTGGGGAGATACGATCCCAGGGCTTCAGGCCAAGGACAAGTTTTGCAGTCCTGTTCTGGATTAGTTGTAGGGGGCGGAGAGTGGATGCAGATAGATTTAGAAAGAGGCTGTTACTGTCGTCCAATCTGGAGAGAACCAGAGCTTGGGAGACGGTGAGCTTCTGGGGGAAGGAGAGGAAAGGGAGAGTACCTCGGAGGAGGTGAACTAAGAAATTTGACTTTTTCGAGACATCAGAAATGTGGTCAAAGATGACTCTGAGGTTCTTAGCCACGCAGGTAGGGGTAGGAGGCGGGCCAATGGAGGCCGGCCATAGAGTGAGGGGAAAGGATGTTGAAGGTGAACCGATGAGGAGCATCTCAGTCTTGTTGGCATTTGGATGGATGATGAGCAATCTGTTATGGCATCCAAAGCAAACGTGGGATCAGTGGCCAAGTTCATAATCACAGGAGGTAACTTAGGTGGCCTGCCTCCATCCCCTCTCCTGGATTCTACAAAGAGAGCCGCCATCGGAATGGACTAGAGTAACTGTGTCCTCTGCCAGCATTAAGAAATTTTCTGTCTCACAGTTTCCTAGGCCAAATTGCAGGTGCTGAGTAAAGACAGTGGGGACATTGTGCACAGTAGAAGCCAGAGAGGGGAACGGGAGAGGCACAATGCTGGGAGATTTCACTTGGGGTTAACAACAGGGTTGGAAGCAATAGTCAGTTCCCGCTAGCTGCAGCTGCGGCTTTGAAATTGGCCGTTTTGCCACATATGTGTTTCCCTATGGTGCAAAACATCCCCACATCGTCCATGTGTGTGTAGGATTTTAAAGCATTGGTTCCTGCAGGGATGGTGGACAGGGAGATATTTCGGGCAGAGGCAATGTCAGAGTCTGTGACAGGGTCAGTGGCTATGGTGAAAGATGCAGACAGTGCGTGATCCCCTGAGGTAGTCTTGCTCGTATCAGGTACCCCCCTGTTAAATGTTTCCTCTGTTGTAGCAATATACGGAACAGGGCTGGGTGCACTCCCTCTGGTCATTCTACCCATGCTGCTGGCGCTGTTACTGTCTCTGATGTGGATGCTGCCCTCTCCCTGGGAGTCAGTAGCCCTGCTCCCTCAACATCCGAGGAACTCCCAAGGAAGTGATTTATTAATTTTATGAGCTCGTATGCATCACCAGAGAAGTGAAAAGGGCTGCAAACAATTGCCCTATTTCCGCCTGGAGCTGTGGGAGGGGCCAGCCTTTTCCGTTTCACAGTTAGAATTTTCCTTTTAGATTGTTCAAATAGCGGGAGCCTTTGTAAGGGTTGGAGGGGGGAGACGTCTGGGTGCGCCATTCCAACCGTTCTAGGCGTGGCTGCCATGCTTAGATGAATGAGGAAAGGCGTCTGGTAAAGGTGGGATAAGGACGTTCAGAAAACAGTTCAGCCAAGTCAGTCAGTTCTAGTGCAACTTCTCCCCCCCATTCACAACACCTCACCTTATCTACGAGAGCCTCTCACTCCTCTTTGTGACCAATGCAGTGCAGCTCAATCAGAATAGTCTCCCCTCGGGCACCTAACACCCTGCAGACACCCAACAACTGCGCCCTTGACCCACGGCCTTCATCCTGCCATGCTGGGGCTGTGAGAGATATGATGTTAGGGGCGTGGCTACAGCGATTCAGGTATGATGACCCTCCTTGGCCAGGAAAGAGGCAAATGCAGCTGCGGACGGACGCCCAACACCTGTGCCCTTGACCCACGGGCTTCACCCTGCCGGGCTGGGGCTGCGCGGGATATGGTGTTGGGGGGGGCGAGGCTACAGCGATCCAGGAATGGTGGCCCTCCTGGGTCAGGAAAGAGGCAAAAGCAAATGTGGCTGTGGACACCCAACACCCACGCCCTTGACCCAGAATGGTTACGTTGCAGCACATGCTCGGCCAGTTGGAGGAAGTAGACTTCCTGGCGACCCTCGACTTGATGGAAGCTTACTTCCACATCCCTATTCATCGAAAACACTGGCGGTTCCTGCATTTTGTCGAGAGGGTCGGATGAAACCCTTTACTAGATTTTCTTCCAAATAGATTTTCAAATGTTCATTTCCTTTTTCAGTGACGGCATAAATATGGCTGCAAGAAATTGGGCCCCTAATTCCAAATCAATTTTGCAATCGTAAGGTCTGTGAGGCGGCAACTCTCCTGCTTCTTTTTCATCAAATACACTTCAAAATACCTCATAACAGCTTAGTAATTAACCCACTACTGCTCCAAAATTCCCTCTCGCAGAGCCACTCTCAGCTAACCATAATGCCTAACTAGAACCTACCTCCTCACCAGCCAACTGCACCTTAACAGCCTCCCCGCCAAAACAATGCAAGGTACACATTTTTGAGCCAAAACTGATCCCCCTTTTTTCCCATTCAATCAGGGCATTGTGTAAGGCAAGCCAGGGCATTCCCAACACCAATAGTAATTGAAGTGTGCCAATCAATTCCCATAAAAACTCCTCCCCATGTCCTCCTTCAATCGTCAACCACAGGAGAACGGTCTCATGGGTGATTGGTCCTGAAGAGAGTTGACTAACATCGACTGCTCGAACTTGTTCTGGATTTGAAATCAATACCACAAGAATTCCTAGTGACTTAGCTAGACCCCAGTCCATGAAATTCCCTGTGGCTCAAGAATTCAACATCACTGGCCCACCTCATTTGATCTTTCCAGCCAGGTACAAGGGTACATTCAGGGTAAAATGGGGAACGGCAACGATTTTGGCACAGGTTAGCCAGGGTCCTCTTGTCGATAATTCACCCGGACCAGGCCGATTTTGTAAAAGGACTCCACACACACACACACACACACACACACACACACACACACACACACGATAACATCCGCAGAGCCATAAATACTATTGAATGGGGATGGAGGTCAGGACAGCGCATGTCAGTGCTGGCTTTGGATGCTAACAGGGCCTTTGAGATCCTGGACTGGAACTTTTTACAATTGAACCTGGGAAAGTTTGGGTGTGGGCCGATTTTCTCTTGCATGTTCCTAGCCAATTATGGGAATCCGACCACCAGATTAATGGTTAATGGACAGTTTACAGACAGCATACCGATATGTAAAGGGACCCATCGGCGCGCACCGTGTAAGTAATTGGAAGTACTGTTGACTGCCACGGAGCTTTGCTGATCTGGTTCATCATTTCACTGCGGTTGGTTTTCTTCATTGAAGTTACTCAAACAACATGCAGTTACGAGCGGAGGACGTCTTTAATTGGAACACCTATTGTGCCTGACGTGTGGAAACAGAGGTGATTGTTGCGTGTATGCTGGGTTCAGCGTGTACGCTGTCTATGTAAATATTGGCGCTCCAATCAGTTTCTGAAATATTGTTTTTTTTTCTACTTTAAAGGACTTCATTATCTGGACTTCCGCCCTTCGGGCGTAACGCCCCCTGTTGCCTCCATAAAACCCCAGCAGCCCGCGCACATGCGCGCGCACCGTGTAAGTACTTGGAAGTACTGTTGACTGTTCACGGTGCGCGGCGATCGGCGGGCTGCACGAATCAGGGACGATTGATAGTTAGCTTGTTTGTTGAGCACGCGGTGAAAGCACTGATCAGGTATCTAGAATGGTGAATGGGTTACGGAGTGGACGCAAGATCCACGATTCAAATGCTGAGATGAGAAATGTTTCTGAAATTAACCATACTATTGTTGAAAATTCTAGTTTACTAGTAAACAATGAAATTAATTTCTATAATGATGTGGGCATATATATATGTGTTGAAATGCAAGGTGAATCTAGTAGGCAACGGTCACTACAGGAAGGAGCTTTTGTAAACGAGCTTATCCTTCGAAACATGCCAATTCAAACCACTGAGGAATCCTGATCCTTCAATTGTACCTGAGACTTATAAGCTCAAAGATATGAATCCGGATGAAGGTACTGTGGTTGGGCATGGTTGCGTTGAAGTGTCGGCTAATGGAGAATTGCTAATGCAGATGGGTATTAGTACAACTAAACCAAGATTCTCTGATGTATCTATAATTGCCCCTGCAATAGAGGCAATATTAGACAAAAGGATGCGATTTTTCTAGAGGGCCTTCAACTCTGGTGAAAGTAAGCAGATATTGTATGGAAGATGTGCATGTGCATACTGTCCCTAGTAATTTGATATCTAGTCAAGCTCAGGTACATGCATACTTTGATGAGCACCCCAAATTAGATGAGTCCACTAGTGGGTTCAAAAATGTTGAGACTAGCTCACCTTCAGAAATTAGAAACAGCATCGATTTTGTTGGTGCTCATATGGGGACTGAACCTGAGATCTGTAATGTTCCTGCTGAACAACGGGCGAGTCTCTATGAATTACAGGGAGAAGTGGAACACAATTCATTGGAGACTTCTGCTCTGGGAGTGGATTTCCCGGTTTTGACTAGAATCTTAAACCTTTTAGATAAAAGTCATGAACAAACGCACTCGCAAATTATTTATTCACAGAGTTTGTTAATGGAGGTCATAGCCAAAGTGAATAGGATAGAAGGTCTTTTATTCACCTGTGACGCTGTGGCTGCTCTATCAGTAGGAAAACAAAACATGCATACCCAAATGATCGACAAAGACACGCAAACTCGAGTTGACTCTAGATTGGGGCCAAATACAATGCCAACTTTTGCTGCTGTCACTGCTATTAATGATAGAAAAGACAAACCTAATCCATCATCTAAGCAAATAGATCAGTTGTTAAGGATGGCATCAGCAAATGCTGTAGCAATCCAACAGATCTTGGTAGGGACAACTAAGAATACCTCTAATGTGCAGCTGGCTGGAGAGAGCCAGCCTATTGCACATGAAAAGGTTGATCCAGCCCCACAGTTGATGGGTGTATGTATTGAAGAACATCCAGATAGCCCTTCTGCACTAACTAATTTAATTGATCTTGAAGATGAGTTGCAGAAAACCCATAATTTAATGGGATTACAGAAGGGAGAAAAAGAGGAGGATCAGGTCTATGAACCAGTATTATCCAGAAAACAAAAAAGACTTTTGGTAAGAACGGCCAAACGTAAGGTGCAACAAGCAAAAAACTTAAAATTGATGAAAAAAAAATCTAATAATAGATGGCAAAGAGTCGTTTAAAGTTGAGGCAAAAAATATGTCAATTGAGGAGGAGAAGATTTATCTCCAGCAACTTAATCAAGAGTCCAGAGCTCTACTGAACATTGATGCTAGTCACGACTCTGTAGGTAAACGTAAAGTGTTGGAGAAACATTCTACTGTGAAAGAAAATAGAGAATCATTGAATGATGAGATTTTAGGTATTGGCAAACAAAAACAATCTGACTTGTTACATTTTTTTCCAGCCTTATATATAAAAAAAGGCATTGAATAAAATTAAAGTAGCTGGTCCTGTCAAATTACAGAATAACGCCACATGCAGTAAACTAAAACAAGGTAGACCTAATAATAAGGTCCAAAAACCACAAACTAATCAGGAGTGTGATCCACCAAAACAACTTCCCCTCAGCGAATTCCATCTAATAGTACGGCAAAAGGACCCGTAAGGCTCTTGCCTAATGATGATGGTATGTGGGTTGAATCACAAGAGATCAATAATTGTAAAAATGACACAAATATGGCAGGGGATAGATCTATTACAGAGCCTCATGTCCGTATTCAGGAAGTTAATTCAAGTGTTTATGAGTCTATGCCGAAGAAGGAGGTAATGATTTTAACCTCTGACATGCCATCTATTATGGGCTGGGAATCTAAGTCTTTAACCACTGTAAAAATGAGTCTGAATCGTTCAGCTATGCTCAAGGCTTTCCAGGCCATCCCTGCCCTGGGTACTATCAGAAGCGATGATATTGATTGGGTAAGACTATCACATAATAACCCGACGCAAATGATTTGTGGCTATCATTCACATATCATCGCGAGACTAATCTGGGCACAGCGCGACGATTTTGAATTATTGGGCCTAACTCCATGTTTATTTAGCTCTGATGAACTCGCTGAAATTTGTATAGCTACTCTCCCAGAACCTCCTGTAATTCCAAGTGTGGCAGGAACCCTACCACTGATTAATGAAGAGCTCCTGAAACAATTTATGAACTTAGCAGCTTAGCAGCATTATTCCCTTTTCGGGAATAATGGGTATAGCGCCTGTGAATCCAACTGTTGTCTAAATCAATTGATAGACAGTAGGATGAAATTAATGCGCTGACCTTTGTGACGTGGAACTCTTGTGGTAGCTCCAACCTAAGGGCATGGACTTCATCACTTGATGATGTAATGCGGCCAGGGATATGTTTGATACAAGAAACGGTGCACTGGACTTAGATGGATTTCATATTCATCAGCAGCCTGCTGTCAGGGGTATCTTGGGTTGGCCCTCAGGGGGGCTTGCTATCTTAATTGATAAAAATGTACAATTGGAGTCCTCTGTGAAGTGGGCTAATGATTCATTGTTGGTGGATGAAATCAATCATAAAGATGTGCTATATCAAGGTCTTCTTGTAATCAATCTTTATTGGAATCCGGTTAAGTGCTCTTTTGTAAAAATTACTAAACAACTGAACCTTATTTTGGAACAGACTTTCTCAGATAACCCAAGTTTAAATGTTATTATTGGGGGTGATTTTAATTCCACTTGTGTGGTGTTTAACAATGACGGCAAACATTGTCAGTATAACCAGAATAAGAAATCTACAGTGAATGGCAAAAAGTGGTTAGAATATTTCCTGACTTGGGATATCCAAATGGTTCCGTTTAAAGTAGGAACTTATAACTATACTTGGGTTAGAGGCTCGGGGACCTCTCTGATTGATTACATTTTTGCCTCTTCCAAGTTGATACAGTCCATTGACCAGATAACGATTACTAATCTAGCTCTGGGAGATCGATTTGCTTTGAAACCACAACTCAGAGCTAAAATTGGTAGCCTTGAAATAGATCCGATACTTTCTACTATTGAATTAGATCAAAATCGGTTGTCTGTTAAGTGGACTTCAAAGAGATTTTAAAAAGTCATAGTGAACATGCAAGATGACCATTTACTTATACTGGGGGCGAATCTGGGAGGACAGACTTGTGTGTTTGCTGAGATACAGAACTCAACAAGAATTGCTGCACATGTTGCGCATATCATGTGTACTATGAAATCCAGTAGTCTCCCAAATCATCGACATCTCTATAATCAGAAGGTGGTTAATTTACGTAAAGAGAAGCGGTACAAGCTTAGACAACTTGGCTTTGGTGTATTTAATGAAAATGAGTATCATGACTTGAAAGCACATATTGTTTTGACATATAAAAGACAAATAGAAATCATGAGATATGAGTTGATTTATAGTAATAACCAGAATCTCTTAGCATTATTATTAAAGAACAAAACTAGACAGGTATGCGGTACCCTTGCGTACCTTGATTGGCAATTCAGAAATCATTGAAGAACCATCTATTGCTGCTAATATATGAGTAAATTATATTAAATTTAAGTTTGCTATGCCATAAGATTCTTTATTCCCCTCCTATATGAATTGGACAGACCCTATTGCTGATGTCTGTGTTTGGACCATTGAGTAAATACGTATGGCTATTGTTAAATCAAATGGCTCAAGAGCATCTGGGCCTGACGGTATTCCACCATGCTTAATAAAACTCAATCCAGAACTGTGGGCCTTGATTTTTAAAATCAAATTTGATGCCATTCATTATTTAGGAAGAATTCCTAATTCCTGGTGCTCCGCCATTATTATACCGGTTTACAAGAAGGGTCTTATGAATGAGCCAGCTAATTTTAGGCCCATAGCACTTATGGACTCTTCTGCACTGGATTATTATTACAATCTATCCACCAACATATTACTGCTCATAATCTTTTGCCTAAATATCAGATAGGATTCCGCCGTCACATGGGCTGCCAATTAAATGCTACCGTAATTGCTCAGTTACATAAACTGACCAGGTTATCTAGTTCAGGGCCAATTTATATGGCAGCACTTGATCTTACTGCGGCCTTTGACTCAGTTATTAGATTAATACTGTGGGCAAAATTGATCAAATATGGTTTTCCTCCTCAATTGGTTGCAACGATTGCCGCATTACATAAGCAAACTACTTACAGGATTCGCTTGACAAAAGCTGGTGCCCTTACAGATTCCATCCCCACGGAAATATGACTTAAGCAGGGCTGCAATCTTGCGGCTGTACTGTTCAATTTATATCTATTAGATCTAAATGAAGAATGGAAGGAGGCTTGTATTTTTCCCGTAAAATTAGGAGTTTTGTCATTGAATTGGTTAAGTTTTGCTGATGACTTATTGTTTTTTGATCGGACACGGTTTGGGCTCCAGACTAAATTGGGTTTATTTCATTCCTTTGCTAGCAAACATAATTTACAAGTGAACCCTGAAAAGTCGTTTATTATTGTTTTTGCAGAAGGCCGAAAAAGATCAGCCAAGTTTACATGGTGCCTTAATGAAATCTCGATTCCAAAGTCATCTTCTATTCGTTATCTGGGTTAGCACCTATCGAGTACATATTCACTTGATGGCTGGAAGATGATTATTGATAACAAAGTGCAATCACTGACTGTCCAGATGAAACTTATATACAATCGATTGGGGAAATTTTCTTTGCTTCCAATTCTTAAATTCTATCTACAAAAAGTTGAGCCGATTCTACTTTATGCCTTGGACATGTGGAAGAAAGTATTGGGTCTGGCATTGTCCACGCCAAATGTAATCATCTGCCATGAGTTAGGCCTGTTGCCGTTATCTGTCAAATGGCATTGGCGATCACTTGTAAATTATGGTAAAATGTTGTCACCCCCTAAAGATTCATTATACGTAGATCTAGGGATGATGATTGTCCAAGGCCATCCGCCTTCTCTTCTGAAATTTAGAAATAGGATGGAGGAATTACTATCTTCCACCATGATTAGTCATGAGGATCTGATACTAGGACTCCCTTCATGCAAACTCAAATATTGTCGTTACTATTGGTGTCTTTTAGTTGACAAGATCAACACTTATAAATCCTTCTCTGAATATGCCAAATTTCCTAAGCAGTGGGGTTATCGTCTGAAGTATCATGACTTTTTTCCATGCAACCTAGCTCGGAAACTATATCTGAGATTCCGCTTGATTCAACTACAAACAAATGAAAAATTGATGAATTGGAATCAGTGCAAAAATAAGATCAATATTGGGTACTGTAGATTCTGTAAAATCAATAATATCATAGAATCGCTGAAACACCTAACTGTATATTGTGTGAATTTTGAACCTGAAAGGAAAGCTATGCTTGGAGAGTATCTCTGCTCAGGATCTACGCTGAGCAGGGAGAATCTATGGCAAAGATATATGTGGGGCAGGACTCAAAGACTTATTTTGAGTTTAACTAATTCTTTGACATTCTTAAAAAGAAAATTATTTGAAAAATCAGTGGTTACCCCTGGTTCAGAATTGGTATGAAGCGAATAACGTTCAGGAACGTGTTTACTATAAGTTGTCGTTGGTGCGAAATCTGTGTTTAGTCTTATTCCCATTTTGAACTCACTCACTGTTATGTTTTTTAGTTTTGGTGATAATGATATGGTTACGCTTCAAAATTGGTCTTTTTATTTATGAACGGGTATAAATTAATTGTGATTTATAACATCGTTGCTTATAATCTTTCTATGAATTTAAGAAATGTGCGACTATGAATTATTGTATATAGGTATTTTTGATATGGCTGTTTTAATTAATTTGGTCTGTTGATGATTCTTTGATTATGAAAATTGCAAAGGTTGTTATGTCGATTGTTTTGTTTTATACCTACTGTAATTGTAAAGGTTTTTTTTTATACCATAAACAATGAAAAAAAAAAAAAAAAAGGGACCCATCAAGGGTGCCCATTATCCCCACACATTTTTGCCATGGCCATGGAGCCACTAGCGCAGGCGGTTCGGGCAGAACAAAGGGTTCAAGGGGGATCTACAGTAGCCAGTGGCACTCAGAAAATAGCCCTCTATGCAGATATTTTACTATTCCGAAAAGACACAGCACAGTCTCTCCCCAGGGTCATCATGTTGCTGGACAGGTTCGCGAGAGTCTCAGGGTTTCACCTCAATTATACTAAGTCCAAGGCCCTCAACATCGCGCGAGACCCAGAGTAGGTAAAGGAGTGGGGGAGGTGCTACCTGTTAAAATGGGACCAGAAGACCATGTCATATCTGGGGGTAAATTTGGCACCCGCATATGAGAGACTTTATGGGGCTAATATCCCAGGGTCACTAAAAACGGATAGAGGATCTCAAACAATGGGATATGCAGGGGTTGTTCTGATTTATTACGGCCATAAAGATGTCCCTTCTCCCAGGTTCTAGTATGTGGTGGGCGCACTCCCAATACAGATCCCAGGCTCAGCGATTAAAAACCTCTAGAGAGAAATCATGTCTTTCATTTGGAAAAGGAAGAGGCCTGGGGTCCCTAGAAATGTCCTTTTCCGCCCGCAAGCGCTCGGGGGGGGGGGGTTGGGAGTACCAGACTTCCGCAGATATCTATGGATGGCACAAGTGGCACCGATGCTTCAATGGGCTCCCCGAGAGAATCAGAACCTATGGGCAACCTTGGAAAGGGAGGTGACAAACAAACCCCTGGAGAGCTTGGCCTTCCTGCCTCCAAAACACAGGGGGAGAGGGGGCATGCTGCTGGAGACAAAGGCCACCCTATGGTATTGGGATAAAGCATTACGGGGGAAGAAAATAAAATTAGGAGGATACCCATTTACACCAACAGCCCACAATCGAGATTTTACACCGGAAATGCAACCCAACTTTTGGCTGCACTGGGGAGAAGGGCAGACCCTGGTACTAGGGGATTTTTATACGGAAGGGAACTCCTTGACATTTGCAGATTACAAAAACAAGTTTCAGATACCTGAAAACGAGCGCTTTCGATACGCCCAAATTAGGTATTGGATCACAAACACAAGGAAGGGGCTAATAGAAGCCGAATAGGGCTGGAGCTTACGGTAAAGGAGAGGGTACTGGAGAAGGGGGTGTCGAGGCTTTACCGATTGTTGGACTGGTCGGACCCGGAAGAAACCCTACTATACATGTCGAAATGGTAGCGGGACTTGGGGGAACCCATTACTGGGGAGACATGGAGTCAAATATGGTGACGGGCAACGAAAAGCTTGAAGTGCATATGAACTATGTCTGAGGTGGTACATGACGCCACAACACATGCATTCCATTAACACGGGCTACCCCTCAAGTTGGCGGGGCTGTAGGCAGACCGGGGATTTGATTCCCATGTGGTGGGCTTGTCCGGTCGCTGAGACATATTGGAAAGAAATTCTAAGCCACATCAAGGAAGTGACTAAGGCGCAACTACCTCTTGATCCAGCGGTGGTGCTATTGGGAGCACCAATGAAGGGAATCTATGCTGCCACGGGATGTAGTGCCACCCTCATCACTCATATGCTGAATGCGGCCAGAATTAATTTACCACAGGCATGGAAGAACAAGCAAGGGTCGGTGGTAGCAATTTGGCGGGTGAGGTTATGGGGAGTGATGGCCATGGAAAAGGTGACGGTACTGGCATATGGATCCTACCAAAAGTATCTGGCTAATTGGATGCCCTTTCATGAGTTCATGGTGGATAGGGAGCAAATGTATTTCAAGCCAAATATACTTCTCAAGGTCCCTATTCTCTGATACGTGGGTGTAGGTTCAGCCTGATCAGCACAACGGAATGTACCAGTACAAAGTGTTGTAACTCAATCTTATATTGATATGTTAAATGATATGTTAAATGGAAAGGAGGGTTATAAAAAGTAAAAATGATGAGCACATATGCAACTGAGATGATAGTTGAAATTAAGAGCTGCACAACTAAGAGTGTATAATGTATACTGTGAATGTGTATCCCTGGCTAATTCAAATAAATAAAGTGAATTAAAGAAAAAAGATGGGTAACAGCTGACTGCAGCATATTCACCACTAGCTGAGAGATTGAGGCTGACAAAGGAATCTTCCGACTTATTCTTGGACAATCCTTCAACAAATCACCTGCTCTGCCACAATACATGCATATACCCTCCCTTAATCTCTGTTCTTGTTCCTCCTTGGCTAAAGGACCCCTTGGTTTAGATGGTAGGGCCTAAATTCCAGTATAACTGCCCCTCCTCAAGACCCTTCCTGATGGAAATTCTACTGAATTTCTGGGAAATGTTTCCTACGCTCTCCCTTATGTTCATGGAGCCTTAAATCCAACTGCATAACCAGAGCGATTGGTCAAATCTTTGCAAGATGAAGGCCTATCAACCACAGAAGTGCATCCTTCAGCTCCTCCCTCACACCTATATAAAACAATGTTGCACCTTTCTCCTCAGGCCACTTAGCTTCCAATACCGGAGATTTGAATTGTGTGATGTTACGAACAGTATCCAGTCATTATTTCGAAATACAAAGCATCGAAAACAAATCCATTGAATACTTACCATCGAAAAGCCATTCCCTTGAATAGCCATTCCCTTGAAAAAATGTGATGGTTCCATCGACATGTTAAGGGTAAGTATTGGGTTGGGGATAGGGTTAGTTTAAGGGTTAAATCAGGGTTAGGGTTGGGGCTGGGGTTAGGGCTGGGGTTTGGGATAGTTTAAGGGTTAAATTGGGGTTAGGGTTGGGGTTAGGGCTAGGGTTAGTTTAAGGGTTAAATTAGGGTTAGGGATGGGGCTTGGGTTAGTTTAAGGGTTACATTAGGGTTAGGGTTGGAGCCAGAGCTAGGGTTAGAGTTAGGGTTGGGGCTAGGGTTGGGGCTTGGGTTAGATTAAGGGTTAAATTAGGACTAGGGTTGGGGCTAGGGTTAGGGTTGGAGGAGTTAGGGGGAGAACCCCCCCCCCCCAATATAAAAAAACAAAATGTTACAAGGGGCAGCCAGTGCTGAAATTTCAGCACTGGACAACACCATGTAACGTTTTAAAGCTAGGAAAAATGCATCGAAATGCTACTTTTTACATGTAAAAGTGCATTTCCATTGAAACCAGTCCATGAATATTGTTGATGGACTGGTTTAGATGGAATTGCACTTTTACATGTAAAATATAGGTTTTCGATGCTTTGGCATTCGACTGTTTGTAGTTTGCAAGTCGAGGGAATCACTATAAACCGTTACTAACCTATTTACTCCCTTGCCTTAATTTCCCAAATTCATATCCACTTCTTGGGATCCCTGCCATTTGCCAAAATCTCTCAAAGATTCCTGTAAATCATCCAAGAGGGGGCTCTTTTGGCTAACTAGTGGAACGGCCGAAGCAACTGCATCCCCAGATAAATAGGAGAGAATGAAGGCTACCTTTGAAGCCCCCATAGGGAACACTTCAGGTCTACATAAAAAGTGTAACTCGCACTGAGTAACAAACATTTACAATTTCCTAGACTCCCCTCCAAACCAATCTGGAACAGCTAAAGGAATATGTAAGTGACACTCCCTGAACACCAAATTCTTAGTCTGATATTCCTGTCCCTATTCCTGAGTTAAATACCGGGGTTCCAAAGCCTCAAACATATCCTTAGGTAAATTAGTTACTTGAGCCTGCATGACCTTCACCTTTCACCCAAGTTGTCCACCTTAACACTGAAAGATTGATTTTCACTTATGTCTGCCCTCAGCTCTTGTCGTAATTCTAAAAGCACTTTGCCTGTGGGGTGCATAACAGCTCAGACAGAGAAATCACCTTGGGCCTTTCATACTGTAATGCATACATGCCAACATTCTGAGGCACCTAGTAGGCATCTTTACAGTTCGAGAGGGACTTTCTGCATTGTGTGCTGAATGTTTAGTTTCAGCGCACTATGCCGGCGAGTTGAAGTACCCCAAGTACAAACTTTAAGCGACTTTAGTTTCCTCTAAATTAGTAATTGTTTACTTGCGGAATGAGGACTGCTAACATATAATCAGAACTAAAAAAACTCTAACACTAGAGCCTAGCTCCCCAATGTGCTGCGCTCCCACCAGTAAAGTCAGCTGCTATTCTTCTTCCACACATTACTTCTAGCTTCTTGGGTTTCTTATAAATTCAATCAATTATGCCTCAAAAGGGGAAATGCTGAAGTAAACATCCTGACTCTTCCAAGTACTGAGATGAAAGGCAGTTGGGAAACAGTCAGAACGTCCAGCCTGCCATTAGGTTTCCAAATGAGATCATTGCTGAGCTAACCCACCATCTTGGCCTGGGTTAAAGTCCAATACTCCATTTTGAGCACTGAAATGTGCTGATCTCTGAGAAAGACCATTATGGAAACATGAAAGTATATGGCTCCTTGCCCAACACCCTGCCACTGTCGGTGATCTCCCACGCCCGAGTATCCTAGCACCTAGTCTTGACCCAGTCCCAAGCCTTCCCATGTGCCCGACAAGCAATTTCTGGATGCCAGATGGCAGGAAGTCACTGGCACATGGACCAACAAGATCGCCTTCAATCAGGCATACTGTCGGGCTCACTGATCAGTCCGCCTGCATGTCTCGCAGGGCGCTCCCTTTCAGGTCCCTGTGTATCAGGCGATCGTCACCACTGATGCCTCCCTCGAGGGTTGGGGTGCCCACACAGGACATTCACGCACCAGAGTCCTCTGGCTCCCAGTGGAGAAAGTGTTGCACATCAACGTCCTGGAACTACAGGCAGTCTTGTGGGCCCTCAATTCTTTTCAGCCTTAGCTCCAGGGGAACATGGTGAAACAGGGCAGGATGCGCTCCCCCGTGCTCTCCCTCGAAGCACAGAATCTGTGGCGCTGTGCCATTGCTCAACGCATGTTCCTCATCCCATTTTACCTGTAAGGCATCAAAAATACAATTGCGCACTCTCTCAGCAGGGAGCTGCAGTACTGCCACGAATGAGATCTTCAGCAGGCACAAGGGTCTCGTCTTTTGAATGGGTGGGGTCGCCCTCAAATCAACCTATTTGCGACACCTACCAACGCCAAGTGTCAGAGGTTTGCTAACGGGTACCCTCAGTCAAGGAGTCTGGGGGACTCCTTCTTGTTCCCTTGGGAGGCCGCTTCCTGTATGCTTTTTAACAGATTCCGCTATTGCTGCATGTGATGAACACACTCAGACATTGCCACTGGAATATGATTCTCATTGCACCGGCATGGCCCAGGCAGATCTGGTACTCTGACCTTATCCATCTGTCAGTGGCTCCGGCCATCAAACTGCCTCCACTTCCGGACCTCCTCCCCAGAGAAGGAGGGTCAATCCTGCACCACAACCCAGCATCTCTGAGCCTCATGGCCTAGCCACTGCAGCCCTAGAATTTGGACACTACTCGCTGCCTTTGGAATCTAAGAAGATTCTAGCAAAGACCAGACCCCCTCTACGCGTGCTTGCTACA
Organism: Ambystoma mexicanum; assembly: GCF_040938575.1. Taxonomy (NCBI): domain Eukaryota; kingdom Metazoa; phylum Chordata; class Amphibia; order Caudata; family Ambystomatidae; genus Ambystoma; species Ambystoma mexicanum. The sequence goes on along the minus strand of NC_090923.1, from coordinate 344,529,013 downwards.
AACACAAGTGGAAGCGTTTTACAGTGTGGTGTTAACCACAGAAGATTTCTCCACTGCACGTGACAGCGCCGCAGCTTCTTCTGTACCTGCTCTTGCTAGCCAAAGCTGGCCTTTCCCACGCATCTATCAATGTTCACCAGGCTGCCATATCCCGGTACATACGGGCTCCGGGCAGGTGCTCCCTGTGGTCGTACAGGTTCCCAGACTTATGGGGCCTCCATTTGAACTGATGCATCGAGCCACTTTGAATTTTCTATCATGGAAGACCACCTTCTTGGTGGTGATCACCTCTGCCACGTGGGTCGGGGAAATACTGTAAACCTCCATATTTGTCGTTCCACTCAGCTAAGGTGTTTCTGCAAACTCATCCCTCCTTTATGCCAAAGGTACCATCGGACTGTCATGATGCCCGCTCCCAGGGAGCCGGTTCAAGCCCGACGTCCCCGAAAGCGGACATCCAGTCCCCAAGGAAGGACCCAGCAACCCATATAGGGGCCCTTTGGACAGTCTCCTGGTGCCTATGGCGCCAGGCTCAGAAAAGACATCAGTCCTGGCGCCATAGGCGCCAGGCTCATTATGGGAATGCTTGGGTGCACTTACCTGATGCAGACCATGCTGCAGGATCCTGGCCTCCTTGAGGCCTGAAAGGAACTACTTTACCTGTGGGACTAACTCACCATCCGGGAGTGGTCGGGGGAGGATACATACCTGGAACTTCTTCCAAGGCTATTTAAACCCCACCCGAACAGCCACACGTGCTTCGCGTTGTTATGCATCTAGCAGCTGGATGCTCACCGTGTCTGCTCCTGCATCCTGACTTCTGCCACGCCTGCCAGCATCCTGAATCACCTGCAAAGGAAGAGAAGAAGAGAACAGAAGAAGGAAGACTCCTTACCTGCTAAATCCGCATCCCGGAGACATCTCTCCGACAATCCTGAAAAGGAAGACTTTAATTTAAAAGCTCATCGCGTCAATCGCTGCAGCGCCCCATTCCACTCACCTTTACAGGGCGCATCCATGTTCAGCAGCGATCATCCGGATTCGCCGTCACGCCCCAGCGCCTAGGGAGAAAAAGACCAGAACAAAAGGTGAGAGAGAGAGAAGGGAATAAGGAAAGCTAAATCTCCATGTTAAGACTTACCTCTTGATTCATTCCCTCTTCATTTCGGGTCCGCGCCGCATCCTGGCATCTCCAGACCCCGGCCCCTAAGGGGAAAAAGAGACATCAGCGTTAATGAGCGAATGAAAAGACATTACCAAAAAACGCTCATTAAAGACTTACCTGATTTCTACAAGGATTTCACCTCTCATCTCGGGTCGGTGCCTGTTCCCCGGCATTCCGTACCCCGGCCCCTATGGGGAAAAAGACACTAGCATTAGTACATTAATGCATGGACACAAGGGGAACCTCTTATCAAAAAACTTACCTGGAAGCCAAGCAAGTTTGGTTCTCACCAATCTGAAAATCCAGTGAAGTAACTGGATACCAACGCGCCCCTGCATCAGAAGCAGGATGGAGAGCTCGTCCTTCCAGACCCTAAGAAGGATACTTCTGCGAGCCAGACAAGCCAGATTTGGGGGCCCGGTCCAGTCCGTCTTCCGAACCCTACGCATCACCTTAGAAGAGGTCACAGCAGCGCAAACCAGGCCAGCGCCTCTGTGGGAGTCAGGGTAGCGTAACACGGACATTCATCTAAACAAGCCTTTGGTTCTGCCCGTTTTTTTTGTATATTCTTCTTCGCCTGCTCAAAAGGGTGTTGCATTCGCTGCCCGTTGCGTGTGCTCTGAAGTTCTATGTTGCACGCACAAAGGACATTCAAAAGACTTTTCAGCTTTTCATCAATTCTGGACCTGTGGGACATGGGAAGGGCCTGTCTAAGGCTTCCATCTCCAGTTGGCTCTCCGGCTGTATCATGCATTGCCATCGTCTGGCCAACAGACCTATTCCATGCCAGCCAAGAGCCCATTCCACCAGAGCCATTGCAGCAACAACAGCATTCCTCTCTAGTGTTCCCCTGCGTGACATCTGCTATGTGGAGGTCTATCCACACCTTCACAAGATTCTACTGTGTCGACAGTGATTCCAGGGAGGAGACCCGGGTCGGCCAAGCAGTGCTGCGCAACCGGTTTGTTTGGGATATTTGTATTTATTTATTTGTATTGCGCACCTGGCCCTGGGGCATCTGGGCGCATAGGTAAGTGTTCTGATCCAGGGGTAAGTGTACTGCTTCTGTGAGCTTTGCCACCTCCGGTGGTTATGTACATGTACTGCTGTGTAATTGTATTCATGGGCATGTGTATCTCTCCAAGACCCCATGCCGGAGAAGGAACACGTTACTTACCTGAAACTCTTGTTCTCCAGCATGGGTCTTGCATGGATTCACATGCGAAACCTCCCTCCTTCTCCTCTCTGGCTTTTCTTGGTTTATACTGCTACTTTACGTGCGCAACCAAATCTGAAGATGGCCACCAGGGGTGGATTTTAGGAGGACGAGTGTCATTGGCTGGGGCAGTATGACCCAAAGTGACACTGATGGGCTACAGATGAGACAAGCAGTTTTTTGCTTAAAGCTCAACTGCTTTAATTTTACAGAGGATTCCCAGCCTGACGGGGAATATTAATGAGCATGTGAATCCATGCAAGACCCATGCTGGAGAACAAGAGTTATAGGTAGGTAACTTGTTCCTTCCCCTGATGGTGGTGGCTTTCCCCTCTCCATTGAGAGGGAACTGGCTCAGGAAGTCCACATTTCCTTGTTCTTTTCCTTTCTGGTGTTCCACCATGAAACAAAAAGTTTGTAAGTATAGCAACCATTTAATTACTCTGGGATTCGTGTCTTTTCATAGGCTCATTCAGGTCAATAATGAGTGGTTGGAAACCAACCTGAATTATCTTCCTGTTAAAAAATATGTCAGATGTACGATGGCTAATGCTTCAAGCTCTACTGTAGCCTCTGATTGCTCTATGGAAAGATTTTCCAGCTAGTGTACAACACTGGATGTTCAATCCTGTCGTTTCCTGAAAGAGCACTGCACCCAAGGCACCTTTAGTAGGGTCAGTCTGTAGAAAAAACTATTTTTAAAGTCTGGCATCTTAAAAACTGGTTCCTTACAAAGTATAGTTTTCAGGCCATTGAAGCTAGCTTGTTCATTCTTGTCCCAAGTTAGCTTATACCCCGTAAGTTCTGAGTTCTTAAGCCTGTGGGTGAGGTTAGCCACCAACGTGGAGTAGTTTGGGATAAACCTTTGATAATATCCGGGCCACGAAGGCTCAAAGATTGTGCTTCTTAGAGGTTGTCTGTTGTACTGCCTTCACTTTCTGTACCAGAGATTGAATAAGGCCATTGCCCACAAAGTATCCCAGATATGCTACAGCCAACTGGGCTAGGTGGCACTTTCGGGGATTTGCTCTCAAGCCTGCTTGTTAGGGAGAATTCTCATTTCATGGCTAATTTCCCTTACCTAGGGAGTCCCTCAGCAGCTTTGCTAGATCTCTGGAGTCATTTCTTTCCGCTTGGTAAGAGTGCGAGCTTTTCACCCACTCTTACCCAGGTTTTGCTATGTGTCTTTTACCTGTTTTAATGAATGTGGGCTCTGGAGTACACCACTTCAGTGGCCCCCTTCTTTTGTGTGTTGCACAGCACCTTCAGTGCAGTGACACAGGGATGTCGTTCAGACTTCCCACCGACTCCATTTCTGAGGCTGACTACTGTCCCCCAGAAAAGAGTAAAGTTGCCATTAACTTTACTTAGTCAATTTAACCACAGATCCAGTACACCCCATCTTACATGGAGTACTGGAAGGGTTAACTCTTAGCCTTTTTTATCTGTACCTCCTAGAGCATTGTTTCGCTCTTTTAACATTTAGACTTGGCTGGTGGCAGTGGTATCTGCCCTAAACTTTTCTACTGCAGTTATCTTATATAAACGTGGTAGTATTGTAGGCTATTGTATTAGCCTCGAACTTAAACCCGCTTGACCAAATACTTTTTCTTTTGGCTCCGGTGCGGTTTATCCGCCATTCTTTTTGTTAAACTCCTTCTTGTGTTTTACTTTTCGCGGCAAACCAGGTTTGCCTTCTTTGTTTTCTGTCTTTTGGCGGGCTTCTACCAATAAGCCCTCCTCTAGGCGCCTGGGTGGGCTGAATGTGAGGGAGGGGTGTAGTCATCCCCTGCACAGGGTATCCTAGGAAACCCAAGTCGCACTTTTTCATGATTGGCTGAGGCGGTTGTCCGGGCTGGACAAACCCCCCTGCTGTGTGATTGACAGCCAGGCTGTGTGAATGGGGGATTTTCGCATAAAAGGCAGGTCTCTTGGGCTGGAAGTCGGAGAGTCGCCACTGGAACTACAAGGAACCAAAAAGAAGCGGAGGAGAGGTCGACTGCTGCAACTATCCCATACCGGTGAAGCCCTGCTGCAGTCCTGAGCTATCTACCCTTCAACGACTAAGAGAAGATCCAGTCCGGAGTCTTCTTTCCTTGAGCCTGGTGGGGATAACCAGCTCATCATCTTCAGTCAGAGGAATCCCTTCGTGGTCAAAATCGCTGCACACTACTCTAGTGGTCCTGATAGCCACCTGAAGAGCCTCTCCTGTTTTTAAGGAGCGCACCTTTTATTCATCATCGTCGCTGCTGCCGGCATCATCCCTGTGTGGTGCAGACCCCCTCATCGTCCTTCTTCTTGCCGAAGCTCCAGGAATCGTGGGTCTGCAGGAAACTACCAGGAACAACTGCCGTGGCACCAGCTTCATCCTTTGAGAAAGGTACTGTGTCCTGCTTGAGAAATTTGGGTGAATCCCTCTTTCTCTTCCTTAAGGCTTGTCCTTACTTTTCCCTCCTTCTTATAACTTTTGCTTCCGAACATTGACAATATCAAAGTACTCTTGGCTACGTTGAATCGTGAACTGTCCGACGGTGTGATCCTCGACAACACGCACCCGGTGTCACTTGACCCTGACTCCGGCCCTTTGACTCTTGAATTCCTGTCTATGAATGTTCTTGAATTCTGTCTGCCTAACTATAATATTGCCTATGATTTTTGCCTCCAACTCCCTCTAGGTATCTCAGGTGCTAAGTGTGTTTTTGCCCCGGTAGCATTTCTTGTCGCGGATACACGTTTATTTAGTAGACCGAACTGTCAAAAAGCGATCGCAATCGTATTCACGGTAACGTGTCTTATTTCATAACACCGGTCCATTCAAACACAGGGTACTTACCTTGAGTCATACCATACAAAGTGAATTGGTTAGTTGTAGTATATTTTATATGTGATTTTGAATTTAATAGAAGTGTTGTGTTTATAACAAATGGTTTAAAAATAAATGTACTTATATTTTTCTACCTGAAACCTTGAGTCAGTGTTTGCTTGAGTCACAGTCATTGTGGTCCCTTTGTGCAATCTCTGCTACTGCTCATATACTCTTGAGGTAAGCCTGGCTGCTCCGCTACTGCTACCACTTTAACATAGTAGTACAGGCTTGTACCAAAGGTAAAACTTGTATTGCCACCTGTAGTCTTAATTGTGTGTAGTGGTCCCTAAGGGCACTGCACAGGATTCTGCCTGACTGCTTTCCTTGGAGCATGGTTGATGATCGAATATAGATGGTTGAGATGTTATATATGACTATGTTGTTGAGGTATGCTCTGCACGAAGAAATGTAGGGTTTTAATATTCTGTTGATTCGCCTTTTGAAAGGTGGAAGGAGCTCCATGGAGAGCAAAGGTAAGATGAAACAGGCCTTGGGGTGTTGAGAATGCAGTCTTTTCTCGGTCCTATGGATTTAATGGAACCTGCCAGAACCCTTTGGTCAAATCAAGGGTAGAAATGTACTTAGCTGTACCTAGCTTTTCGATTAGGTCATCAATCCTGGGCACTGGGTAATTTTCAAAGATGAACATTTTATTTAGTTTCCGGAAATCTATACAGAAACGCCAGGATTGATGGGGTTTGGACACTAAGACAATAGGGGAGGACCAGGAACTCTCAGAGGGCTTGAACATGTCAGCATTGAGCATCACCTGTTCAATTAAATTACTTTTCTTCTTGTTTATGGGATCTTATAGAGTTTTAGGTGCACAGTTTTTCTGCCGGTATTCGGATGTAATGGAAGAAATGTGTGACTCTACCTGGTTGTTTCAAAAAAACTTCAGAGAACTGGAAGAGTAGGTCACAAAGGTCTTTTTGTTGTGAAGGTGCTATGTTTGTGGAAATTGGTGTTCCTATTCAGACTCTCTTAGGAGAGCGCCCATTTTGACCATAGCAGTCTCTCTAGGGTCTGTCCTCCACTCTTTAAGGGGCAGTAAGGATCTCCTTCAGGAATCTTGCTCTAGCCAAAAAGGGTAACAAATGTTTTAATTTCTCCAGTATGGGGTCTGGCATTGATTCACATTCTCATGAATATTCGCCGTCGTCAGACTGGGAATCTTCGGTAAAAGTAAAAACAGTTTCCCTTTCATTTTTAAACTATATTTCTCCTCTAAACCAATCACTGTTCTCTGCGTCATACTGCCCCCATTCAATGATAGTCCTCTCGCTAAGCCTCGCCTCTGGCAGCCATCTTCAGATCTTTACTGCACGCTTCAGTCTTGGGAGTCCTCGAGTTTCTCTCTGAGCTATTTATACATTTCTTTGACTTGTTCGATGAGAAAAGTTCAATTTATGTTCCAAATAGCCTGTGTGCTTTTTTCCTCATCTGCCGGCAACGGGGGACCCTGTGTCGGTGAAGCTTTGTGCCCCTCAAGGGCGAAGATTCATCAAAGTTTCTAGAAGGCCATCTTGGGCCTACTTCGCACCCTACGACCATGATGGAGGAGAAGAAGGGAAGGTTCCTCTTCAGACCCTGCACCAAATGCGGGCTACGGAATGTGTTTGTGGAAGGCAATGACTCTACTGCCTGCACCCGGACCATAAGCAGATAGAGTGTGAAATATGCCTCGGTTTCTCAAAGAAAACGATGAACGACATGCATAGTAGGCTGGCAGCGTGGGTTAACTCGAACAAGGCCTCTGCCCCGTACTCCAAGCTGGGGCATGGCTCATCCAAGACCAGCCGGTCCGAAGAGTGGTCTTCTAAGTCCTTTGAGGTTGCCCCATCTATAGGGGTCCAAGATAAGGCCAAGAATTGCAAGTCCGAGTCCACCGGGTTCGCCGCTGATGGGAGTCCAAAGTTGGATAGGGCGCCATCAGTATTGCCTTCTGCCTCCATAGCCAGCCTATCATCGAGCTCTTCTTCAAAAAGGAAGTCATCCACCCCAGCTAAGCTGTGGGAGGGATCAGGTAAGCCATGAACAGCATAGGTGAAGGCCGCGCAGCCCAAGCAGGCTCAACCATTGCAGACAAAGGCTTCATCAGCGACTTCTAGATCTACTACTACAACGGCAGCTACGGACAGTGATCATACGAGGGTGGCTCCTGTAGTGCAGAAAGTGTCACCACTGCAGAGGCCTTCACCAAGGCTGCAGGCACTCCAGAAGGGGTTAAAGTTACTGGCCCAGGTCCCGGGTTCAGAACCCTCAGGTAGAAAAAAAGGTAGTGGCGAGGAGGCCCCCGAAACAGTCCTCCCTGGTCGCTGTTCAACCTATGGATATCTCATCCACGGATGACGGTCAAGTGTACGTGCATACGGTCCACGAGGATGATGACAGCGGTGGCGGTGCAGGGCCTAGTTTTCCTTCCATACCCTCTCAGCCGAGGGGCATTTCCTTGGACATTCTATTGACTCTCCACACCTTGGTGTCCGAGATCCAGCTGAGTATCCCCCCGGCACCCAGGGTATCCCAGGCTCCTGAAAAGCCTCTGCCTGCAAAAGAGGAAGCGTCATCTGATACCCTAGTATTAACCTTATCAACCATGTCGGGCCCCAACTCCCCAAGCAGACCCGGAGAGGGGTACTGGTACGGATACGGCCACAAGTACAGACGAGGACGAAGATTAATACTTCGTCCCAGCGGACAATGAATCACATCATTTGAATGCTCCGCATAGAGTTTCCCCACCGGACGAGGTGGGATCGTTCAACTCTGATCGCCAGGGCCTCCAAGCTATTCCAGCTGGTGCCTGAGGAAACCAAGAAGGAGGGCTTCTTGTATGAAAGGCGAGAGGACAAAGGAAAGAAGATCATGGCAGTGCCTTTTCTGGAAGACATTTGGGAGGAGTGCTTGGCCCTCATGAAAAACCCTTGCATGGCTCAAGTCAAGCGGGATAGGCTGGAGAAGAAGTATAGAGTGTCAGACTTTGCACCCAAGTGCCAGAAGTTGCAACCGTCACCGGACTCTCTGGTGTTGGCAGCCACAAGGACACATTCAACTAACCCGGCCTCATTTTCATCAGTCCCTCCGGACAGCACGGAAAAAAGGATGGACGCCATGGCAAAGAAGGTGATCTACACAGCGGCGGCCACAATCAAAACGGCCAACACCTTGGCGAGCCTAGCCAGGTACAACAGGGAATTGTGGTACAAACTAGGACCGATCCTGGAGTTTCTCCCTGACGATAAGCAGATGTAAGCCCTCGCCCTTTTTCAGGACGAGGAAGGGTCGTCAGAATTTGCCATCACGGTGGCAGTGGACATTGCTGACACAGATTTCCGGCAAATGGGAAATGGTATCTGCCTATGTCAACGGGGATGGATGAAGGCCACTAACTTCAGTCAGGAGGTCCAAGTGGAGGTGCTGGACATGCCCTTCGACGGTGAGATTCTGTTTGGAAAGGCTGCTTTCTTATAAATGGTATTATCCTTTTTGCGCCAACTGATTCAGATAGTTTATTCCATTATTTACATTTCGCTCCTTTTGTGTTGCTCCAGTTTTACAATAGAGTGTCCCCAAGGTGAGATCCAAAATGATCAGTTAACACATTCAGTAATTTGCAAATGTAATTTATACCATAGTTTCGATGTATGACTGTCACAGTTTCCATTAATAACTCTCTACACGTGATTCACCTCTTACATTAAGAAGGTTCATCAGGAGAGAATCTGTGATGGTAAAATAGATAATAATGTAATGTTTTCCCCATTTATAATACATAGACAAACGTTACAAAACATACAAGAAGTGATTTTAACACTTGACATTCTTGGGAAATTAATCCCATGCTTCTTTTTTGGCTAAACTTAGCCTCTCACCTTAGGATACTTGAAGATTGCAGTTTCAAAATGTTTCAGATTAATTAGTATCATTTGCCTTTTTTAATTTTTTGGTTATCCAATGTATGGATCCTAATCTTCCAGTTTGGGATTTTTAGAATGGGTAGAACAGGACATGAGAAAGAAAACAAAACAAAGAGGAGGATATTGAGATTGCTCTAAACCTCTAAGTGTCTAATACACTTTTAAAGTTAGTAATAGGATTAGCTCCGCACGGGATGCAGGGTACATTAAAGTTCTTACTTGGGTTGAAACCAGAAAGGGAGAGGATACAATTGTCCCCATTCAGATGCAGCTGATCCGTTGCACGGATCAAGACTGTGTTTACCAGGATTTTATGGTGCTTAGCGCTGCCATGATGACATCATCACGACCACGGTCGTTAGCGCGATGCCGTCACTACGCCGCTGCGCCCATTTTCAGATGAGCATAAATTCTGGACGTCCAGAGGTTTCTCAATTTTTGTTTTTGATCCATTATTACTTGTATTCGGGAGTACCTCTCTTTATCACTTTTTTCCAATATGAGTCTTTAATATCTCTTCTTAGATCTGCTTCCAGGAGCATTTGTTTATGCTTCTTGGCTTCTCCTTCTGCTATTATTAAACCTCGCAAGGTGGCTTTTGCATCTTCCCATACTATGTTAAGCCTGATTTCTCCTGTATCATTTGTTTGGAAGTAGAATGTTTCCTTCATCTCTTTATGAAAAACTCTGTCTCCAAACAGCATGTCATTGCAGATCAATCTCTGCTCTCTCCTAACAGTGCTTCCCGGATTGAGCGTGACCTTTACCAGGTCATGGGCAGACCACCTCACTGTATGAATCAAAGCTTCCAAGACTGTATGTTCTTGTTCAGCTTCCATCAGTATTTGACCAATTAGAATGTACTTTTTGTGGGGTATTGTATACAAATTTTATTCCCTTTTTCCTGGTTTGACCTCCCACCATGTATCAGATAGGAAATGTTTCTGTAGATGGTGGCTTAGTTTGTTGTCTTGCTGATATCTCACCCGTATTGCCCCTTCATGAATAGAGCACCAATCTATATTCAGATCAGTGACAATTTTGAAGACCCCCGCCCCCATTCAAGTTTCCCCTTCTTCCATTTGAATAGCAGTTCAAAGGCTTCATTGTAATAGTAAAATCCATCTGATTCAGCTTCAAAATAAAGCGGAAATACCTGGCAAAAGGTTTTGTAGACCACCATTTACTCATGCCCATTGGCCCATGCCCTGAAAGACCTGTGCTGAAAACCCGTAGAAAAGTCTGGATCACCAAGGAAAACCTAGGATAGACGATAATGGGCCCAAACCCTTTCATGCTCCACACTGGCTGTTTGCGTTATTCCAGTAGTGTATAAGGTCCCAACAATAGACACCAAAGGGACACCCCCATTATGCAAAGAGTCCCAGAAGTTGGAAAGAGAGGTTGGGACAAAGGGATCCTAGTGACCCTCTGCTCTAGCTCAACCCATTTAGCTCTATTTACCAAGTTCTTCCAATCAAACATTTGAGACAATTGTGCATCAAAAATCTAATTTATTACATTTGGGACTCAATACCTCCCAATAGGGTCCATTAAACCTCACCATCCTTAGCCCATATGAATTTGAAGATGTTTGTTGTTGCAGTTTGTGGGTGAAGTGTCCTGGAACCCGCAAAGGGAGATCCAAAGAAATATACAAAAGTGAGAGCTTCAATTTCATCTTTTTTTAATATATATAACCTTTTATTGTTTTGACATAAAAAAAAATTACATAACAAACATGTGCGATTGCTTGGTAAAACATCCTCAGAAGTGTGTCATTTAAATTGAAGTCACTGTGGCAGAGAGAAGATCGTCATAAGGAAAAATCAGCCCAGGCCAAGGAACAGGCAAAAAACTGAAAATAATGGGACCATACCTCAGCCCTCCCCCATCCACCAACCCCATGCCTTCTGTAATTTCTGGGGGAAGCCTCTTGCATTATATACTTGCCTGTCAATTGACACAAACCTAACAATCTCGCCAGACCTTCGACTGAGTCTTGGGCGAACCACTGAACACCACATTGCCGCAATTATTATTTTAGTCAGTCCAATTGTTAAGGCTAGAAACACCTTTTCATACCTGGTGAACCCCACCTCCCCCAAAATTCGCAGCAATGCCAGTTTCGGTTCACAAGGCACCTGCAACCTGAGCAGCGATGTTTTCTACAGATACACTTCCCCCAGAAAACCTGGATTTGTTCACATTCCCAATTTATCTTGATAGAGGTGATTTGACCCATCCAAGAAATGTCCTGGGTTTCCAATCTTGCTAAATCAGTGGTGAACTGTTTCAGGAGTACATGGAAATGATGTTGAAACAGATCTCTGTAGCAAGGGGTTATTTTGATCTTCAGATAATCCAGAGTCCCCTAGCCGAACGGAAGGAAAAATCGCTTGCCAGCTGGGCAATCACCTGAGGCGCCTCTAGGATATTAAACCCTACTGACTTATTATGGTTTGTAGTAAAGCCTAAGGCAACTGCGAAATCTCAAACTCATGCACCAAGAAGGGTAATGTAGATGACATTACTTCTATGTCCCTTCCCTTTTCCTCCGTACTTTGTCGGAGTGTCCATCCCATGGGAACAGGACCAGTACATTTGCACAGCAAACAAAAGAGCTTTAAAGGTCAGGCAGATATAATGCCAGTCCCCCTATCGAAGGTCTTATTGACATCTAATAGCAACAAGCCCATAGCAATGGACAAAGCCTCCTTAATTCAATCAAGTATAAAGCTCTTTCAACATTATCATGGGAATTACAATCAACTATAAAACCATATTGGTCTGTGCTAAATGAGTCCGGTTGAGAGTCAAGTCTCTACCCAGTTCGACGCTTTTGTTTGTTGGAGGTACAACCTGTGTGTATCCTGCTGCGGTGCCTTTAAGCTGAAAGGCCAGCCCATCAAGAAGTGGCACATAGCGCTGGCGCGGCTGAGAGTCCAGTCTCTCCCCAGTCCCTCATGAGTCACTATCGAGCGCTGCCAATATTTCGGAAACTTCAGGTTCTAATTTGCTGAGGGATTGCTGAATCAAAGGAAGAAGTGGGCGCACGAACGCAGCAAAAGCAACGGCTGCAAATGGCCTCAGCAAGACAAAGTGAAAGTGACTCAACCTGCAAGGTGAATGAATGTGCTGCGAGTAACGTGGGCGGGATGCCAGATAATTTCGAAAATAAAGTGTACACACGGACAGCTACAGTTATAGACATTGCTGTAAACATGGTGCAGAAGAAAAGTGGCAGTGAAATTGACATAGAAAGCAAAGTGACTATTCTTGGTGTAACAGATGCAGAACTCTTGCAGGCTGATGGCGTCCTTACACATTCAAAAGCTAATCAGCAGGAGAGTCCTATGCTAATACGGACGGTAGTCAAACCTTATAAATAGGTTAATAAACTGAAGGCTATCGAACAGAATAACCGGGACCAGGCGGTCGACCGAGAACCGCACGGCAATGAAACTGAAGCCGTGAGGCGTATTCATTCCATCAGCTCACAAGCTCAAGTTAGCCCATTGGTGGTAGTCTGTGCTGAAAATCAAACGTGCGCAGACAATGGTGAAGGAAATGAGCCAACACAGTATGAGACTGAGTGGGAAGTTAACAAGACTGATGGTGAAGAAATTGGACACAACGCAGTTGAGGCGCCGCAATTAATATTTAAGTAAACTACTAATGAAAAATAAGCCGACCTAGAAATAAAACAACTGCAATGATGAGCAAGAGAAAAGTATTATTGCAAGACTATAGGAGGATGCCGTAGAAATGCGGAAGTGCATATGTGAAAAGTCACTGCGCTTCTCTTTTGAGAAAAGATACTCAAACAAAAGTGTTAATAAATACATCTCAACTTTTACTGCTAGCGCGGTATCCCAAGGAAAACCATTCTTTTCAACCGTCAGACTCCTAAGTGGCTTGAATGGCGAAGTGAACAGTGATAAGAGACATAGGTGAAATGGCGGAAACTGCAAATGCTGACAGTCAGTCTCGGTAGACATTAGCAATGTGCATGATGACAATTGTCAAGTGACAAACCTTGACTCGTCTAGTGTGCCGTGTTCGCCGACCTATTCGCTGTTAAGTAATCACTCGTCGGAATATTTATCAAATTTACAAAGTCTGCAGCTTTCTAGTGAGGGTGCAACGCAGATCCATAACAATGTAATGGCAGCGCTTACCATTTCGCTTGCCCCCTTCTTAAAGCTCTATGAAGATATTTATAGTAGCTTCAAAGACCATGACGCCTTGCTTGCTATGATTCATGCCAAACTCTTACATGACGAAACCTTTACAACAACTCTCCGGGGCAGACTGGATGTTGAGTCAGAGTCTTCTGTGAGGTGGCAAGCCTGTTTAAGTGGCATGGCTCAGGGCGAATATATTGAAAAAACTAATATGATGGATGCACTGCTGGAGTCCATGAAATGGATGAGAAAAAATACGAATTCAACAGCAAATAACAGCACACAGGAACAAATAAGCCATGTTAGCATACCGGAGTCACAAGACTCGGTGCCACAAAATGGGAAAACAAAACCAAAAGAGTCTAATAAATGGAAACAAAAAGAAGTGCGATCTCAGCCTAGCCGTCGCAAATTGATAGAACTGCCAAGAGATACAACCTTGTCAATTCTGTATTTGAACCATGCGGCTCAATTTCTCAAAGATGGGGAACAAGGTGGTGACCGCACGTGAAGTGTGTAACTGGTAGTGCTGAAGCTCAAAAGAAAACAAAAACCAACACCAGACCCAACAGTTCCTTGACGAATGTGACATCACCTGTAACACAAGTTGAACAGAATGCTACATTTGATATGAGCAATCACACAGACAGGCGGTCGGATGAAGAATTATTCAATATTTTCAAAAAACAAACGAAACAAAATAAAACAGAATTAAAATCAGCGAAAATCTAAAGGCCTATTGGACAAAAGTAAAATCCCAAAATAGCAAAGGGAAAATTAAACAGAGAACAAATGGTTCTCAAGCTTTTCTAAGACACCTACAGTTGCCAGTGCGACGTATTAGCAGTGAGACAAAATCTAGAAGAGAAGTAGATCACAAGCTAGAACATAACCCAGCTCGAAATAATGAGACTCATATGAATGAGGAGCAAACCTCTGTATCCAATAATGTAAACAAAATGATGACATAAATGGCTCTTTTGACAAGTCAAGACTTGAGTAAAATTGAAATCTATGACGCTCTAGAAAATTTGTCGCAATATTTGGAAGAGAACGAAGACTCAAGAACAAGCTGTCAGGAAACCACAATTAATGCAGCTCGGCAAGATCTGCCGCACACTCCAGCATCAATACAGCTAAAAAGGGGACCTAACCCCAAGCGTAGGAGGCTTGAATTAAGTTCAGATATAGACCATGCAGGGACCATTTCCTCACACTTCCTGACTTTGTCAGAGAAACGGAAAAAGCTGCTTGAAACAATGGAAATAAGTCCCGGCTCCAAAGGTGACTTCGAATGGCAGAAATCGTAATCCTACAAAACCTCGCAATAGAAGTCAAAAATCAAAAAAATGAGGCCCATCTCTACGAAAAACCATTGAGACATCCAACAAGAGACTGGAGTAAAGTGGTCATAGAAAATATACTGACAACAAAAAACGAGGTGAACTTGAAACAGGAAAAATGTAGTGAAACTATTACATTGCGTTAAAGCTTTAAGAACTGTCAGCTCGGATGACATCGCAATTATTGAATATGTAAAAGAGACCAGAATAGACTGGGTAATATTACATATGAAATCGCAACTGACAAAATATCTGCTACTAACAGCTAATACATTAATCGTATCTGCCTTTGGGGCAGCTCCTTAAAGATTTTTTCACTGACCACATTCAACGTAGCCCCTGTATCAATGAGGAATTCAGTTGGTTGCTCATTCAACTTGATGATCAGGGTGGGACTGTGCCGTGGCGGTGGGATTGCCCAATGCATTTACATATGCTTTTTCCTTTTGGTTGCTTCCCGAATGAACTGGGGTCTGAGTCAGATGGTGATTTTTCCACTAGATAGTGTACGTGGCGTCTTGACCTGTGCTCCGGCCTCGAGCGCATGATGTATCTTCTCCGTTCTCTTCTCTCTCTCCTTTGCCTGTCCTCTCCCGAGTCTCTTTCTCTTTGTTCTGGGTTTGTCTGACTTGAAGGTCCTTGTGAAGTGGTGCCGGGGTGGGTCCCTGGTGGAGGGTTGGTTCTCGCCTTGGGTCTTGGTGGCGTCTCTCTGGCTCGGTCCCTCCCTTTGTCCCGGGAAGAGCCTGCATACTGATTTGAAGTGACCTTCTTTGCCACATTTGGCCCAGCACTGGCTGATGGCTGGGCAGATGCCGTCGTGGGGGTATTAAATCCCGCATTTGTAGCAGACTAGCTCATCCGACCTCCTCTGTGGCTGGAGTCTATGAACATTTTCGACTGGTGTGGGGTTGTTTAAGCTCTCCACCTGTGAATCTATGGCTCTCTCTGCTCGAGCCATAGCTAATATTTTGTCCAATGTGCATGCTTTTTGCAGTAATTTCCGCCTAAATGTCTGAGACTCACACCCTGCTATAATTTGTGATCGTAGTGCCTCGGTGTTGGAGTAGCTGGCAAAATCACAATGCTTAATTTTTGTGCGTAGTCTCATTACATAGGCGTCCATTGTCTCACCTTTGGTTTGTTTGGTGCTGTGAAAGAGATGCCTCTTATAGTCCACATTAGTGTGTGGGGGGGGGAGTATGCTGCCAAAGTATCTTTCAGGTCCTGGATGGAGTCGATGGAGTCGGGGGGCATCTCATCGATGATGATCCATGTGGCGGAGCCCACTGCGAGTTTCAGGAGACATATTTGTCGTGCATATGCTATGGGCCCTGTGGCCCCCATGTATAGATCAAAGTATCCATCTGGCCCACCTGGGACCCATGTGGCTAGTATCTGTAACATCAAATGTGCCTAGCATCTGGGCTGCCAGCGTGTCCGGCAGTCTGTACGGGGCCTGATCAAGCGCCTGTGGACCTTGTGCTGGTGGTCCTTGACCCTGGACCTGAGCCCCTTGGTTGTCTTCTTGGCCCGACATTTTGTCTGCGTGGTTACTGTAATCTCTGGGTGATCACCTCACTAGCTTCTTCCTTGAGGCCCTCGTGAGGATGGGGGATGTCTCCTATGCCTGAGAACTCCTGTAGGCTAACAGCTTGAGGGGATGGCTGCCTTTTCCATGCACAAGCACCATCTGTTGTGTGTCTCAAGATTGGTGGGGCCCTCAGCCCCTGGGCGCCTCCGCTGTAGTTGGCCTTGATTGCTGCCCACCACGTGTGTCCTGGCCCTTAGCCGCCATTCCGGACACAGAACGCTCAGGTCTGTTACACGCGACTGATTCTAATCACCGCTGCAGCCCGGGGATGAGGATGCAGCTTTCCTGCTGTGTGCGTTGCCGCTCACCGCTGCGGAATGGGCCGGCTCCCCATCTTCACAGAGGCAGGCAAAGCAGCCCCGCCTGCCGCTCCTGTGGCCCGGATGCACAGTTACGCAGCGAAACGCTCCAGAGTCAGAGCCGATGAGCGGTACCTCCAGGCGACTGCTTGTGTCTCTGCTCTGTCTCGCACTGCGCCGGCCTCAAAGCCGCCCGCCTCATCGCCAGTGTTGTAGCCGTGGGTAGGCCTCGCTGGATTGCAGTGACACACACCAAATTATGAGCGGACACGAGGCGTTTGCCTTCACATCTATCTTTATTCAACTTAACATAACTCTGCCTTGATCCCGCCTCCCCCCAGTCCGTCACTTCCCTTTCTCCACGTGACTTCCCTTATCCCAACCACCCGCCTCCCCGTGTCCATGGAGACGTCAACGTGACACGAAGTAAGTCCGAAAAAGAAATAGATCAAAGAATTGTTCCAAACTTTGAAACTAGAAAAAACACCCTGACTGTAACCTTTGAAAACAGACCACTCCAAGCAAACCGATGCTGCAAAAAAAATCAAAGAATAAGGATTATCCCACAGCCTGGAATTGGCTTCCTAGAGCCCTGGCAAATAAGTCTTATGATTAGCCACAAGAAAACTGTAAAACAGAATTGGGAACTTTGATCTCGAGGAATACCCGAGGGTTTAAACATCTCTTTGGGTAACAATCTCCTAACAATACGACATAATATGTCTACAAGAGGCATGGATGTGTGATATTCCTTTCCGAGACAGTTATGCTATCCTACTAAATCCTGCGTGGAAAGGCCAATGTGGAAGACCCTATGCAGGGTTATTAACAAGGATTACAAATAACCTGGGATTAAGAAAAGTGAAAACATGAATCCCTTTATCCAGGCAACGACCCTGCAACATACCTACATTGAGGGAGACAACAACATATACAGTGATTCTAAATCTGTACTGGAAGCCGATTCTAATATCAACCAATAAGTTTATCGGAACAATAAACACAATAATTGACAATTGCCATTTGAGTTTACCAAATTTCCATCTCCTAATTTGTGGTGATCTAAACATCAAATACCTAGATCAAAAGGGAATGCCGAAAGACTTGGAGTTTAGTACAGTGACTACTCAAGAACAAAGAAATTATCTATGGCATCGAGAGATAACGCTCCGAAATGGCTACATGCTAAATGGACAAATGACCTGAGACATTCCAGGCTAACCAACATGGAAAGGGAGTAGCAGTGCACACGCCATTGATTACATATGGAGCTTGTGTAATTTTAAATATATCATCGAAAGATTAGATATAATACCAACGGTTTAGAGCAGAGGTCTTCAAACTGTGGGGCGCGCCCCCCAGGGGGGCGCGGCCGCATCCTAGGGGGGGCGCCATAGCCCAGCATGAAATGTAAAAAAAAAAAAAAAAAAAAAATTCGTTTTTTTTTTTTTTAGATTGGAGGAAATGGGAAGGGGCAGCTCACATGGTCAGACTGGGCCATAAAACGGTCTTAGGCACCAATGAAAAAAAGGCCAGCATTTGCAAATGGATATTCAGTGTTTAGTCACAGGCTGTTTGAATAGTACCCAAGGGGTTGCTTTTTGTTCAAATGTAAACAAATGGTGATATTTAAAGAATATTTATTCAGCAACAATGGTCAAAACTACTAGCTGCATACTGAAGTAACTCCTCAAACTGGCCCACATTGGCCAAAAAAGTGGGCCATTTTAACTGGCCTACACTAGCATTTTGCATTTTTGGTACGGTTATCGCCCTATTGCCCTATAGGCCAGTCCAAGCCTGCCGGCTCATCCATAAAGGGTGAAGGGGCGTCCACCCACTGGCCACCTCATCCATTATGGAGGAGCCGAAGAGCCAGCCCAGCGAAACACTGAGCACTCCCTCAGCAGCTTTTTCCAGCTGAGGGAGTGCTTCTGGGCTGGCTGAACTGTCAAAGGGAAACTCTGTGTTCACTGAGCCATGCAACACTGGGGGTGTTTTGCTTCGCCAGTCTTGCATAGCTCCTTGGAAATGCTGGCTGGGGCACTGTATGTATGTATGTGTGAGGGGGTGCTCCTGTGCCTCCTCGCACATACGGGCAGAGCAACCTGGAGCGGGGCATTTTAGCAACCACGCGAGGTACGTTTATGGCAATTTATTTTTTATATAAATGTGTATGGATGTGTGTATGCTTGTGTTAGGGGACTGTGGTGGGAGCAGGATGGGCGGCAGCACTGGGATAGTGATGGGAGTAGGGTGGGGAGAGCCCAGGGTCTGTACTGGGAGTAAGGTGCGGTGACGGCAAGCAAAAGTTCATAGCGATTTCTACATACTGTCCATCTGGCACTTTTGGGGGGGCCCGGCTTGCCCAAACTTTGCTCAGGGGGGGCCCAGGTAAAAAAAGTTTGAAGACCACTGGTTTAGAATGACCACGATTCAATCTGTCTGACTTGGAAAATTGGAAAAAAGAGCTTAACGAGAGTGCACTTGCCTGAAGCCCTAGTAAACCAAGGAAGAAATCAGCTGAAGTTCTCTGTGAAAGACATTAAAACAATAATAGAAAAATATCTGGAGCAAGAAAAAAAACATTACACTGAAAACTCCTATGTACCATTATTGGCAAGCTATGAGACGATGCAAACTGGATTCAAGTATCCACATCAAAAACCAAAATATCAATACAGCACTGAGGGGGCACAACAAAAAAAAATCTTTAAGGAAGGATCTCAAAAAAGCAGAGAAAATATTAGAACCACTGGGACCTGCGCTATCAGGCAAAGAAAGCAGCAACATCGTAACTGGATACTTGCATTCCGATTACTTCAGGAGCAAGAACAAGGAGAGGAGATGCTAAAGGCAATCTGTGAGGCAAATGACAGAGAGACCTGGGCTTTGCTAAACAAAACCACTTTAAACCAAAAGGCGATTTTGAGCAGTGGCGTAAATGAAGGACAATGTATAAAACACTACACTAGAGTATTTGCAGATGCAAATAAAAAGACAGATCTCCCTATATCCGAATGCCGGCTACCATCAAATCGAGATAAGTGAAGGTATCAGAAAATTAAAATCCTCAAATGCACCCCCTGTCCCGATGGGATGGCAAATAACATCCTAAAAAAAGCACCAGAAGAGTGGGCCAAATTGATAAGCGAAATATTTAAGAAGATAATAACAACTGGCAAATTACCTCTGACCTGGACAAACAGACATTATTGTGACAATTTGCAAGCAAGGAGATAGATTGGATCCCAGAAACTATAAACCCATTGCCTTATTAGATGTTATTGGAAAACTACTTGCAGACCACATTCAGAAACAACTTGTATGTTGGACTAATAAATATAACATCATGGATATAAGGCAAACTGGGTTCACAAAGGGAACAGGAAGAGATCTCAATCTTTTCATTCTAAATGCTTTAAAAAGGCAAACAATCAGAAATAAAACCAATTTATTCCTTGCATTTATGGATCTCCAACATGCCTTTGACAGCATAAACAGGTCAAAATTATGGGACAAAATACGCGCGTGGATATGTCCGATGTACTTTTGGCAATCATCAAGGCAATTCAAACCAACACGTCTATTCGTATACGGTTAAACAAGCAAGGTGAGCTATCCTCAGAAATAAAAACAGATAAAGGTGTGAAACAAGGATGCCCTTTGGTGTCCACACTATTCAACATCTACCTAGCAGATTTGCCGTTATCCTTGAAAAAAGTGTCTGAGTTTCCGCTGAAAATTAACAGCCAACACATTTCATGGATCCTATATGCAGATGATTATAGTGTTGATTGATCACACTCAAATAGGACACACACGAAAATTCAGTCATCTATAAGAATACATGCTAAAAAAACAAGCTAATGATCAACAGCAAGAAATCAAAAATCATAAGCATTGTACATCGGCCTAAGAAAATGACTTAATTCAATTGGAAAGTAGGAAACAAAGTGTTGGAACAACTTGATTCAATTAGATACCTGGGCATTCAATTTAACAAGGCATTTGGTGAAACAATCTAGATAAATATTCTTAAATCAAAAACTAAAATGTTCGCCTCACAAGGAGCCATAATTCATGCACAATATGGAAAATTCACAATGCTGCCATTGTTAATATTCTATAAACAAAAAAAGTGATGCCAATAATGACGTATGGCGGAGAAGCAGCCTTAAGTTTGATCTGGACAACATGGAATCTACTTGAATGTGCTTTTTGGAAAACCGTATTGCACATACCCAAATGCATTCCAATGAGTGTCAACCCTATATTCAATAATACTATGGAAAAGTCTATCATTCTATAGGAAACTTATAATGAAAGACTCAGCCATACCATACTGTATTCTAGCTAGACCAACGAATGGCCCCCATATGTGGCCTATGGACGAATGGCACAAGATGTGCACAAATCACCTGGAAGACCTGGGCATGGATCAAAAAACCTTGACTGGGAACCCTGATGCAGTGAAACAAAAGCTACAACTGAGAGACTGGATTGAAACATCATTACAAAAAGCAAACTACAAACTGCTAATTCTCTTTCCCAATGAACCTTGTAGGCTAAATTCGGTGCCAAAATATCTTCAAAAATGTCCTGGCCGGTATCATCGTAACCAATTTTTACGGCTAAGGCACAATTTATACCACACCAAAGAGATCATGTTTAGAAGAAAGCAAAAGAACTGCCTAGACGATGTGTGCCGATTTTGCATACTGGACATGAATATAGAATCAGCAAAACACCTGCTAACTGCTTGTCCAGCCCTAAAACCACAAAAGCCATCATATCTTGGAAAGTATGTCACAAATGCAAGCTCACTAACTGTGGATGAATGGTGGAGTCTTTTTCTGTTAGGCGAAAAACACCTCGTTTGGGCTGGTATAAACATTTTTGACAACATATTGGAAATGCTTAGATGGCTGGATCCTCAGATGTGTAAAAGATCAATGGAAGAACCCGACAGTTATGAAATTAGTGAAGACGACAAACATGACAACAAAGGCTATCTTGACAAATGTGTCCTGAAGGAATGACAAAGTGATATTGTTTTATGTGTAAAAAAGGTTTGTAATAAACTATTGCACAAAAATAAAAAATAAAAAAATGTTTTTAACTACATTAAATATGTTTTACTTGGCATTCTTAAAAGATTACTTATTCATTTTTGTTGTCTTTTGTAATGTGTGAAAAATCAATTGTTTAGCTACCGATTGATCACTTTTCTGTCTTTAATTTGTTGGAAGTAGATAGCAAGTCATAAAGCCCATTGAAAAGCACTGCCACTAAATGATCACCATGAAACATTACAGCTCCATACTGCCATGAAGGGGGCTCTATCCCTACAACAATATTCTTCTCTAATGATGACCAGTAACTTTAATATAATTTACAAAACATTATACACAAGGGACAATTTGGCCCACAGAGCTTCATGTGTATCCGGGATATACAATAACTCCTCAGTTTGTATAATCGATGATGTTGTTGAGAAGTGTAGCCAGAATATAAGGTACATTTTCAAGATACTGTGAGGTGGTTATGGCTCACAGTGGGATATTTTGGTAAACCGTACCCCTATTGCTCAAAATAAACATTAGAACATTAGGACTTTGTGCTTCTAGGAGTAGTTGCAGACTTGAGAAGTCAAACCGATAAAGGCTATTTTAATATGCTACTTGATATTAGATGGCTTTATATTTTTGGCAGTTTAATATGTTGTGTCCCTTGTGTGCATTTAGACATTCTTTTTCTTACACACTGTTAGTTTGGCTTTCACTACTGGATGTTTTCAAAGCAATCCAAACCCTTTTCTTAAATGAACCACATCAGTTTGATACAGTCCCCTTTAGCTTCACATCTCACTCAGAAATTGAAAATCTCACTGCTGTGCTTGTCGTATTCCATTGAGTGCTGTTGAGCCCAGTCAGGCGATCGTGAACCCCCAGTAGAAGGCAACATGTTAACCTACATTTCTTTCATTTTCATGATGGGTGATAGTTTATTGATAACTTTTCTGTTTTTCTCAAGCAATGGGAAGATCGACTGATGCTCATACAAGAAACCATCGACGAATGGCTGAAAGTTCAGGCTCAGTGGCTATACTTGGAGCCCATTTTTTCATCAGCAGACATCATGAATCAAATGCCTGAAGAAGGGCGCCTCTTCCAGACTGTGGACAGGAACTGGAGGGAAATAATGAAGCACTGTGCTAAGGACCCAAAGGTAATACATAAATGTTAATATCGGTGGCCACAAAACATCATTTATTATTTGTATTCTTTGAGTTTTATGGATTTGTTTTCTGAAATTCAACCAATTTGCATAACGAAAAATGACAATACATTGATGTAATCATTTTATTGTGAGCTGTTGTAATTGAGACAAAAGAGGCAGCAGTTTCAACCATGAAATGTCTGTGTCTGCTAAACAGTCACATTGAAAATCTCAGGTCGTGGCCAAATGATATACAGAGCTCATTTTAAGCCTCCCACACAAAGGATTCATGCAAAGGAAATATGTATTTGATGACATTTTATTCAGCACAAGAAAAGAAAATGCAGAACAAAACCTCTACAAATTTTAATCTTGCACAATGATATGCCATGAGTAACATAAGCATTGGTACAGCCTAACCAAGCCTCAATTTTATAAAAGAGGCCCGATTCATGGAATAATTTGCATGGAAAATAGGGGGGTTGAAGGGCATGTGAGACCTGAGGTACATCAAGCAGACAGTCACCAAGCAGCAAGGACAAAAGGAATGGAGAGAATGAGAGAGCAGAGGGATTGCTTAGCAAGAAAGAGGAGAGAGAAGGAAGAGTTGAAGATGAAACACATGGGTTGTACATGGAAATTAAGGAAATGAGTCCCCAAACAGATGGCGCCAGGATGGGTATCCCAGAGGTTGGCCCCTGATGACGATAAAGATCACCTAAAAAAATACTCCATGAACAACTAGCTCACCTGAAGAAGGCCGGTGTAACATGATTAAATGGCTTTGGAGGGACAGCATTGAGTTATCAATATTAGCAGATAGGGAGCACACAGGCCTCACAAATCACAGTGCACAATGCATACTTCCTATGACTCGACGCTGTCTGCCACGGCTAGCCAGTGGAGGACAATCATTGGCAGACAGATGTGGTCCCTGGCCTTGACGTCACGCATAATACTTGCAGACTTGTTCAGAATGAATTACGCAGGGTGTGGATATAAAGCATGGAGTTGGTGCAATAGGCAGTAGCAGTATTGTAGCCTGGAGAGTAACACAGCATGTTTAACATTGCACCACTGGGTGATGAATGCCACCCTCCAACAATAGGGATTGAGCAAAAGGCAAGTACATCCAGAGTGAACACACACAGTGCCCTGCTCCCATGCAACCACCACAAAAATGTCAGCAAATGCCATGCACTCACCTGTCCGTGGAACTCACCTGCCTTGCATACGATGCACACCATCGGGAGACGCTTTACCTAAATGGAATGCAATGCAGAGTAACAGCACAAACTATATGCACATACATGATCATAGAAAGAAAATGTGCATAGAACACAGAGTGACACAGGGTGAATGGTCAATTATATAGATTTGTACATGAGTACAGTGTACCACACCAGAGAGAGGGAGAGAGAGTAACACAGAGAGTGAATAACAAGGAAATGACAGATCAAGGAGTCCAGGGCCTGGTTACCAGATGTACACTGACATGCTGCACAGCACAATCGGTGCACCCATTGAGGTATCCACATAGGTAGGTCACACAGTGACAAGAGCTATAATCCAATTACCATACCACTATGTGAGCATGCAAAGGACAGATAAGCAAAACAATACATGCAGCAAAGATGCCCAACAATGAAGCATGCCCGACATGCAAGACAGTACAAAAGCTTACCGAATTACTGTATCTGTAA
Organism: Ambystoma mexicanum; assembly: GCF_040938575.1. Taxonomy (NCBI): domain Eukaryota; kingdom Metazoa; phylum Chordata; class Amphibia; order Caudata; family Ambystomatidae; genus Ambystoma; species Ambystoma mexicanum. Next base: position 344,504,501 of record NC_090923.1, on the reverse strand, counting down.
GTTGTACATCCCAAATGACCTTCACCAATAAGTGTGTTCCCTAATTTGTGAAAGGAAGGACAGTGTCTGGTGGAGGGCATGAGGAGCGTGGACTCGGAATGGTGCGGGGTATCTCACCCGGGACAGCAGTCACCACCACATAACCGATTACTGGAACGACATGGGAGAACATATTCAAACAGCCATTGTGCATTACCATTGACACAGCACACACGTGCTACGGAACAACAAAACTATAATTACCTGACCATGCCATCCTGTGCAACCCCATACACACATGCCAGATGACTTCCCTATGCATGCCTGCACATGTAGTCCATGAGGAGTTAATGGCACACCCCAAGAGCAATGAATACATAAATGAACAAAGAACACAACCAGGAAATAGCAAAATAAATTCTGATATGCTGACATCTGGCCAGGGTGGTGAAAAAAAGAATAAAAATGTCCCTCTTGGACCGGGGGGCTATTGGGACCCACCCACGAGGGGGGAAGGGCAGGGTGCACGTATAGCCCAGGCCTGGTCCTCAGTGGCAGCGGCCAGGCGGGATTCAGATGAATGCATCTGCAACATGAAACCTCGGAGGTCCTCATGCAACACCTCATGTGATGCACAGATTTCCTCTGAGATGGTATGACTCAACAGTTGCATCTGCTGTTGGTACTGTGTACTGCAGGCTGCCTCTAGCACTTCCATTGGGATCTATGTGATCACTGCAACCACACACAACTGTGACGGCCGAAAATGCGACTTTTGTTGTTTCATCAAACCCCCTTTACACCACATAGATATATGATATGATATATGATATGATATGGCATTTATAACGCGCCTATACACAAGTGTTTCGAGGCGCGACGAGGCAAGGGATGGGGAAAGTGGGGAGGACAGTGCAGTACATGTGCATAGAATAATAACAATAAGTAAAGTAACGGCCAGCAGGTGGCAAGTGCAAAGGTAAGTGCAGATATCAGGTGTCAAGTGCTGGTAGTGGGACTATAGGGATACAGAAACCGTCCCCAAGAGCGGGGTTTGCCAGGCAGGAAGTGCAGGTGTGTGTGACTGGAGGCGGAGGGACCTGGGCCCGAGAACAGAGGGTGGCCAGGTAACCAGTGCAGATTCAGTTTCAGCCAGGAGGTCAGCAGAGGAGGGGAGGAGAAAAGGCAGAAGCGAAGAGAAAGGTTTTGAGGTGCTTCCGGAACTGGAGATGGTTCTCCTCAAGTTTCAGGGAGGCTGTTCCAGAGGGAGGACCCAGCCGAAGAAAGAGAACTACCACCAACTCGTTGCTTGGAGAAGCGACTGACCCTAAGGGATTTGGAGGCGGATGAGCGAAGAGCTCGAGAGGGAAGATATTTAGGAAGAGAGAGTTGAAGGTATTGGGGACCCAGGCCCCAGAAGGCCTTGTGGACAATGCAGAGGGTTTTGAACTTGATCCTCACAGCCACTTGGAGCCAGTGCAGAGATTTCAGTCCTGGAGAGATATGATCCCTGGACTTGAGGCCAAGGACAAGTCTAGCAGTCCTGTTCTGGATGAGTTGCAGAGGGCGGAGAGTAGAAGCAGGAAGATTTAGAAAGAGGCTGTTGCAGTAGTCCAGTATAGAGAGAACCAGAGCTCTGGAGACAGTGAGCTTCTGGGGGAAGGAGAGGCAAGGTAGAATACCTCTGAGGAGGTGCAGCTGGTAGTGTGACTTCTTAGAGACATCTGAGATGTGAGGAGAGGAGGAGAGTGTGGAGTCGGAAAATGAACCCGAGGTTTTTAGCCTCGGAGGTAGCAGCAGGAGGAGGGCCAAGAGACGCCGGCCAGAGAGCAAAAGGAAAGGAGGGAGCGGGTGTACCAATGAGGAGAATCTAAGTCTTACTGGCATGTAAGACCACTGCAGTCCCCCCATATTAATATAATATCCCATACCCCCCGAAACATAAATATGTGGTGTAAATGGAGTGTTTAAAAAGCAAGTCAGGCATTTCGGCCGTCGCAATTGTGAGGGCGACATTTTGTGCCATTTCCCTTCCATTGAAGCTCTGAGGGCAAGGAACTCTTGCCTCAGGGCTTCCCTGTGTGCCCGACCCTCTGCAAGCAGGGATGCCTGCAGAGACATCAGATCGCCCCTTTCGCTCCTGCTGCTGGCCTCCATGTGCAGCCTGTGTGAGCGGCATGTGGACCGCAATGCCTGCAGCTGGTGCTCTACCTGCGTTTCTCGGGGGGATCATGGAATTGTTCACCCTATCCATGCCCAACATCTCATAGGAAGCACCCTGTTGTTGTGCAACAGTATACATGGACTGTTCCACACTGTATCCCCAGCTGCCACACGCCTGCCTGACCCAAGGAAGCATGGCCCTTGATGTGATGCCACTGTCTGTGGCTGCAGGACTACATCCCTCCCTTGGTCATATGTCCCAGGACCAGAAACCAATACTGTGGAGCGTGGCCTTTCAGCCGTTAACACCACAGACGGACGTGACAACACTGACTGGCCCTGTGAGGGGACATGACCCCCTGCAGACGTACGGGCTACAACAGCTCCAACACTTGATGCACTCACCTCCGACAGCATAGAGGAATCCACATCCTGTTCACCACTACCGCAACTGGTTTAATCGGAGTGGGTTACATACTCGGACATACCCCAGATGGCTTCTAGCACCAGTGGATTTTCATGTGCTGCCACAACACATCCTCCAGTGGTGCTCTGTTCTTTTTATATTTTTTATTTTTTTATTTATGTTTTGTGGTTTGTATTCAAACTTTTAACATTTCACATGCATAGATGGTTACTTTTAGTATATCAAACAAGAGGGATAATGGTTACAATCATACATTGAGTCAATGAGTTCTGCTTGTATTATTCATTTGTCATATTTTTTCCCAGAATTGCATTATCCTGAAAATAAGGGGGTTGTTGTTGCCACCTAGTATCTGGGCCCATCTTTCAATTGGGTAGTGTTGCATTCGTTCTGGGCGCAGCATATTTACGATTATTTTCCTTTGGTTAGAGAGAGCAGGACATTCCATTATGATGATGATGATTCGATTCAACTTTGACAGTTTGTTTGCAGAATCTACAGTTGATGTTCTCTTGAGAAATTTGTTTAGTTTTTGCAAGATATTCTCTGATTGGGAGGACATTGAGGTGGAGTCTAAGAAAGGTATCTCTTATACGACAGCAGTGGAATTTTGTTAAGATATTTTGGTAGTTCCTTTACCGCTCTTATCTCCATTGTTGTATTTATTGACATGTGATATTGTGCTTTCGAGTGGATTCTGTCCTAAAACGTATTCCTCATCTTAGATGTATTCCATCCAGCTTTAGCTGCTTTGGAAAAAGAATTCTCGGCAGAGGGCGCTGTGCGTCGATGTCGTCGAGTCGATGGTCCTTCGAAGGCCTCTGTCGACGGTGATGTCATCAGGTGTACAAGTAGCACGCGCAGCGCCTGTTGGTCTCAGTTCCGTTTTTCTGCAGCATACGTTGTAGAATAGTAAATAAACGAATATGTCCTCGTCATCGACGCCGAACACGACCCCGAGATCGGGTTTCAAAAAGTGCAAGTCGTGCGGTTCAAAAATGTCGATTACAGACCTGCACCGAGAGTGTTTGTGGTGCCTCGGAGAAGGCCACGACATGCATGCCTGTACGAAGTGTGAGGCGATGACGGGGAAGGCCTTGCGAGAGAGGAGGGGAAAACTAAAGGTAGGTCGTAAATCCGACCGTAAAGCCTCGAGCGTCGAGTCGAAGTCCTGTGAAGAGAAATCTCCTTGACGCGAAAGGCATCAGTCTAGATCTCGAAGCGATTCCCAGCGCTTGTCGTCTTCGACAAATAAATCGAAGAAACGACGCCACAGGTCCCCCTCCACCTCATCCTCGGACGAATCCCCAAAAAGGATGAAATGTCCTACTAAACATTCATCATCCGAAGAATGGGAAGCACTCAGGGTCAAAATGATGGAGTTGTTCGTTAAAGCGAAGCCTCGTTCCACGCCTTCCTCGGAAGCCAGCTAGGAGCGTCATTGCTCTGACACTTGCGCGCCTTCGAGCCCTGGTGATCGAAAGAGGAAGGATAGAGAACCTTCCAGGACGCCGAGCGAGAAAAGCTGGTCGAGTCGACCGCTCGAGGTCATTGACGCCGTCCGAGACCGAACACACCTCGAAGGGCAAGTCTTCAAAGTACGCCTCAACGCCCTCAACGTCCAAGACGGGTATTACGCCGACGCCATCGATGCCTCTGTCGATGTCGACACCGAAGCCCTTGACGCCGAAACCTCCAGTTTGGCAAAATCCACCAGGAAAAGGTAAAGAGAAGGCTACAAGACCTGTAATGCCTTCAGGACCCATTAATACTCCTCCTCCACCTGTCCCAGAAAAGTTTTTTAAACCTCTTCCTAGGAAGGAGTTTTTCAAGTCCCTGACCTCAATTTTTAAGGAACAGGAGAAATCTGTTGAGGAGAATGTACCTTTTGGGCTAGAATACTGCACGTCAAACGTCCCAGAATGCCTGATTTCAGAAGAAAGCAGGATGAGGGATTTGGTTGAATCACTGCACAATGCGAGTGTCACGACCCACATCCAGAAGACCCTCTGGCAAGCCCATGGGCCAGGAAGGGTCTTCACTCGGGTCTCCACTAAACCCAGGCATCCTTGGCCTAGGCCTTCTTGGGGCCAGTCCTGGCGCCTTTGGCGCCAGGCTCATACTTGGTAAAGGACTTGTGTTAGGAACTACTTTATTTCAGTGCCAGTCAACATGGAGGCATCCACATAGCTTGGCCCCTTGGAACCAAGCTATGCAGTATTGTATTTTTGGGTGTGGTACCATAGGAACTATTTAACCGGGCCTACTTTCTTGAAACTATTTAAACCACACCCAACTGGGATAACACGCTTTGCGTTACTTTGCAATTCTGCAATGTGACGCTCACTGTGTTCACCTGCACCCGCGAACCTCGGAAGAACAGCATCTGTTAAGAAGGAAAAGGACATCGTTAGCAGCAGCAGCTTACTTGTAATTTCATTGTTAGCTGTCTACAGCTCTTGCGATCAGCATCCCGGAACCAGCGCTCCTCCCTGACCGTCTGATCTGCAAAAAAGGAAGAAACAAGGCATTAGACATTTTACAATTTAACAAATGGTGCCGAAAAGCTTACCTCGCAAGCCGCTCCTCGACCAGCATCGCCTCAGGAATTCCATGCACCGGGTGAGCACCGCGACCTGTGGGGAAGAAAAGACAACAGGTTAGCAAAAGGCAAGGCATCATAGCGCTGCACATAGCGCCCACTCACCGCATCAAGGCGCTCTAAATACGCCATTACTTACCGGCGAGACCCAATTCAGTCTATGCCACATTTTGGACTTCCGCGCACCTAAGGAAGAGAAAAAGACATTAGTTAGACCAAAAAAGGCATGCAAGGACAACAATATACCACAGCAATAAGACCTACCTGAAAGACTCAAAGCGGGCCGGCATCAGTGAAGGAACTTGATCGCAAACGCCCACCAAGCACAACGCGCCCCTGCCAAGAAGGCAGGACGGAGAGCACACCTGCATTAAAAACAAGGTGAGGAGAGGTCCAGAGAGGCCGCAGGTATACAGGGTGGTGGGGGGCTGTTTACACCAGTTGCCCAGTCTTGAACATTGCCCACCTGTATTCCAGGCAGAACCCTCCCGCTGGTCAACCTGGGAATCGCAGAGAAGGATACCTGAGTCCCAACTGCTGGGTGGAGTCCCCGTGGAAACAGGTGAGCGTAACAGCGAGTGGTATTGATACATCTCCTGAAAATGACTTTGGTAGACCAGAACCAGGAGAACATGCCAGTCCGTCATACCGTCAGCTAATGACAAAGATAATAGATTATTTAGGATGGACCAGACCTCCAGCCAAATTCATCCAAGATGATCTAACGGACATATTGGATCATGGTCCTACTGAACACCCAATACTACCTTTTCACGTAGCCTTGCAAAATAGGGTGGCCAAAAATTGGGAGACTCTGGATTCTATTCCACCAGTGAATAAATCCCTTGCCTCAAAATACCGCCCTACCAGTAGCAACCCTGGCTATCTGTCTAAACAGCCCACTCCTGAGAGTTTGGTCATACAGGCAGCCACAGCTTCTAACAAACTGGCGTACCCTTCTATCCTTCTGGACAGGGACGATAAGCATGTGGATGGCTGGGCACGGAAGGTATTTTCAGCTGGGAGTATGGCGTTGAAATCAGCCAACTCCACATGTGCCTTGGCAAAGTTTTCGTACACTCTGTGGCAGTGCATTGCGATGGCGGCGGAGCACATACCAGAAGGGGATTAGAGGGAAGGATTCCTAGCCATCGTTAGAGATGGAAACGAGGCTATGCAGGAATCCCTTGAATCTGGATTGGACACTGTAGATAGTGTGAGCAGGTCCATGGGCACTAGCACGGTAATGCGCAGATTTGCATGGTTACGGAAGTTGGGTTTCGCACCAGACGTGCAAAACCGTCTCCTGAATATGTCCTTTGACGGGTCTCACCTTTTTGGCAGCAAGGCTGACGAGAGCCTTGAGAGGTTGCAGACCTCAAAAGCAGCTACCAAGTCTTTGGGAGCTGCCATCAGGCAACCTCAGCCTTTTCGTGCACCAGGTCAATCTTGGAGGGGACGATCCTATTGTTAATACTCCTCATATGGAAAGGCGAGAGGAATGGCCAGTCAAAGGGGTCAGAGAAAGGCCACTCGTGGTGGATGAGGAAAACGTGCAAAGCCAGCTCCAGCTATAGCCTCTCTGCCATCAGCAGCTGCAGCAACCGCCTCAAAACCACTTTGAGGACTTGCATCACAAGACACCTGTAGGAGGCAGGCTGTCACAGCATCTGCAAGAATGGCGAGCCATTACTTCAGATGTTTGGGCTCTAGAAATAATAGCCCATGGTTACTGCCTTCCTTTTCTAATGCAACCTCAAAGCAATCCACCAAGGAGACACCCTTTGTTTTCAGACCCGCTCCTACAGCAGGAAGTTTTAATCCTGCTGGAGAAAGGTGCTATAGAACTGGTACCTGCAGCAGAGAGGAACAAGGGATGGTACTCCCCGTATTTTTTGATCCCCAAAAAGGACGGCGGACTGAGACCCATCCTGGACTTGAGAAACTTGAACAGGTTCCTCAGGAAGGACAAGTTCAAGATGGTTACTCTTTCTCAGATCCTTCAGGCCCTCCAACTCCAGGATTGGTTGGTGTCATTAGACCTCCAGGATGCTTATTTCCATGTGCCTATTCATCTCAAGCACAGAAAATACCTGAGGTTCGTAGTTGGCGACTCACACTATCAGTTTCGAGTCCTGCCTTTCCGATTGACCTCCGTCCCGATGGGTTTCACCAAACTGATGGTAGTGGTGGCAGCGCACCTCAGGAGAGGGGGGATTCATGCCTACCTGGACGATTGGCTGATCAGAGCACGTTCTGCCGAACAGGCACTAGATCACCTGAAAGTCACCTGCCACTTCCTCCACAGACTGGGCTTCTCCCTCAATTTAAAGAAATCACAAATGACACCTTCTCAATGGCTCCAATATATTGGAGCAGAATTAGACACATCCCTGGGAAAGAGCTCACCTCCCAGGGCGATGGCTCAAGACATTCTTCAGATGGTTTCCAAATTCCAAAATGCCCAAAATCTTCAGGCCTATGACTTCTTAAGGTTGCTCGGCCTCATGGCATCCTGCATTTTCCTAGTGTCAGAGGCACGTCTGAGAATAAGATCCCTTCAATGGGCTCTAAAGACTCAGTGGTCCCAGTTCTCGGGTCGAATGACGGATCTTCTCCAAATTCTGAACAAGGTTCGTCAAGATCTTCTATGGTGGACTTGTTCAGAGAATATCCTGAAGGGAGAACTTTTTTGGCAACCATGGCCGGAGATCACAGTAGTGACGGACGCCTCACTCAAAGGGTGGGGAGCTCATGCCAACGATCTGACAATCAGCTGTCGTTGGTCTCCATCGGAGTCCAAACTACACATCAACCTTCTGGAGCTGAGAGCAATCGGACTAGCGCTGAAAGCTTTCCTGCCATCTGTCAAGGGAAAAAATGTCCTGATAATGACGGACAACACAGTGGCCATGCATTATCTAAACAAAAGAGGAGGTGTAGGGTCACTACCTCTGTGCAGAGAGGCAATGCAGCTCTGGTATTGGGCAATCCAAGAAGGAATCTCTTTAACGGCAGTTCACCTAGCTGCGGAAGAGAATATGACGGCAGACGCTCTGAGCAGGCAGAGCACGGTGTCCCACGAATGGGAACTGGCTCAGGAAGTCATACAAGAGATCTTCGCCCTTTGGGGAACCCCTCAAGTGGACCTATTTGCAACCGGAATCAACCGAAAGTGCGAAAGGTATTGCTCAAGGGAATTTCCCCCGAGAGGAGCCCTGGGCGACGCGTTCGTGGTGGAGTGGAATTTCCCACTATTGTACGCGTTCCCTCCGATTCCCGTCAGTCCTCAGGTCAACAGGAGACTGAGATGCTTTGGAAACCACATGATCCTAATTGCCCCAGATTGGGCCAGGAGAACGTGGTACCCGGACCTTCTAGACATGTCCATCTGTCCTCCAGTACTACTTCCTCAGAGAGAGAACCTTCTCTCTCAAATGGAGGGTCAGGGTTCCCCATCCAGATGTCAAAATGCTCAACCTTCATGCCTGGTATCTGAAAGGCTGAGGTACAAGGATTGGAACCTTCCAGATGACATCATTTAGGTATTGCTTTCGGCAAGAAGGCCAGCAACAAATTCTCTATACCATTGCCGTTGGAAAAAGTTTTGCAACTGGTGCAGAGAAAAGAATGTCGATCCTTTTCTGTGTTCTATTCCGGAAGTACTGTACTTCCTCCTGACCTTAGCACATAGAGGTCTAAATGTTGGTACCATTAAAGGTTATCTTGCGGCGCTTTCCATCTTCAAGCGCTCGTCGGAGGAATGCTCCTATTTCAAAATTTCTCTGATAGTGCAATTCTTAAACAGACTCACTAATGTGTTTCCTCCTTATTCATTTCAAGTGCCAATTTGGGATCTCAATCTGGTACTAAAATTCTTAATGTGTGCTCATTTTGAGCCTCTGCACACTTGTCCATTAAGATTACTGACATGGAAAACTGCTTTCCTAGTTGCTTTAACATCTGCAAGAAGAGTGAGCGAATTGCACGCACTGTCTTCTGTGCCACCCTATACTGTGTTCCATAAGGACAAAGTTGTGTTGAAGGTAAACCCTCATTTTTGCCAAAAGTGGTATCTGATTTTCATTTAAGTCAGAGGATTGTTTTACCCGCATTCTATCCTCCACCTCATCCTAGTAAGGAGGAAGAAAGGTTACACAGGTTGGATCCGAAAAGAGCTTTAAGCTTTTACATTTCTAGGCTTTCTAAACTTAGAGTGGACAATCAACTGTTTATTGGCTACACAGGAAAAAGATTGGGTCAGTCAGTGACAAAGCAAGCAATATCATGCTGGATTGTGCATTGTATTTCAGAATGCTACAGATTAGCACAAAACGATCCACCTGAAGGTTTAGGGGCTCATTCCACCAGAGGCATGGCCTCTTCGACGGCCCTACAAAGAGGTGTTCCCATAAGGTCCTTTTGTGAAGCAGCAACATGGTCCTCGCTGCATACATTTTCAAAATTCTATAGCCTGGATGCTTCCCAGTCTAAGGAGCTGAATTTTGGTAAAGCAATACTATATTCAGCCATCTAGGGGTATCAAAAAAATCTAACCCCTCTTCCAGAGAAATTGTCCATACAGCTTTGGGAGTCCGTCTAAGATGAGGAATACGTTGGAGAAACATTGAATCGAAAGAATGTTACCAGTTGGTAAGCAACTTGTTCTTCTCGTCAATAGTTTTTATCCAGTCGTTTTGTCGAATCCGTTTTTTGGCCTCCATTGGTCTGTTGACTAGTGTTCCAATAGTTATTTCGTATTTGTTTAGTGTTTGGCTACAAGCCTCCTTCCATCTAGTCAAAGTTATGTCATTCGAAGATGTGCTCAAATTTCTGAGAATCTTAATAGCCGGGATGTCCTCGTCAATATTGGTTTTTCTATATAGATCTATATGTTTACAGCTATTGATTGATTCAAGTGATTGAATTGCCAATTGGAACCAAATTCTGGGAATAGGATATGACATCGGGAGGAAGAGGATCTTGCGCCAAAATATAATATTCCTTCTACTATGTTCCATATGTGACGAGGTATATTAAGTAGGCTCTAACTTCCATACGTTAATATTGCGGTCACTTTTTGCCTGTAGAATATCAGAATGGGTCTCATGGAATATTGACCATATTTCTTATGAATTGACAAGCCTTGCTTGGCAAGTGATCGGGCTTTGTTTTTCAGATGTTCCGCCCATTGGGCCTCAATATCAGACTGGTTGAGACAAATACCAAGGTATTTTGTGGTTTTGACTAAGTCGAGTTGGTTCCCATTTAGATATACTCAGTGAGGTTTAGTTTTGGTGGTTTTCCCAGAAGTCCATAACATCACTAAAGATGTGTTGGTGTTGATTGACAAATCATTATCCTCTATGTATTTTTCAAGTGCCCGCAATCTCCTTTGTAGTCCAATTTGGGTCTTGTCCAATATCACAATATCGTCCGCATAGAGGATGTAAGGAATATGCACTCCATTTAATTTTGGAGGATTTGTTGTAATACCGTTTTGATTTTCTATCAGTTCGAAACGGTAGAAATTAAATAAAGTCGCTGCCCGGGGACATCCTTGTTGGTGTCCCCTGGCTGTTTGAATCAGTGATGAAACAACTCCATCTTGAGTTAGGCGGACTCTAACGTTTGTGTCCATGTAGAGAGCTTTGATTGGCTTGAGGATTTCAGAAGGACATTCCCAGTTGTGTAATTTATTCCAAAGCTTTATCCTGTTGACACTATCAAATGCCAACTGCAAGTCTACTAAGGCACCAAGGACTTGGGTTCCTCTTCTGTTTGCTTCTTATTTTAGTATGTTGAGGATTAATAGGTTGATGTTTGTTCCAGTTTTTCTGACAAACCCAGTCTGGCGCGGGTCACAAATGCCCTTTTTAGTTGCCCATTCTGTCAATCTTTTTAGTAGTATTGAAGCAGAGATTTTCCCCAAGGGGTCAAGTATTGCCAGCGGTCTGTCATTTTTGTGTTGTTTCCTATCTCTGTGTTTGTATATGGGAACCAGAGTGGCTTATTTCCATGTTTTTGGAATATGTTTTTGAGATTAGAGAGAACATTTCTAGACCTATCTCTGTCCAGTCTTCTGGATGTTGCTTTTTGATGTTATTGCTTAGCCCGTCAGGACCAGGGGCTCTAGAACTGTTGAGATGCCTTATGTGGGTGAACGTTTCTTTGTGATCCCAGTTGTTAAACGATTTCTTTTGATGATCATGAATTTCTAGAGTCTGAACTGTAATTTTTTTGGCTTCCATGTATATCTTGGAGAAGTGCTCTATCCACGATCTTTCTGATACATCTGCGAGTAATCCATGTTGGTTCGACAGATTCCTGTTCAGGAGTGCTCTGTTCTTGTTCAGACTCCCGTTCCTCCTCTGCCTCCTCCCCTGCATCTAGTGGCTCATCACCAGCACATGGACATATAAAGACATGAACAGTCATGTTAATTGCATTGACTACATACATAGGTATCACAATGTGTCCTGCAACACATTGCCATGCATGTTACCATGCCATAATTTGCATACACACAGTATGTACAAACAGCTCACAGATTATGCCATATGCAGACTTGCTGCTACATCCCATGTCAGCACTGCACACATTGCCCACAGACGTGCATCTGTGGATGCCACTGCAAACAGCAGACTAATACATGCTAAATGTGACACATCAAGTGGACATGAAACATGTCATTAACGTACATGTGAACATGTGCACACATAATCACAGCCAAGTCCACTACAATTACATGTAACAGCAGTGTACCATTGGCACAGGGAGTGCACACAATGTGGAAATGCACCGAGTCTCGAGTCCCAGGTGTCTGATGTGGAGAGAGTAATGGCATGTGCTGGGAGATAGGAAGAGGGGACAGTGACAAACAAGAGGGACCGGGCCATGGACCCATGGAGTGTGTGTTGAGTGCGGCAGGTCAACAGGGTTGACACCTGACACATATTTTACCAGGGGACAGTGCCATAGCTGCAGCTGGGATCTACATAGCTTAGTAAAATGCTATGTCACTCATGGCACAATTTCACACCCGCTGCCAGTGTACATGGAAGGTATGGGTAGCATGAAACCACCTACGGACAAGTGTGGATGGACTTTCAACTACATGCAGTGCATGATGTGTAGCACGTGAGTCAGACACAAGCACTTGACTGGCATAGCTGAGTCACTAACATCACTGATGAAAATACCTAGATGCGATGTTATGTTGGCATGCCGGAATTGTATTTATGTATGTGACGGTTGATGATGACTACTGTCCCAAAGCCAGGTTCAACAGATGTGCAGCACATGGGTTGTATGCACTCTGCAGTACACTAAGCAGGAGTCAGTACACCATGGCATGGTTCACCCATGGCAGTCATACCAGTGACATCAGAAGTGCTACACAAGGATAATAACTTATTTTGATCTACATACACATATTCAGGATGCACACGCTTCATCACTCACTGGACTTTTCCTTGTAATCTGGCAGGCCTCCCACGTCTTGGACCTGATCCAAATGAATCAACTTGCTCATGGCCTCTTCATGTGCTGTGAACTCCTGCTCCTGTGGTGACCCTCCCCCCCCTCGAGTCACCAGAGCAGAGGTGAGGTTGGCACCCAGCTTGTGTTTGGTTCAACAGTGGAGGTCATTCCACCGCTTCATGACCTCACGAGCGGTGTGCCTCTCATTCCCCAAGGTGTTGATGCCATCCGTGCCTCGCTGCCAGTGGACTACATGCTGAGCAGGCATTTGTGTGTTCCCTGGCTGTGTGAGCGTGTCAGTTGTTTTTGCGCACATAGTCCACGAGGATGTGGAGTTCTTCATCATTGAAGCTTCTCTTCCTCGGCGTGGTGGTGTCCTGTGCTGTGCATTGGGATTGAGCCTTTTCCTATTCTGCATGATTATGCTTCTTGGCAGGTGGTGCAGACACTGTGTGGCTGGGACCACTCAGGGCAGTAGGGACTGGACCACTAGTGGCCTGGGCCATGCCATCACTCACTGATGCTGGAACAGTAGTTGCCCCTGCAGGTGCCTGTACCTGGGTGCTGGGGCTAGGTCCTTTGACTGTACATCCCTTCCCCTTGGACGCATGGCCATCAGCTGCCCCTGCGTGTACGTGTACATGGGGGTGGGGGGGTTTCGATGACAACAGATACTGTTGTAGCTCCCTGACCCTGGTTGTTGGGGACAGCAGCTGCATCAGCAGTTGCCTGAACCTGGCTGCTTAGGAGAACAGATGACCCTGCACATCCCTGACCGTGGGTGCTGGGGACAGCAGCATCACCTGCAGCTCCCTGACCTTGTTGGTGGCAGGGCACAGCTCTCTACATGTCCCTGACCCCGGCCAACTCTGCCACTTCTCCCTCTTGGGGCCATGGTACAGATGGATTTGTACAATGGAAGGCACACTAAGCAATTGTCCTGGGCAATCAGAGTGAGGGGGCAGGGTATGTAATGTAAAACGTACTAGCAAGGCTCAATATTACCCCATGTGAAATAATTAATGGGACCCGTAACTCACAGGCACCCCAAATATTAAAAATGCATGTACGGGACCCCTCAGTAGCTTCCGTGAAAAGAAAAAGGGTTACACGGTACGCTGTGGCACCCAGCAACACAAACGATGTGTACGTGAAGCCCAGGAAAGCTGTTATGTTAATAATGGGGGCACCCAGAGTATGAATAATGTGTACACGACTCACCAGTAGCCTCAGAAAAAAGAAAAGTACAAGTGCGTGTGCGCGGAGGCAAATCCCCGCCCAAAATAAGAAGTTCGCACTGTCACAGTAGTGAGCAAATTGTGTGGCACCCCAAAATGTCCAATGTCCTCTCGTCCATCCGCTACAATTAGCATGTGTGGTTTATTTTTGTCCTACCACTCCTTTATACCCAATTGGAACGCCAACGCCCAGGGTGTGTCACGTAACGTACACGATTAGGCCCTTTCCTCTGATTTCATGTGTACGCGCTAACTTCTAACGCGCACAGTAACGCTCACTCTGTTTCCAGCTGCCCACGCGAGAGACACGGAAGACCCACGCTCCTGCCTATGAGCCTTTTTACCTACCTCCTACTGACCTGAGCTGCCTCCTACCAGCCATCTGCTGCTGCCTACCCACTTTGTGTGCCTGCTGCCCACCTGCCCTGCAATTTGAGTGCCTGCTGTCCACCCATTGTCAGTGCTCATGTCCTTGACCCTGTGACCACCTCAGCTGATTCAGAAGACTCCCAACGTGCCAGAACATCACCAACGCTCCACAGCCAAACCCCAGGACCACCTCGCCCACCCACACCTGCCTATGGGGTTGCCATATCTCAACCAACATCTTCAGAGGTAAGTGGCAACCGTGTGGCAGCGAGACAGAGGGCTGTCAACTTCACTGCCAGGGAAGTTGACATCCTGGTGGAGCATGTCCTGGGGCATTATGATGCCCTCTTCAACGACGCAACACATGTCGGCAAGGAAGGACGGAAGCTGATATGGGACCGGATGGTGGATGCCATCAACGTGGAGAGGTCGGCATCCTGTGACTACCACCATGTGCACAAGCGCTGGGAGGACCTGAAATCCAGGACCCACAACAAGGTCCTGCGCTTCCTCCAGGCTGGTGCCTACCAAGGGGGGCGCAGGGGCCAGATGAACACCACCAACATGCAGGTCCTGGAGAAGTTCTACCCGGCGCTGCACACCCAGGTCAGCGATTTGCATCAACGTCTGGAGTCGTCAGGTGAGTGTCCATGTGTTGCTGGCCTCCATAGTGCATGTTAATGTATGGTGGGAGTGTGCACCCTGGGCTTACAGCAAGTATGCCTCCTGTACAGATGGCTGTGTGCATGTCCCAGACAGTGCTCTACATGTGTTCAGTGAGCCATGTGTGATTTCAATACTCTTGCATTTGCATTGTGTGTTGCACTGCAGCATTTCACAGCGTGCACGTGGTTTGTTACATGTAGACGTGCCCGTGTGAGGAGTGTGACGGATGAGGTGGTGTCAACCTCATGTGCATGCATGGTGCTCTTGTGTATGTGTTTAAGATATGACTGTGAGTGGCCATCACTCCTGGATGGATGTAACAGGTGCATTTCAATGTGTGACCTAGTCATGTTCTGTGAGTGCTATTGAGGGGACTCTTATGGGGTTGCTCAGTGCACTGCTTGAGGACAGTCAGGTGATGTGTGTGCATGACATGTGTATGAGCCCATGATGCATGTGTGTGTAGCATGCACAATTGATAGGTTGTGACAGTGCCATGTCCCCGGTTGTGATTCTGTTGAGAAGGACAGACATACATTTGTATGTATGTACGTTGCATGTACCTGTGTGTTGTGGAGGGTGATGATGGTTGTACCCTTTGGCAGTGTACTTCATGCAAAAATGTTTGTTGCCAAGCACACATTGCTGCAGTGCCCTGATGTTTGTTTTCTATGTCTCCTGATCTGCAGTTGCATTGGAAGAAGAGGGCGGAGACAGTGCTGTGGAGCAAGGCAGCAGGGATGCCTCCACCAGGCATAGGCGCAAGGCCCAGCCACACTCCTTGGATACAACATCTTCGGGGAGCGAGGAGGCTGGTGCTGCGCCTGGACCATCGGCCAAAGCTGCTGAGGGGAAGTCAAAGAGGGCGAAGGTGAACGTGGACTCCTCGGCAGCGGGGGGGGACAGGTGAGCAGCCACAGGGGACATCCACTGCAGAAGACATTCAGGTGGCATCCAGGTTGGCGGGGGAGGATGAAGAGGGGGACGTAGTAACCCAGTCCATGGGGTCTGGCGGGGGTGCTGAGGTGGGTGTGACTGCTGCAGTCCTGCCACAGGGGCAAGAGGCTGTGCAGGTCAATGTGGAGGTGCCTGTGCAAAATCCTGTGACTGGGTGAGCATCTGCAGCAGTATGCACCTGCCAGCATGCCCCAGGCCGGACCCATCCGCAGGTGTCGTTTGTTTCCACCCAGACAGATACCCCAATGCCTGCAGATGTTGCCATTCAGGACAGAGTGGTACCCATACTAGTCGGTATCGGGAAGCGTACAAGCATCATTCTTGATGATGTGCATGCTTGCACTCGTGTGTTTGCACATCATCACAATGACGCCTGGTATCTCCTGAACTGGCTGGTAGCATTCCTGGTCTTGACTATACTGCGTGGGCTGGCCCCTAATGAAACCCCCCCTCCTCCTCTTCCTCTTCCTCCTCTATGCACCAGTCGTACTCCTGGGCTCCTTCCGCCCCAGAGACCACCAGGGCCCCCTGTGCACCAGTCCCACCCATGTTGGCCCGTCTGGTGGAGCAAACATCCCTGCATGACTTGGGAGTCGACAGTGGATCAGCTGAGGTGGTCACCATGCCGATCCAGGCAACGACAGGAGCAATGGCAATGGAGGGAGAACAGGCACCCAGGAGCAGGGCACGGGCCAGACACCACCGGGTAGTGTCATCAGGTCACAGGGTGTCCATACGAAGCCGGCACCGGGCACTATGGCAGCAGCAGGCTCTGAGGAGGAGGCTTATGTACTCAGGGCATACCATCGCAAGGGGGCAGGTATCCGGCGTCAGCCAGGATGCAAATGTGGACCTCATATCGAGGGTGTCTTCCGGGTTCGTGCGATACGGGCAGCGAATCAGGGCAGAGAGGCAGCAGGCTCTGGAGGCGAGAGTCACCATGGGCAGGGTGGAGATTGCACTGCGTCGGGCAAGGAGGCGGGCTGCCGTCCTCGATGATACTTGCAGGGAGTGGGAGGGGATGGAGAGGCCCATGCTGGTGTCTCTGCAAGCCCTCAAGGTGAGAACAGAGGCCCACCTGGGGGAAGTGGACTCAGTGCTTGATGATGCCCTGGCCCAGACATGTGCCCTCATTACAACCTTGGCGGAGGACCATAGTGCTGTTAGCACCATGGTCCATGCGGCTAAGGTTACGATTCCGCCATGGTGGATGGCGGAATTACCGCCCCATTCCAAGGTGAGTGGGGCGGTAATTCCCCATTCACCATTTGCCCTTCCCCATTCCCATTTTCGCCCCCATAGGGCATAATGGGAATGGGGAAGACGCTAATTACGGCACCGTAAATTACGGTGCCGTAATTAGCTCCAAAGTCCCTTTGCGGGTTGGATTTTTAACGCCTGCTAAAAGCAGGCGTTAAACGCCAACCCGCAAAGGGACACTTGTAATCAGGCGTTAAGGGTTAACGGCGCCGACGGCGCCATTAAACCATTAACGCCTGAGTTGTAATGAGGGCCATTGAGTGAGATTGGTAAGGAGGAGGAGAAGGACTAGCCCGCTGCCTGTGTACATTGTTTTTTAAATGTAAGTTTCTGTTGATTTTTTTATTATTTGGAGCTTGGAAATTGGACATTACTCCATTTTTTGTACATAGTTATTTCCTTTTATTTATTTTATTCTTTGGAGTGGACTCTGGACTATCCTCCATGTTTATTTTGCACATAATTTTTTAGTGTGTGTTTTATTGATCCTGTTCACCATGTGTTTTTGGTATTTATTATTTTATTTTATTGTAAATATTTTAATTCACAAGTGGGTGGGGTGACTGTGGGAGTGTTACATGTTAAGGATATTGGCACATGATTTGCTTGATCCGGTGTAACACACATCTAGTGCTTTCCCCTTCACCAGCAGGTGTTTGTTCAGTTATCATTATCTCTGGTATTGGTCGATCTCTTGCACTGGGATACAATATTGGCATTTCTTTGTTCTTACACATTGGCTGCCCAATGCTGTTGTCTCGGTGTGTGTAGCACTGCACTGTCTGAGTGACATGTCCTTCACACATGGGCGAACTAGTGATGTGTTTATTAGGGATTCTCTTCTAGAAATAGCCGCTCAATGAAGCTCATGCTGTGAGGACATGGGTGATGGGGGCTGGGGTATCCCATGTGGAGGGGGCTGCCTGCAGGGTGGGGTCATGGGTGATGGGGTGGGGGTATCCCATGTGAAGGGGGCTGCCTGCAGGGTGGGGTCACAGGTGATGGGGGCCGCTTGCAAGGTGGGGTCACAGGTGATGGGGTAGGAGTATCCTATGTGATGGGGGCTGCCTGCAGGGTGGGGTCATGGGTGATGAGGTGGGGGTATTCCACGTGGAGGGTGCTGCCTGCAGGGTGGGGTCACGGGTGATGGGGGCTGGGGTATTCCATGTGGAGGGGGCTACCTGTAGGGTGGGGTCATGGGTAATGGGGTGGGAGTATCCTATGTGATAGGGGCTGCCTGCAGGGTGGGGTCACGGGTGATGGGCTGCCTGCCGGGTGGGGTCACAGGTGATGGGGCTTTCCTGCAGGGTCGAGTCATGGGTGATGGGGGCTGGGGTATCCCATGTGGAGGGGGCTGTCTGCAGGGTGGGGGTCAAGGGTGATGGGGATATCCCATATGGAAGGGGCTGCCTGCAGGGTGGGGTCACAGTTGATGGGGGCTGGGGTATCCCATATGGAGGGGCCTGCCTGCAGGGTGGGGTCACGGGTGATGGGGTGGTGGTATCCCATGTGGAGGGGGCTGTCTGCAGAGTGGGGTCATGGGTGATGGAGGCTGCCTGCAGGGTGGGGTCACGGGTGATGGGGGCAGGGGTATCCCATGTGGAGGGGGCTGCCTGTAGGGTGGGGTCACGGGTAATGGGGGCTGGGATATCCCATGTGGAGGGGGCTTCCTGCAGGGTGGGGTCATGTGTGATGGGGGCTGGGTTATCCCATGTGGAGGGGCTGCCTGCATGCTGGGGTCACGGGTGTTGAGGTGGGGGTATCCCATGTGGAGGGGGCTGCCTGCAGGGTGGGTTACAGGTGAGGGTGGATGCCTGCAGGGTGTGGTCATGGTTCATTGGGTGGGAGTAGCCCATGTGATGGGGGCTGCCTGCAGGCTGGTGTCACGAGTGATGGGTGGGGGTTTTCCATGTGGAGGGGGCTGCCTGCAGGGTGTGTTCACAGGTTATGGGGACCAGGGTATCCCATGTGGTGGTGGCTGCCTACAGGGTGGGGTCACAGGTGATGGGGTGGGGTATTCCATGTGGAGGGGGCTGCCTGCAGGGTGCGGTCACGAGTGATGGGGGCTGGGGTATCCCATTGGAGGCGGCTGCCTGTAGGGTGGGGTCACAGGTGAGGGGGTGGGGGTATCCCAAGTGGAGGGGGTTGCCTGCAGGGTGGGGTCACGGGTGATGGGGCAGACTGCAGGGTGGGGTCACGGGTGATGTGGGCTTCCTGCAGGTTGGGGTCACGGGTGATGGGGTATCCCATGTGGAGGGGCTGCCTGCAGGTTGGGTCACGGGTGATGGGGCTGCCTGCAGGGTGTGGTCATGGGTGATTGGGTGGGAGTAGCCATGTGATGGAGGCTGCCTGCAGGGTGGGGTCACTGGTGATGGGGGCTGCCTGCAGGGTGGGGTTGTGGGTGATGGGGTGGGAGTATCCTATGTGGTGGGGGCTGCCTGCAGGGTGGGGTCACGGGTGATTGGGTGGGAGTATCCCATGTGGAGGGGGCTGCCTGCAGGGTGGGGTCACAGGTGATGGGGGCTGCCTGCAGGGTGGGGTTGTGGGAGTATCCTATGTGATGGGGGCTGCCTGCAGGGTGGGGTCACAGGTGATGGGGAATGTGGTATCCCATGTGGAGGGGGCTTCCTGGAGGGTGGGGGTCATGGGTGATGGGGTGGGGTTATCCCATGTGGAAGGGCTGCCTGCAGGTTGGGTCACAGGTGAGGGGGGCTGCCTGCAGGGTGTGGTCATGGGTGATGGGGGTGGGGGTATTCCATGTGGAGGGGGCTGCCTGCAGGGTGCTATCACGGGTGATGGGGGCCAGGGTATCCCATGTGGTGTGGACTGCCTGCAGGGTGGGGTCACAGGTGATGGGATGGGGGTATTCCATGTGGAGGGGGCTGCCTGCAGGGTGCGGTCACGGGTGATGGGGGCTGGAGTATTCCATGTGGAGGGGGCTGCCTGCAGGGTGGGGTCACGGGTGATGGGGGCTTCCTGCAGGTTGGGGTCATGGGTGATGGGGTATCGCATGTGGAGGGGCTGCCTGCAAGGTGGGGTCATGGGTGATTGGGTGGGAGTAGCCCATGTGATGGGGGCTGCCTGCAGGGTGGGGTCACTGGTGATGGGGTCTGGGGTATCCCATGTGGTGGGGCTGCCTGCAGGTGGGGTCACGGGTGATGGGGTGGGAGGATCCCATGTGATGGGGGCTGCCTGCAGGATGGGGTCACCGGTTATGGGGTATCCCATGTGGAGAGGGATGTCTACAGGGTGGGGTCATGGGTGATGGGGGCTGCCTGCAGGGTTGGGTCACGGGTGATGGGGTGGGAGTATCCTATGTTCTTGGGGGCTGCCTGCAGGGTGGGGTCACGGGTGATGGGGCTGCCTGCA
Source organism: Ambystoma mexicanum (assembly GCF_040938575.1). Classification (NCBI taxonomy): domain Eukaryota; kingdom Metazoa; phylum Chordata; class Amphibia; order Caudata; family Ambystomatidae; genus Ambystoma; species Ambystoma mexicanum. The sequence continues at coordinate 344,483,989 of NC_090923.1, read as the reverse complement.
GGGTTGCATCACGGGTGATGGGGTGTGTTAGGGCCCAAGGGCTAAATCTAGTAGTGGTGGCTTGACACGTCGTGATGCAATTGAGTCTTTCTGACAATATACCCCTCAAGAGTACAAAAGGACAGATTGAGGTGGGTATTGCCCGAAAATATTTGTACACCCTGGTACTCAGCTGGCTGCAAGAAAAATTAACCAAGTATTAACATTTGGCTTAAGGCAACGTAATCTCAAAATAAGGTGAAGAACCGATGCTCACAAGCAAGAAAATCTGAATGGGCCTAAATAGTTCCAAGCTAGATTGGTGAGTATCCTGAAACAAGAGAGGTAACCGTTACCAGGAGGACAGAAGAGTAAGAAAAAAGAAAGAACCAAACTGTATGCGCTTACCAATTGAGTGGTCTGGGTAGAAACAGTAGATGTAGTTTGGGGAATGAAGTGGTAGTCCTGCAAACACAATGTCCTGTTGCCTATTCCCGCCGGCACGAGGACGCCTAAACAGTCTATTGATCCTTGCGCCGATGCGCAAAAGTTCTTTCTGTTCCTTAAAGTCTTTGGGCGGCAAGAGAGTGAAGACGTAGCACTGATTGTAGATGGAACAATCCAAAAGACTTAGGTCTTGGCAAGCAGGTAAGACGTGAGGAAGAAGACAAGGCAGTACGTGAAAGTTCTGAGGTATGCAATAATGGGGTAAGACGTGAGGAATGAGGCGAATGACGTCCGTGGCCATTCCAGGTCTGGCAATGTGCAGGTAAGACAAAGGCAATGACAAGAACAAGGCAGGAAAGTCACAAAGGAAGACCAGGGATTCAAGGAGCCAGAAGACAAGGTAACAAGATGCGTAGCTTAGGAAGTTTTACAAATTCTGAAGCGCCGCCGTGCGCAGGGGCGTGGCTTAAATACCGGTCAGCTGACCGCACGCATAATGCTGCGTCGTAGTCCTGAACCTACGTGAATGCAAGGGGTGCCAGTGTCTCCAAGGCAACCCATAACGTTTCCTGAAAGGGAGCGGGTGAAAAGACGAACCATGATTCCGAGGAGCTAAAGAGTCCCGCTTTGGAGCGAAAAATTTTCACTCTACTGTGGATTCTGGAATGTTTATTCCTATGCGGGACCAATTTATGATCAGACGAATAGACATCTAAAGGAACCCTGACAGGGTGGGAGTATCCTATGTGATGGGGGCTGCCTGCAGGGTGGTGTCACGGGTGATGGGGGCTGGTGTATCACATGTGGAGGGGGCTGCCTGCAGGGTGGGGTCACGGGTGATGGGGTGGGAGTATCCCATGTGGAGGGGGCTGCCTGCAGGGTGGTGTCACGGGTGATGGGGTGGGAGTATCCCATGTGGAGGGGGCTGCCTGCAGGGTCGGGTCACGGATGATGGTGGCTGCCTGCAGAGTTGGGTCACGGGTGATGGGGTGGGGGTATCCCATGTGATGGGGGCTGCCTGCAGAGTGGGGTCACAGGTGATGGGGTGGGAGTATCCCATGTGGAGGGGGCTGCCTGCAGGGTGGGGTCACGGGTGATGGGGTGGGAGTATCCCATGTGGAGGGGGCTGCCTGCAGGGTTGGGTCACGGGTGATGGTGGCTGCCTGCAGAGTTGGGTCACGGGTGATGGGGTGGGGGTATCCCATGTGATGGGGGCTGCCTGCAGAGTGGGGTCACAGGTGATAGGGTGGGAGTATCCCATGTGATGGGAGCTGCCTGCAGGGTGAGGTCACAGGTGATGAGGTGAGAGTATCCCATGTATTTGTATTTGTATTTTATTGAATTTATATAGCCCTTTACTCCAAAGTGCTTTACATGAGAACAAGTAAACAATACAGCAAGCATGAGATGACAATTGAACCACAACCTGAAAACAGTATAAAGAACAACTTACAACATTGCAGGGGTGAGGAGGGTGACAGGATGGGAGAGGTGTGCAAGGGAGTAGTAGATGTTAGAGGAGGTAAGGACAGGGAAAGAGGGAATGCAGGAATGTGAAGGAAGAAGAGAGGAAATGGAGAGGCTAGATGCGAGTAGGGGGAAAGGAGGAAGGCAATAGTTTAGATGGAAAGGGTAAGGAAGAGCAGTAGTAAGAGTTGAGAGTAGTGGGGAAGGGAGGAGGAAAGGAACGTGGGGTGTTAGGGAGGAGAGTAGAAGAGATAATATTTTAGGGAAGAGCGAAAGGAAGTGTAGGAGGGAGAAGAGCGGATGTGAAGGGGGAGGCGGTTCCAGTGGAAGGGAGCAAGGAGTTGGAAGGAGCGGAAGCGGGAGGGGGCGCAGGGTGGAGGAGGAGGAGGAGGAGGAGGAGGAGGAGAGAGAAGGAAAAGATTAGCAAAGCGGAGAGAGCGAGAAGGGGTGTAGAAAGAAAGAAGGGAGGAGAGGTGGGAGGGGCAAGGCCATAGAGTGATTTGAAAACAAGACAGAGAAACTTGAACTTGAGCTGGGAGTGAAAAGAAAGCCAGCCTAGAGAGGTGAGGGAGGAGGAGATAGAGTCAAGAGGTGAGAGAAGGCATAGGGAGCGGATGGCAGAGTGGTAGATGGATTTAAGAGGGGAGAGATGAGAGGAGGGGAGTCCGAAGAGAAGGGAGGAACAGTAGAAGAGCCTGGAGAAGACGAGGGAGGTAATTAAGAGTTTAGGGGCGTGGAAGGTAAGGAGGGGTCGGATTTTACGAATGTTGTAGAGGTGAAAGAGACAGGATTTAGCAGTGAGAGAAATGTGGTGAGATAGAGAGAGGAGAGGGTCGATATGGAGACCAAGGTTACGGGCATGGGCAGAGAAGGAAAGCTGGGAGGGGGGAAAGAGAATGAAGGGGGGGTGGGAGGGAGGAGGAACAGTGTTGGCAGGGAAGAAAAGGAGTTTAGTTTTGTCAGCATTCAGAGTAAGGAAGTGTGAGGACATCCAAGATATAATGGCCGAGAGGAAAGAAGAGAGTTTATCATGGATGTCAGGAGAGAAAGGGGAGAAGGATAGGAAGAGCTGGGTGTCATCAGCAGAGAAATGGTGCGAGATGCCAAAAGAGGAGATAATAGAAGCTAAGAATGAGGTGTAGAGCGAGAAAAGAAAGGGGCCGAGGACAGAGCCTTGGGGAACGCAGTGGTTAAGGGGAAAAGTAGGGGAGGAGGAGCCGCCCCAAGAGACAGAAAAGGTGCAGTTAGAAAGATAAGAGGAGAGCCACTTAAGGACGTTGTCCTTGAAGCCAAATGATGAGAGGGAGTTGAGGAGGAGAGGATGGTCGACAGTACCAAAAGCAGCGGAAACGTCAAGGAGAATAAGAATGGAGGAGTGCTTTGAGTAGCGTGCAGAGAAGAGAGAGTTAAGGGGCTGCCTGCAGGGTTTGGGGGCTGCCTGCAGGGTGGGGTCACAGGTGATGGGGTGGGGGTATCCCATGTGAAGGGGGCTGCCTGCAGGGTGGGGTCATGGGTGATGGGGTGGGGTTATCCCATGTGGAGGGGGTTGCCTGCAGAGTGGGGCCATGAGTGATGGGGGCTGGGGTATCCCATGTGGAGGGGTCTGCCCGAAGAGTTGGGTCACGGGTGATGGGGTGAGATAATCCTTTGTGATGGGGCTGCCTGCAGGGAGGGGTCACGGATGATGAGGTGGGGGTATCCCATGTGGAGGGGGCTGCCTGCAGGGTACGGTCACGGGTGATGGGGTGGGGGTATCCTATGTGATGGGGGCTGCCTGCAGGGTGGGGTCACGGATGATGGGGGCTGCCTGCAAGGTGGGGTCTCGGGTGATGGCTTGGGAGTATCCTATGTGATGGGGGCTGCCTGCAGGGTGGGGGTAGCCCATGTGGAGGGGGTGCCTGCAGGGTGGGGTCACGGGTGATGGGGTGGGAGTATCCAGTGTGATGGGGCTGCCTGTATGGTGGGGTCACGGGTGATGGGGTGGGATTATCCCATGTGATGGGTGCTGCCTGCAGGGTGGGGTCACAGGTGATGGGGGCTGGGGTATCCCTTGTGGAGGGGTCTGCCTGCAGGGTGGGGTCACGGGTGATGGGGCTGGGTTATCCTATGCGTAGGGGCTGCCTGCAGGGTGGGGTCACGGGTGATGGGGGCTTGGGTATCTCATCTGGAGGGGGCTGCCTGCAGGATGGGGTCACGGGTGATGGGGACTGGGTATCCCATGTGGAGGGAGCTGCCTGCAGGTTGGGGTTACGGGTGATGGGGGCTAGGGTATCCCATGTGGAGGGTGCTGCCTGCATGGTGGGGTCACGGGTGATGGGGTGGGATTATCCCATGTGATGGGGCTGCCGACAGGGTGGGGTCACGGGTGATGGGGTGGGGGTATCCCATGTGGAGGGGGCTGCCTTCAGGGTGGGGTCACGGGTGATGGGACTGGGTTATCCCATGTGGAGGGGCTGCCTGCAGGGTGGAGTCACGGGTGATCGGCTGGGGGTATCCCATGTGAAGGGGGCTGCCTGCAGGGTGGGGTCACAGGTAATGGGATGGGGGTATCCCATGTGGAGGGGGCTGCCTGCAGGGTGGGTTCATGAGTGATGGGGTATCCCATGTGGAGGGTGCTGCCTGCAGGGTGCGGTCACGGTTGATGGGGGCTGGGGTATCCCATGATAAGGGGGCTGCCTGCAGGTTGGGGTCACGGGTGATGGGGACTGGGTATCCCACGTGGAGGGAGCTGCCTGCAGGGTGGGGTTACGGTTGATGGGGGCTAGGGTATCCCATGTGGAGGGTGCTGCCTGCATGGTGCGGTCAAGGGTGATGGGGTGGGATTATCCCATGTGATGGGGGCTGCCGACAGGGTGGGGTCACGGGTGATGGGGTGGGGGTATCCCATGTGGAGGGGGCTTCCTTCAGGGTGGGGTCACGGGTGATGGGGCTGGAGGTATCCCATGTGGAGGGGGCTGCCTGCAGGATGCGGTCACGGGTGATGGGGCCTGCCTGCAGGGTGGGGTCACAGGTAATGGGGTTGGGGTATCCAAGGTGGAGGGGGCTGCCTGCAGGGTGGGGTCATGGGTGATGGGGTGGGGTATCCCATGTGGAGGGGGCTGCCTGCAGGTTGGGGTCATGGGTGATGGGGTGGGGGTATCCCATGTGGAGTGGTCTGCCTGAAGGGTGGGATCACAGGTGATGGGGGCTGCCTGCAGGGTGGGGTCAAGGGTGATGGGGTAGGAGTATCCCATGTGATGGGGGCTGCCTGCAGGGTGGGGTTACGGGTGATGGGGCTGGGGTATCCCATGTGGAGGTTGCTGCCTGCACGGTGGGGTCACGGGTGATGGGGGCTTGCTGCAGGGTGGGGTCATGGGTGATGGGGTGGGAGTATCCTATGTGATGGGGGCTGCCTGCAGGGTGGGGTCACGGGTGATGGGCTGGGGGTATCCCATGTGGAGGGGGCTGCCTACAGGATGGGGTCACAGGTGATGGGGCCTGCCTGCAGGGTGGGGTCACGCGTGATGGGGTAAGGGTATCCCATGTGGAGGGGGCTGTCTGCAGGGTGGGGTCATGGGTGATGTGGTGGGGGTATCCCATGTGGAGGGGGCTGCCTGCAGGGTAGGGTCACGGGTGAAGGGGGCTTGCTGCAGGGTGCGGTCCTGGGTGGTAGGGTGGGAGTATCCTATGTGATGGGGTCTGCCTGCAGGGTGCGGTCACGGTTTATGGGGGCTGGGGTATCCCATGTGGAGGGGGCTGCCTGCAGGGTGGGGTCACGGGTGATGGGGTAGGGGTATCCCATGTGGAGTGGTCTGCCTGAAGGGTGGGGTCAAAGGTGATGTGGGCTGCCTGCAGTTACGCGTGATGGGGGCTGGGGTATCCATTGTGGAGGGTGCTGTGTGCAGGGTGGGATCACGGGTGATGGGGACTGGGTATCCCACGTGGAGGGAGCTGCCTGCAGGGTGGCGTTACGGTTGATGGGGGCTAGGGTATCCCATGTGGAGGGTGCTGCCTGCATGGTGCAGTCACAGGTGATGGGGTGGGATTATCCCATGTGATGGGGGCTGCCGACAGGGTGGGGTCACGGGTGATGGGGTGGGGGTATCCCATGTGGAGGGGGCTTCCTTCAGGGTGGGGTCACGGGTGATGGGCTGGGGGCATCCCATGTGGAGGGGGCTGCCTGCAGGATGCGGTCACGGGTGATGGGGCCTGCCTGCAGGGTGGGGTCACAGGTAATGGGGTTGGGGTATCCCAGGTGGAGGGGGCTGCCTGCAGGGTGGGGTCATGGGTGATGGGGTGGGAGTATCCCATGTGGAGGGGGCTGCCTGCAGGGTGGGGTCACGGGTGATGGGGTGGGAGTATCCCATGTGGAGGGGGCTGCCTGCAGGGTGGGGTCACGGGTGATGGGGTGGGAGTATCCCATGTGGAGGGGGCTGCCTGCAGGGTCGGGTCACGGGTGATGGTGGCTGCCTGCAGAGTTGGGTCACGGGTGATGGGGTGGGGGTATCCCATGTGATGGGGGCTGCCTGCAGAGTGGGGTCACAGGTGATGGGGTGGGAGTATCCCATGTGATGGGAGCTGCCTGCAGGGTGAGGTCACAGGTGATGAGGTGAGAGTATCCCATGTATTTGTATTTGTATTTTATTGAATTTATATAGCCCTTTACTCCAAAGTGCTTTACATGAGTACAAGTAAACAATACAGCAAGCATGAGATGACAATTGAACCATAACCTGAAAACAGTATAAAGAATAACTTACAACATTGCAGGGGTGAGGAGGGTGAAGGGATGGGAGAGGTGTGCAAGGGAGTAGTAGATGTTAGAGGAGGTAAGGACAGGGAAAGAGGGAATGCAGGAATGTGAAGGAAAAAGAGAGGAAATGGAGAGGCTAGATGCGAGTAGGGGGAAAGGAGGAAGGCGATAGTCTAGATGGAAAGGGTAAGGAAGAGCAGTAGTAAGAGTTGAGAGTAGTGGGGAAGGGAGGAGGAAAGGAACGTGGGGTGTTAGGGAGGAGAGTGGAAGAGATAATATTTTAGGGAAGAGCGAAAGGAAGTGTAGGAGGGAGAAGAATGGATGTGAAGGGGGAGGCGGTTCCAGTGGAAGGGAGCAAGGAGTTGGAAGGAGTGGAAGCGGGAGGGGGCGCAGGGTTGAGGAGGAGGAGGAGGAGAGAGAAGGAAAAGATTAGCAAAGCAGAGAGAGCGAGAAGGGGTGTAGAAAGAAAGAAGGGAGGAGAGGTGGAAGGGGCATGACCATAGAGTGATTTGAAAACAAGACAGAGAAACTTGAACTTGAGCTGGGAGTGAAAAGAAAGCCAGCCTAGAGAGGTGAGGGAGGAGGAGATAGAGTCAAGAGGTGAGAGAAGGCATAGGGAGCGGATGGCAGAGTGGTAGATGGATTTAAGAGGGGAGAGATGAGAGGAGGGGAGTCTGAAGAGAAGGGAGGAACAGTAGAAGAGCCTGGAGAAGACGAGGGAGGCAATTAAGAGTTTAGGGGCGTGGAAGGTAAGGAGGGGTCGGATTTTACGAATGTTGTAGAGGTGAAAGCGACAGGATTTAGCAGTGAGAGAAATGTGGTGAGATAGAGAGAGGAGAGGGTCGATATGGAGACCAAGGTTACGGGCATGGGGAGAGAAGGAAAGCTGGGAGGGGGGAAGAGAACAACGGGGGGTGGGAGGGAGGAGGAACAGTGTTGGCAGGGAAGAAAAGGAGTTTAGTTTTGTCAGCATTCAGAGTAAGGAAGTGTGAGGACATCCAAGATATAATGGCCGAGAGGCAAGAAGAGAGTTTATCATGGATGTCAGGAGAGAAAGGGGAGAAGGATAGGAAGAGCTGGGTGTCATCAGCATAGAAATGGTGCGAGATGCAAAAAGAGGAGATAATAGAAGCTAAGAATGAGGTGTAGAGCGAGAAAAGAAAGGGGCCGAGGACAGAGCCTTGGGGAACGCAGTGGTTAAGGGGAAAAGTAGGGGAGGAGGAGCCGCCCCAAGAGACAGAAAAGGTGCAGTTAGAAAGATAAGAGGAGAGCCACTTAAGGACGTTGTCCTTGAAGCCAAATGATGAGAGGGAGTTGAGGAGGAGAGGATGGTCGACAGTACCAAAAGCAGCGGAAACGTCAAGGAGAATAAGAATGGAGGAGTGCTTTGAGTAGCGTGCAGAGAAGAGAGAGCTAAGGGGCTGCCTGCAGGGTGGGGTCACAGGTGATGGGGCTGGGGTATCCCATATGGAGGGGGCTGCCTGCAGGGCGGGGTCATGGGTGATGGGGGCGGGGGCTGCCTGCAGGGTGGGGTCACAGGTAATGGGGTGGGGGTATCCCATGTGGAGGGTGCTGCCTGCAGGGTGCGGTCACGGTTGATGGGGGCTGGGGTATCCCATGTGGAGGGGGCTGCCTGCAGGCTGTAGTCACGGGTGATGGGGTGGGGGTATCCCATGTGGAGTGGTCTGCCTGAAGGGTGGGAACACAGGTGATGGGGGCTGCCTGCAGGGTGGGGTCAAGGGTGATGGGGTTGGAGTATCCCTAGTGATGGGGGCTGCCTGTAATGTAGGGTCATGGGTGATGGGGTGGGAGTATCCCATGTGATGGGGCTGCCTGCCGGGTGGGGTCAAGGGTGATGGGGTGGGGGTATCCCATGTGGAGGGGGCTGCCTGCAGGGTACGGTCACGGGTGATGGGGTGGTGGTATCCTATGTGATGGGGGCTGCCTGCAGGGTGGGGTCACGGGTGATGGGGGCTGCCTGCAAGGTGGGGTCTCGGGTGATGGCCTGGGAGTATCCTATGTGATGGGGGCTGCCTGCAGGGTGGGGTCAAGGATGATGGGGTGGGGGTAGCCCATGTGGAGGGGGTGCCTGCAGGGTGGGGTCAAGGGTGATGGGGTGGGAGTATCCCGTGTGATGGGGGTTGCCTGTATGGTGGGGTCACGGGTGATGGGGTGGGATTATCCCATGTGATGGGTGCTGCCTGCAGGGTGGGGTCACAGGTGATGGGGGCTGGGGTATCCCTTGTGGAGGGGTCTGCCTGCAGGGTGGGGTCACGGGTGATGGGGCTGGGTTATCATATGCGGAGGGGCTGCCTGCAGGGTGGGGTCACGGGTGATGGGGGCTTGGGTATCTCATCTGGAGGGGGCTGCCTGCAGGATGGGGTCACGGGTGATGGGGACTGGGTATCCCATGTGGAGGGAGCTGCCTGCAGGTTGGGGTTACGGGTGATGGGGGCTAGGGTATCCCATGTGGAGGGTGCTGCCTGCATGGTGGGGTCACGGGTGATGGGGTGGGATTATCCCATGTGCTGGGGGCTGCCTTCAGGGTGGGGTCACGGGTGATGGGGCTGGGTTATCCCATGTGGAGGGGCTGCCTGCAGGGTGGAGTCACGGGTGATCGGCTGGGGTTATCCCATGTGGAGGGGGCTGCCTGCAGGATGGGGTCACGGGTGATGGGGCCTGCCTGCAGGGTGGGGTCACGGGTGATGGGGTGGGCGTATCCTATGTAATGGGGGCTGCCTGCAGGGTGGGGTCACAGGTAATGGGGTGGGGGTATCCCATGTGGAGGGGGCTGCCTGCAGGGTGGTGTCATGGGTGATGGGGTGGGGGTATCCCATGTGGAGGGGGCTGCCTACAGGGTAGGGTCATGGATGATGGGGTGGGAGTATACTATGTGATGGGGGCTGCCTGCAGGGTGGGGTGGGGTCAGGAGTAATGCGGTGGGGGTATCCCTTGTGGAGGGGGCTGTCTGCAGGGTGGGTTCATGGGTGATGGGCGGGGGTATCCCATGTGGAGGGGGCTGCCTGCAGGGTGGGTTCATGAGTGATGGTGTATCCCATGTGGAGGGTGCTGCCTGCAGGGTGCGGTCACGGTTGATGGGGGCTGGGGTATCCCATGATAAGGGGGCTGCCTGCAGGTTGGGGTCACGGGTGATGGGGACTGGGTATCCCACGTGGAGGGAGCTGCCTGCAGGGTGGGGTTACGGTTGATGGGGGCTAGGGTATCCCATGTGGAGAGTGCTGCCTGCATGGTGCGGTCACGGGTGATGGGGTGGGATTATCCCATGTGATGGGGGCTGCCGACAGGGTGGGGTCACGGGTGATGGGGTGGGGGTATCCCATGTGGAGGGGGCTTCCTTCAGGGTGGGGTCACGGGTGATGGGGCTGGAGGTATCCCATGTGGAGGGGGCTGCCTGCAGGATGCGGTCACGGGTGATGGGGCCTGCCTGCAGGGTGGGGTCACAGGTAATGGGGTTGGGGTATCCAAGGTGGAGGGGGCTGCCTGCAGGGTGGGGTCATGGGTGATGGGGTGGGGTATCCCATGTGGAGGGGGCTGCCTGCAGGTTGGGGTCACGGGTGATGGGGCTGGGGTATCCCATGTGGAGGTTGCTGCCTGCACGGTGGGGTCACGGGTGATGGGGGCTTGCTGCAGGGTGGGGTCATGGGTGATGGGGTGGGAGTATCCTATGTGATGGGGGCTGCCTGCAGGGTGGGGTCACGGGTGATGGGCTGGGGGTATCCCATGTGGAGGGGGCTGCCTACAGGATGGGGTCACAGGTGATGGGGCCTGCCTGCAGGGTGATGGGGTGGGAGTATCCTATTTGATGGGGGCTGCCTGCAGGGTGGGGTCACAGGTAATGGGGTAGGGGTATCCCATGTGGAGGGGGCTGTCTGCAGGGTGGGGTCATGGGTGATGTGGTGGGGGTATCCCATGTGGAGGGGGCTGCCTGCAGGGTAGGGTCACGGGTGAAGGGGGCTTGCTGCAGGGTGCGGTCCTGGGTGGTGGGGTGGGAGTATCCTATGTGATGGGGTCTGCCTGCAGGGTGCGGTCACGGTTTATGGGGGCTGGGGTATCCCATGTGGAGGGGGCTGCCTGCAGGGTGGGGTCACGGGTGATGGGGTGGGGGTATCCCATGTGGAGTGGTCTGCCTGAAGGGTGGGGTCAAAGGTGATGTGGGCTGCCTGCAGTTACGCGTGATGGGGGCTGGGGTATCCATTGTGGAGGGTGCTGTGTGCAGGGTGGGATCACGGGTGATGGGGACTGGGTATCCCACGTGGAGGGAGTTGCCTGCAGGGTGGCGTTACGGTTGATGGGGGCTAGGGTATCCCATGTGGAGGGTGCTGCCTGCATGGTGCAGTCACGGGTGATGGGGTGGGATTATCCCATGTGATGGGGGCTGCCGACAGGGTGGGGTCACGGGTGATGGGGTGGGGGTATCCCATGTGGAGGGGGCTTCCTTCAGGGTGGGGTCACGGGTGATGGGGCTGGGGGTATCCCATGTGGAGGGGGCTGCCTGCAGGATGCGGTCACGGGTGATGGGGCCTGCCTGCAGGGTGGGGTCACAGGTAATAGGGTTGGGGTATCCCAGGTGGAGGGGGCTGCCTGCAGGGTGGGGTCATGGGTGATGGGGTGCAGGTATCCCATTTGGAGGGGGCTGCCTGCAGGGTAGGGTCATGGATGATGGCGTTGGAGTATCCTATGTGATGGGGGCTGCCTGCAGGGTGGGGTCACGGGTGATGGGGTGGGAGTATTCCATGTGGAGGGGGCTGCCTGCAGGGTGGGGTCACGGGTGATGGGGTGGGAGTATCCCATGTGGAGGGGGCTGCCTGCAGGGTCGGGTCACGGGTGATGGTGGCTGCCTGCAGAGTTGGGTCACGGGTGATGGGGTGGGTGTATCCCATGTGATGGGGGCTGCCTGCAGAGTGGGGTCACAGGTGATGGGGTGGGAGTATCCCATGTGGAGGGGGCTGCCTGCAGGGTGGGGTCACGGTTGATGGGGGCTGGGGTATCCCATGTGGAGGGGGCTGCCTGCAGGCTGTAGTCACGGGTGATGGGGTGGGGGTATCCCATGTGGAGTGGTCTGCCTGAAGGGTGGGATCACAGGTGATGGGGGCTGCCTGCAGGGTGGGGTCAAGGGTGATGGGGTTGGAGTATCCCATGTGATGGGGCTGCCTGCCGGGTGGGGTCAAGGGTGATGGGGTGGGGGTATCCCATGTGGAGGCGGCTGCCTGCAGGGTAGGGTCATGGATGTTGGCGTGGGATTATCCTATGTGATGGGGGCTGCCTGCAGGGTGGGGTCACGGGTAATGCGGTGGGGGTATCCCTTGTGGAGGAGGCTGTCTGCAGGGTGGGTTCATGGGTGATCGGGCGGGGCTGTCCCCTGTGGAGGGTGCTGCCTGCATGGTGGGGTCACGGGTGATGGGGTGGGATTATCCCATGTGATGGGGGCTGCCGACAGGGTGGGGTCCTGGGTGATGGGGTGGGAGTATCCTATTTGATGGGGGCTGCCTGCAGGGTGGGGTCACAGGTAATGGGGTAGGGGTATCCCATGTGGAGGGGGCTGTCTGCAGGGTGGGGTCATGGGTGATGTGGTGGGGGTATCCAATGTGGAGGGGGCTGCCTGCAGGGTAGGGTCATGGGTGATGGGGGCTTGATGCAGGGTGCGGTCCTGGGTGGTGGGGTGGGAGTATCCTATGTGATGGGGTCTGCCTGCAGGGTGGGGTCACGGGTAATGAGGTGGGGGTATCCCTTGTGGAGGGGGCTGCCTGCAGGGTGCAGTCACGGTTTATGGAGGCTGGGGTATCCCATGTGGAGTGGTCTGCCTGAAGGGTGGGGTCACAGGTGATTTGGGCTTCCTGCAGTTACGCGTGATGGGGGCTGGGGTATCCATTGTGGAGGGTGCTGTGTGCAGGGTGGGATCACGGGTGATGGGGACTGGGTATCCCACGTGGAGGTAGCTGCCTGCAGGGTGGGGTTACGGTTGATGGGGGCTAGGGTATCCCATGTGGAGGGTGCTGCCTGCATGGTGCGGTCACGGGTGATGGGGTGGGTTTATCCCATGTGATGGGGGCTGCCGACAGGGTGGGGTCACGGGTGATGGGGTGGGGGTCTCCCATGTGGAGGGGGCTTCCTTCAGGGTGGGGTCACGGGTGATGGGGCTGGGTTATCCCATGTGGAGGGGCTGCCTGCAGGGTGGAGTCACGGGTGATCGGCTGGGGGTATCCCATGTGGAGGGGGCTGCCTGCAGGATGGGGTCACGGGTGATGGGGCCTGCCTGCAGGGTGGGGTCACGGGTGATGGGGTGGACATATCCTATGTAATGGGGGCTGCCTGCAGGGTGGGGTCACAGGTAATGGGGTTGGGGTATCCCAGGTGGAGGGGGCTGCCCGCAGGGTGGGGTCATGGGTGATGGGGTGGGGGTATCCCATGTGGAGGGGGCTGCCTGCAGGGTAGGGTCATGGATGTTGGCGTGGGATTATCCTATGTGATGGGGGCTGCCTGCAGGCTGGGGTCACGGGTGATGGGGTGGGGGTATCCCATGTGGAGTGGTCTGCCTGAAGGGTGGGATCACAGGTGATGGGGGCTGCCTGCAGGGTGGGGTCAAGGGTGATGGGGTGGGAGTATCCCTTGTGATGGGGGCTGCCTGTAGGGTAGGGTCATGGGTGATGAGGTGGGAGTATCCCATGTGATGGGGGCTGCCTGCAGGGTGGGGTTATGGGTTATGGGTGATGGGGGCTGGGGTATCCCATGTGGAGGGTGCTGCCTGCACGGTGGGGTTACGCGTGATGGGGGCTGGGGTATCCATTGTGAAGGGTGCTGTGTGCAGGGTGGGATCACGGGTGATGGGGTGGGATTATCCCATGTGATGGGGGATGCCTGCAGGGTGGGGTCATGGGTGATGGGGGCTGGGTTATCCCATGTGGAGGGTGCTGCCTGCTGGGTGGGATGGGGACTGGGTTATCCCATGTGGAGGGGCTGCCTGCAGGGTGGGGTTATGGGTGATGGAGTGGGGGTATCCCATGTGGTTTGTGCTGCCTGCAGGGTAGGGTCGCGGGTGATGGGGGCTTGCTTTAGGGTGGGGTCATGGGTGATGGGGTCTGTGTTATCCCATGTGGAGGGTGCTGCCTGCTGGGTGGGGTCCCGGGTGATGGGGGCTAGGTTATCCCATGTGGAGGGGCTGCCTGCAGGGTGGGGTCACGGGTGATGGGCTGGAGGTATCCCATGTGGAGGGGGCTGCCTGCAGGATGGGGTCACGGGTGATTGGGTGGGATTTTCCCGTGTGATCGCGGATGCCTGCAGGGCGGGGTCATGTGTGATGGGGGCTGGGTTATCCCATGTGGAGGGTGCTGCCTGCTGGGTGGGGTCCCGGGTGATGGGGGCTGGGTTATGCCATGTGGAGGGGCTGCCTGCAGGGTGGGGTCACGGGTGATGGGCTGGGGGTATCCCATGTCGAGGGGGCTGCCTGCAGGGTAGGGTTATGGGTGATGGGGTGGGGGTATCCCATGTGGATGGGGCTGCCTGCAGGATGGGGTCACGGGTGATGGGGTGGGATTATCCCATGTGATGGGGGATGCCTGCAGGGTGGGGTCATGGGTGATGGGGGCTGGGTTTTCCCATGTGGAGGGTGCTGCCTGCTGGGTGGGGTCCCAGGTGATGGGGGCTGGGTTATCCCATGTGGAGGGACTGCCTGCAGGGTGGGGTCACGGGTGATGGGTTGGGGGGTATCCCATGTGGAGTGCTCTGCCTGAAGGGTGGGGTCACAGGTGATATGGGCTGCCTGCAGTTACACGTGATGGGGGCTGGGGTATCCATTGTGGAGGGTGCTGTGTGCAGGGTGGTATCAGGGGTGATGGGGTGGGATTATCCCATGTGATGTGGGCTGCCTGCAGGGTGGGGTCACGGGTGATGGGGTGGGAGTATCCCATGTGATGGGGCTGCCTGTAGGGTGGGGTCATGGGTGATGTGGGCTGGGTTATCCCATGTGGAAGGGGCTGCCTGCAGGGTGGGGTCACAGGTGATGGGGCCTGCCTGCAGGGTGGGGTCATGCGTGGTGGGTTGGGAGTATCCTATTTGATGGGGGCTGCCTGCAGGGTGGGGTCACAGGTAATGGGGTAGGGGTATCCCATGTGGAGGGGGCTGTCTGCAGGGTGGGGTCATGTGTGATGGGGTGGGGTATCCCATGTGGATGGGGCTGCCTGCAGGGTAGGATCACAGGTGATGGGGGGCTTCCTGCAGGGTGGGGTCATTGGTGATGGGGTGGGAGTATCCTATGTGATGGGGGCTGCCTGCAGGGTGGGGTCACGGGTGATGGGCTGGGTGTATCCCATGTGGAGGGGGCTGCCTGCAGGATGGGGTCACAAGTGATGGGGCCTGCCTGCAGGGTGCGGTCACGGGTGATGGGCTGGGGGTATCCCATGTGGAGGGGACTGCCTGCAGGATGGGGTCACAGGTGATGGCGCCTGCCTGCAGGGTGGGGTCACGCCTGATGGGGTGGGAGTATCCTATTTGATGGGGGCTGCCTGCAGGGGTGGGGTCACAGGTAATGGGGTAGGGGTATCCCATGTGGAGGGTGCTGTGTGCAGGGTGGGATCACGGGTGATGGGGTGGGATTATCCCATGTGATGGGGGCTGCCTGCAGGGTGGGGTCACAGGTCATGGGTGCTGGGGTATCTCATGTGGAGGGGGCTTCCTGCAGGATGGGGTCACGGGTGATGGGGTGGGATTATCCCATGTGATAGGGGATGCCTGCACGGTGGGGTCATGGGTGATGGGGGCTGGGTTATCCCATGTGGAGGGTGCTGCCTGCTGGGTGGGATCCCGGATGATGGGGGCTGGGTTATCCCATGTGGAGGGGCTGCCTGCAGGGTGGGGTTATGGGTGATGGGGTGGGGGTATCCCATGTGGATTGTGCTGCCTGCAGGGTAGGATCACGGGTGATGGGGGCTTGCTGTAGGGTGGGGTCATGGGTGATGGGGTGGGAGTATCCTATGTGATGGGGGCTGCCTGCAGGGTGGGGTCACGGGTAATGGGGTAGGGGTATCCCATGTGGAGGGGCTGTCTGCAGGGTGGGGTCATGGGTGATGGGGTGGGGGTATCCCATGTGGAGGGGGCTGCCTGCAGGTTAGGGTCACGGGTGATGGGGGCTTGCTGCAGGGTGGGGTCCTGGGTGAAGGGGTGGGAGTATTCTATGTGATGGGGTCTGCCTGCAGGGTGGGGTCACGGGTAATGCGGTGGGAGTAGCCCATGTGATGGGGGCTGCATGTAGGTTGGGGTCACGGGTGATGGGGTGGGAGTATCCCATGTGATGGGGGCTGCCTGCAGGTTGGGGTCACAGGTGATGGGGGTTGGGGTATCCCATGTGGAGGAGGCTGCCTGAAGGGTGGGGTCACGGGTGATTAGGTGGGGGTATCCCATGTGGACAGGGCTGCCTGCAGGGTGCGGTCACCGGTGATGGAGGCTGGGGTATCCCATGTGGAGGGGGCTGCCTGCAGGGTTGGGTCATGGTTGAAGGTGTGGGATTATCCCATGTGATGGGTGCTGCCTGCAGGGTGGGGTCACAGGTGATGGGGGCTGGTGTATCCCTTGTGGAGGGGTCTGCCTGCAGGGTGGGGTCACGGGTGATGAGGCTGGGTTATCCTATGTGTAGGGGCTGCCTGCAGGTTTGGGTCACGGGTGTTGGGGGCTTGGGTATCTCATCTGGTGGGGGCTGCCTGCAGGATGGGGTCACGGGTGATGGGGACTGGGTATCCCATGTGGAGGGAGCTGCCTGCAGGTTGGGGTTACGGGTGATGGGGGCTAGGGTATCCCATGTGGAGGGTGCTGCCTGCATGGTGGGGTCACGGGTGATGGGGTGGGATTATCCCATGTGATGGGGGCTGCCGACAGGGTGGGGTCACGGGTGATGGGGTGGGGGTATCCTATGTGGAGGGGGCTGCCTTCAGGGTGGGGTCACGGGTGATGGGGCTGGGTTATCCCATGTGGAGGGGCTGCCTGCAGGGTGGAGTCATGGGTGATCGGCTGGGGGTATCCCATGTGGAGGGGGCTGCCTGCAGGATGGGGTCGCCTGCAGGATGGGGTCACGGGTCATGGAGCCTGCCTGCAGGGTGGGGTCACGGGTGATGGGGTGGGCGTATCCTATGTAATGGGGGCTGCCTGCAGGGTGGGGTCACAGGTAATGGGGTGGGGGTATCCCATGTGGAGGGGGCTGCCTGCAGGGTGGGGTCATGGGTGATGGGGTGGGGGTATCCCTTGTGGAGGGGGCTGTCTGCAGTGTGGGTTCATGGGTGATGGGCGGGGGTATCCCATGTGGAGGGGGCTGTCTCCAGGGTGGGTTCATGAGTGATGGGGTATCCCATGTGGAGGGTGCTGTGTGCAGGGTGGGATCACGGGTGATGGGGACTGGGTATCCCATGTGGAGGGAGCTGCCTGCAGGGTGGGGTTACGGTTGATGGGGGGCTAGGGTATCCCATGTGGAGGGTGCTGCCTGCATGGTGGGGTCACGGGTGATGGGGTGGGATTATCCCATGTGATGGGGGCTGCCGACAGGGTGGGGTCACGGGTGATGGGGTGGGGGTATCCCATGTGGAGGGGGCTTCCTTCAGGGTGGGGTCACGGGTGATGGGGCTGGGTTATCCCATGTGGAGGGGCTGCCTGCAGGGTGGAGTCACGGGTGATCGGCTGGGGGTATCCCATGTGGAGGGGGCTGCCTGCAGGATGGGGTCACGGGTGATGGGGCCTGCCTGCAGGATGGGGTCACGGGTGATGGGGTGGACGTATCCTATGTAATGGGGGCTGCCTGCAGGGTGGGGTCACAGGTAATGGGGTTGGGGTATCCCAGGTGGAGGGGGCTGCCTGCAGAGTGGGGTCATGGGTGATGGGGAGGGGGTATCCCATGTGGAGGGGGCTGCCTGCAGGGTAGGGTCATGGATGATGGCGTGGGAGTATCCTATGTGATGGGGGCTGCCTGCAGAGTGGGGTCACGGGTAATGCGGTGGGGGTATCCCTTGTGGAGGGGGCTGTCTGCAGGGTGGGTTTATGGGTGATCGGGCGGGGCTATCCCATGTGGAGGGGGCTGCCTGCAGGCTGGGGTCACGGGTGATGGGGTGGGGGTATCCCATGTGGAGTGGTCTGCCTGAAGGGTGGGATCACAGGTGATGGGGGCTGCCTGCAGGGTGGGGTCAAGGGTGATGGGGTGGGAGTATCCCTTGTGATGGGGGCTGCCTGTAGGGTGGGGTCATGGGTGATGGGGGCTGGGTTATCCCATGTGGAGGGTGCTGCCTGCTGGTTGGGGTCCCGGGTGATGGGCTGGGGGTATCCCATGTGGAGGGGGCTGCCTGCAGGGTGGGGTCACGGGTGATGGGCTGGGGGTATCCCATGTCGAGGGGGCTGCCTGCAGGGTGGGGTTATGGGTGATGGGGTGGGGGTATCCCATGTGGATGCAGGATGGGGTCACGGGTGATGGGGTGGGATTATCCCATGTGATGGGGGATGCCTGCAGGGTGGGGTCAAGGGTGATGGGGGCTGGGTTATCCCATGTGGAGGGTGCTGCCTGCTGGGTGGGGTCCCAGGTGATGGGGGCTGGGTTATCCCATGTGGAGGGGCTGCCTGCAGGATGGGGTCACAGGTGATGGGGCCTGCCTGCAGGGTGGGGTCACGCATGATGGGGCGGGAGTATCCTATTTGATGGGGGCTGCCTGCAGGGTGGGGTCACAGGTAATGGGGTAGGGGTATCCCGTGTGGAGGGGGCTGTCTGCAGGGTGGGGTCATGGGTGATGGGGTGGGGGTATCCCATGGGGAGGGGGCTGCCTGCAGGGTAGGGTCATGGGTGATGGGGGCTTGCTGCAGGGTAGGGTCCTGGGTGATGGGGTGGGAGTATCCTATGTGATGCGGTCTGCCTGCAGGGTGGGGTCATGGGTAATGAGGTGGGGGTATCCCTTGTGGAGGGGGCTGTCTGCAGGGTGGGGTCATGGGTGATCGGGTGCTGGTATCCCATGTGGTGGGGGCTGCCTGCAGTGTGCGGTCACAATTTATGGGGGCTGTGGTATCCCATGTGGAGTGGTCTGCCTGAAGGGTGGGGTCACAGGTGATGTGGGCTGCCTGCAGGGTGGGGTCATGGGTGATGGGGTGGGAGTATCCCATGTGATGGGGGCTGACTGTAGGGTGGGGTCATGGGTGATGTGGGCTGGGTTATCCCATGTGGAGGGGAATGCCTGCAGGGTGGGGTCACAGGTGATGGGGCCTGCCTGCAGGGTGGGGTCATGCGTGGTGGGTTGGGAGTATCCTCTTTGATGGGGGCTGCCTGCAGGGTGGGGTCATGTGTGATGGGGTGGGGTATCCCATGTGGATGGGGCTGCCTGCAGGGTAGGGTCACAGGTGATAGGGGCTTCCTGCAGGGTGAGGTCATGGGTAATGGGGTGGGTGTATCCCATGTGGAGGGGGCTGCCTGCAGGATGGGGTCACAAGTGATGGGGCCTGCCTGCAGGGTGGGGTCACGGGTGATGGGCTGGGGGTATCCCATGTGGAGGGGGCTGCCTGCAGGATGGGGTCACAGGTGATGGGGCCTGCCTGCAGGGTGGGGTCACGTCTGATGGGGTGGGAGTATCCTATTTGATGGGGGCTGCCTGCAGGGGTGGGGTCACAGGTAATGGGGTAGGGGTATCCCATGTGGAGGGGGCTGTCTGCAGGGTGGGGTCATGTGTGATGGGGTGGGGGGGTATCCCATGTGGAGGGGGCTGCCTGCAGGGTAGGGTCACGGGTGATGGGGGCTTGCTGCAGGGTGGGGTCCTGGGTGATGGGTTGGGAGTATCCTATGTGATGGGGGCTGCCTGCAGGGTGGGGTCACGGGTAATGGGGTAGGGGTATCCCATGTGGAGGGGGCTGCCTGCAGGGTAGAGTCACGGGTGATGGGGGCTTGCTGCAGGGTGGGGTCCTGGGTGATGTGGTGGGAGTATCCTATGTGATGGGGTCTGCCTGCAGGGTGGGGTCACGGGTAATGCGGTGGGAGTATCCCATGTGATGGGGGCTGCCTGTAGGTGGGGTCACGGGTGATGGGGGCTTGCTGCAGGGTGGGGTCCTGGGTGATGGGGTGGGAGTATCCCATGTGATGGGGGCTGCCTGCAGGTTGGGGTCACAGGTGATGGTGGTTGGGGTATCCCATGTGGAGGAGGCTGCCTGAAGGGTGGGGTCACGTGTGATTGGGTGGGGGTATCCCATGTGGACAGGGCTGCTTGCAGGGTGTGGTCACCGGTGATGGAGGCTGGGGTATCCCATGTGGAGGGGGCTGCCTCCTGGGTTGGGTCATGGTTGAAGGTGTGGGAGTATCCTATGTGATGGGGGCTGCCTGCAGGGTGGGGTCATGGGTGATGGGGTCGGAGCATCTCATGTGATGGGGGCTGCCTGCAGGATGGGCTCACGGGTGATGGGGGTTGCCTGCAGGGTGGGGTCACGGTTATGGGGGCTGGTGTATCCCATGTGGAAGGGGCTGCCTGCAAGGTGGGGTCACGGGTGATGGGTGGGGGTATCCCATGTGGAGGTGGCTGCCTGCAGGGTGGGGGTATCCCATATGGAGGGAGCTGCCTGCAGGGTGGGGTCACGGGTGATGGGGTCTAGTGTATCCCATGTGGAGGGGGCTGCCTGCAGGGTGGGGTCACGGGTGATGGGGTGGAAGTATCCCGTCTGGAGGGGGCTGCCTGCAGGGTGGTGTCACGAGTGATGGGTACTGGGTATCCCATGTGGAGGGGGCTGACTGCAGGGTGGGGTTACGGGTGATGGGGGCTGGGGTATCCCATTTAGAGGGAGCTGCCTGCAGGGTGGGGTCACGGGTGATGGGGTGGGATTATGCCATGTGATGGGTGCCGCCTGCAGGGTGGGGTCACAGGTGATGGGGGCTGGGGTATCCCTTGTGGAGGGGTCTGCCTGCAGGGTGGGGGTCACAGGTGATGGGGCTGGGTTATCCCATGTGGAGAGGCTGCCTGCAGGGTGGGGTCATGGGTGATGGGGGCTTGGGTATCTCATCTGGAGGGGGCTGCCTGCAGGATGGGGTCACGGGTGATGGTGACTGGGTATCCCATGTGGAGGGAGCTGCCTGCAGGGTGGGGTTACGGGTGCTGGGGGCTAGGGTATCCCATGTGGAGGGTGCTGCCTGCATGGTGGGGTCACGGGTGATCGGGTGGGATTATCCCATGTGATGGGGGCTGCCGACAGGGTGGGGTCACGGGTGATGGGTTGGGGGTATCCCATGTGGAGGGGGCTGCCTGCAGGGTGGAGTCGCGGGTGATGGGGCTGGGTTATCCCATGTGGAGGGGCTGCCTGCAGGGTGGAGTCGCAGGTGATCGGCTGGGGGTATCCCATGTGGAGGGGGCTGCCTGCAGGATGGGGTCACGGGTGATGGGTCCTGCCTGCAGGGTGGGGTCATGGGTGATGGGGTGGGCGTATCCTATGTAATGGGGGCTGCCTCCAGGGTGGGGTCACAGGTAATGGGGTGGGGGTATCCCATGTGGAGGGTGCTGCCTGCAGGGTGCGGTCACGGTTGATGGGGGCTGGGGTATCCCATGTGGAGGGGGCTGCCTGCAGGCTGTAGTCACGGGTGATGGGGTGGGGGTATCCCATGTGGAGTGGTCTGCCTGAAGGGTGGGATCACAGGTGATGGGGGCTGCCTGCATGGTGGCGTCAAGGGTGATATGGTGGGACTATCCCTTGTGATGGGGGCTGCCTGTAGGGCGGAGTCCTGGGTGATGGGGTGGGAGTATCGCATGTGATGGGGGCTGCCTGCAGGGTGGGGTTACGGGTGATGGGGGCTGGGGTATCCCATGTGGAGGGTGCTGCCTGCACGGTGGGGTTACGCGTGATGGGGGCTGGGGTATCCATTGTGGAGGATGCTGTGTGCAGGGTGGGTCACAGGTGATGGGTTGGGGGTATCCCATGTGGAGGGCGCTGGCTGCAGGGTGGGGTTATGGGTGATGGGGCTGGGGGTATCCCATGTGGATGGCCTGCCTGCAGGGTAGCATCACGGTTGATAGGGACTTGGGGGTCACGGGTGGGGGTGGGGTCACGGGTGATGGGGTGGGATTATCCCATGTGATGGGGGCTGCCTGCAGGGTGGGGTCACAGGTCATGGGTGCTGGTGTTTCTCATGAGGAGGGGGCTGCCTGCAGGATGGGGTCACGGGTGATGGGGTGGGATTATCCCATGTGATGGGGGATGCCTGCAGGGTGGGGTGACGGGTGATGGGCTGGGGGTATCCCATGTCGTGGGGGCTGCCTGTAGGGTGGGGTCATGGGTGATGGGGTGGAGTATCCCATGTGATGGGGCTGCCTGCAGGGTGGGGTTACAGGTGATGGGGGCTGGGTTATCCCATGTGGAGGGTGCTGCCTGCTGGATGGGGTCCCGGGTGATGAGGGCTGGGTTATCTCATGTGGAGGGGCTGCCTGCAGGGTGGGGTCACGGGTGATGGGTTGGGGGTATTCCATGTGGAGGGGGCTGCCTGCAGGATGGGGTCACGGGTGATGGGGTGGGATTATCCCATGTGTTGGGTATGCCTGCAGGGTGGGGTCATGGGTGATAGGGGCTGGGTTATGCCATGTGGAGGGTGCTGCCTGCTGGGTGGGGTTCCGGGTGATGGGGGCTGGGTTATCCCATGTGGAGGGGCTGCCTGCAGGGTGGGATCGCGGGTGATGGTGGCTGGGGTATGCCATGTGGAGGGGGCTGCCTGCAGGGTGGGGTCATGGGTGATGGGGTGGGGGTATCCCATGTGGAGTGGTCTGCCTGAAGGGTGGGGTCACAGGTGATGTGGGCTGCCTGCAGTTACGCGTGATGGGGGCTGGGGTATCCATTGTGGAGGGTGTTGTGTGCAGGGTGGGATCACGGGTGATGGGGTGGGATTATCCCATGTGATGGGGGCTGCCTGCAGGGTGGGGTCACGGGTGATGGGGTGGGGGTATCCCATGTGGAGTGGTCTGCCTGAATGGTGGGGTCACAGGTGATGTGGGCTGCCTGCAGGGTGTGGTCACGGGTGATGGGGTGGGAGTATCCCATGTGATGGGGCTGCCTGTAGGGCGGGGTCATGGGTGATGGGGTGGGAGTATCCCATGTGATGGGGGCTGCCTGCAGGGTGGGTTTACGGGTGATGGGGGCTGGGGTATCCCATGTGGAGGGTGCTGCCTGCACGGTGGGGTTACGCGTGATGGGGGCTGGGGTATCCATTGTGGAGGGTGCTGTGTGCAGGGTGGGGTCACAGGTGATGGGCTGGTGGAGGGCGCTGGCTGCAGGGTGGGGTTATGGGTGATGGGGGTGGGGGTATCCCATGTGGATGGCCTGCCTGCAGGGTAGCGTCACGGGTGTTGGGGACTTGCGGCAGGGTGGGGTCACGGGTGATGGGGTGGGATTATCCCATGTGATGGGAGCTGCCTGCAGGGTGGGGTCACAGGTCATGGGTGCTGGTGTTTCTCATGTGGAGGGGGCTGCCTGCAGGATGGGGTCACGGGTGATGGGGTGGGATTATCCCATGTGATGGGGGATGCCTGCAGGGTGGGGTCATGGGTGTTGGGGGCTGGGTTATCCCATTTGGAGGGGCTGCCTGCAGGGCGGGGTCACAGGTGATGGGCTGGGGGTATCCCATGTGGAGGGGGCTGGCTGCAGGGTGGGGTCATGGGTGATCGGGGCTGGGTTATCCCATGTGGAGGGGCTGCCTGCAGGGTGGGGTCACGGGTGATGGGGTGGGGGTATCCCCTGTGGAGTGGTCTGCCTGAAGGGTGGGGTCACAGGTGATGTGGGCTGCCTGCAGTTACGCGTGATGGGGACTGGGGTATCCATTGTGGAGGGTGTTGTGTGCAGGGTGGGATCACGGGTGATGGGGTGGGATTATCCCATGTGATGGGGGCTGCCTGCAGGGTGGGGTCACGGGTGATGGGGTGGGGGTATCCCATGTGGAGTGGTCTGCCTGAAGGGTGGGGTCACAGGTGATGTGGGCTGCCTGCAGGGTGTGGTCACGGGTGATGGGGCGGGAGTATCCCATGTGATGGGGCTGCCTGTAGGGTGGGGTCATGGGTAATAGGGTGGGAGTATCCCATGTGATGGGGGGCTGCCTGCAGGGTGGGTTCACAGGGTGGGAGTATCCCATGTGATGTGGGTTGCCTGCAGGGTGGTGTCATGGATGATGGGGGCTGGGGTAGCCCATGTGGAGGGGGCTGCCTGCAGGGTGGGGTCATGGGTGATGGTGTGGGAGTATCCTATGTGATGGGGGCTGACTGCAGGGTGGGGTCATGGGTGATGGAGTTTGGGGTGTGGGTGTCCCGTCTGGTGGGGCTGCATGACGTGGATTGCGAGGTGCAGATGCACAATTTGGCTGGGGTGCGGCCAGGGATTGCAAGGTGTTGGGGTGCTATTTGGCACGTGTAGTGGCTGGCCTTGCGTGGGAGGGCATGCGTTTTCCATGGGGTGCGGCTGGGGATCGCGAGGTGTTTTCGCACGATTACGCTGGGGTGGGCCAGGGATTGAGAGGTATTTTTGACAATTACGCTGGGGTGCGGCAGAGGATTGGAATGTCTTTTTGCGCGATTACGCTGGGGTGCGGCCAGAGATTGCGATGTGTTGTCGCGCGATTACGCTGGGGTGCGGCCCTGGATCGCAGTGTGTTTTCGCACAAATTACGCTGGGGTATGGCCATGGATTGCGAGATGTTGGCGTGCAATTTGGCTGGTGGAGGAGAAGGCCTTGCATGGGAGGGCACTTGTTTTCTATGGGGTGCGCCGGGGGATTGCATTGTGTTTCCATGTGATTTTGCTGTGGGGGGCTGTATGTTAGCCCAGGGATAGCGTGGAGGATTGCGACGTGTTAGGCATTTTTAACTTGCTTTTTACTGTGTGTGGGGGCATGTTGGGGCGTTACTCGCGCAGCTTGCTGTAACTTGCGCCACGACTACTGATGCCCCTGGGAATCCATGAATACACTTGCCGTGCAGTGATTTCTCTGCGCCACGGCTTGCGCAGACTCCTTCTCGGCGCGCGGCCCTTGCATCTTTTATGCGCCAATTCTATGAATCAGGCCCAAAATGTTCTTCAGACATGCACTTGTTAGGAATCCGGAGGAACTTTTTTGTCCTGCTTCTTATGTGTGCTGGATCCCGAAAGTTATGCACACATGTCTGTAAAAGGTCAATGTGGGGATGAAACAGATCAGATATTTCTCCCTGCACAACTTATAAGCACTTTGATCTGATGTTGAGGCATTATGTAGTTCATCGGGAGATGGAGGATATAGGGCCTCATCACGAGTTTGGCTGTAACCCTTAAATCCGGCGGTACCGCTATTACAGCCGGATTTAAGGGTCTGCCAAATCAGGGCTTCTGCGGATTTCTCCCCAACTCTGAGCTGGGGGGAAATGCGCCGAAAATTCACGCTATTACCGCCGGCGGGAAATCCGCCAGCGGTAAGAGTGCAAAAATTCCCCTTTGGGCCCAATGGGGAATGAGTAATTCCCGAATGGGCCCAATGGGGAATGGGCAATGACCCTTCCGCCAAACCCGTGATCCGGCGCTAATAGTGCCGGGGTGTTTGGCTGTAGGGCTATTAGCGCCAGTGCTAATAGCGCTGGCGTTACCGCCCAACTCATGATGAGGCCCATAGTGTGCCTGGGGTATGTGAAATGGGGGAGGAAAGAAAGAAAGCTGTTGTGGAGTCAGATAAATGCTCGTTTCACACCTGAAATGCTGGTAGGACTGGGTCACAGTCAATTTTAAGGATCTGTGTGATCCGACCGCAGCTTCTTTTTCCGCGATGGAAAGATTTGCATGGGAAATGCACGAGCACAAAATGTTCGTACATTTCCCATGCAAACATATTATTAAAAACACTACAAAACCCACACCCCCACGCACACCATACTTTCCTTGCACCAGTTCCCTTTCACTTTTGTGAACGGGAACCGGCGCCACAGGGTCCTTTTCTTTTTTCTTTTTTTTTTGCGGGCAGCTGCAGGGGTTTCCCCCTGTATCCCCCGCTCACTATATTTTCTAGTATGGCGAGCGGGGTGCATGCCACCAAAGGTTCGACCTTTTGGTGTTCGAACCTTTGGTGTCATGCATTTACAACCTTTTTTTATAGGTCGAACTTTTTTTTCGGTAAGTTCTACCAATACCAATTTTAAGCCAAGCAAGTCTGGAGCACAGCCTATCTGTTGGCTGGCAAAGTTAGTCACATATCAGTCTGGTGTCTCTTTATAGCCCCATAGGGCTGGAGAAGTGCTGGTCATATATCAGACAGATGTCTCAGAAAGCTTGACGGTGCAGGTTCAGCTCACACATTATTCCTATGTGACATTTCTTTGGCATTAATCTGGCACCACTATGGCATTGTTCCACTGTGGGGGTTGTGCATCATACTCTGGTGTGTATCTGTAAAAGGCAAGTAGAATTATCTCAAACTCAGTTGGATTCTAGGTTGATGAATCAGAATGACATGTAAAGGCGGAATACTGTCAGTCACAACACATCAGTGTATGCCACTAAAATTCCATTGTCCAGAATCCAAAAGTAGGATCAATAAGATATGGTGCCTATGTAGATGTCCTAACTTTGTGTTTTATTTATTCGTCTGGTAGTTTCTGTAGGATGCCACATTCACTGTTTGGCTTTAGTCCAGTTTGTGGGTTGGCAAGAGGAGGGAAGTTGGCACAAGACTGGAATAACGATCTAGTGAAGTTCTCGGCAGAGGTTGGAGGCTTCTTTTTGCCAACTGGTTCCACTTTCTAGATTGTTTGGCAGCTCACTGAAAAAGGATTGGTGTAGGAGATGCTCATAGATTCTGCAGCATGTGTCGTGGGTTTTCCAGGGAGGGGGCAGTGTAAGACATCTGACTAGCAAAGATGGACTAAACAAGTCATTGGGTGCAGGAGAGAGTCCAGCAGATAAGGTTTGAAAACATGGTTTCTACGGGCTGGAGAGAGGTGGGGTAGCTTAGATCTCCATAGATATTCTGGAGGTGCACCTTAAGAAGTCTGCTTCAGTTTGAAAGTGTAGTGGGAGGTTGATAGATTAGAGCCCTATACATAGGGAAATGTGCTGTAGGTTCAGGTTGGCCTATCTACGGAATCAAAATGGATGGTAACGTTAAAGACTACAGAGAGTTATTTTAGAATGCGACTTTACAGATTAGGCATAGGATTTTGAATTGTACTCTTTCATCAGTTGCTAATTTAGGGCATTCACTGCTGGTATGATGTGGACATGATGCCACAGAAGACTGGAAAGTCATGAAATACCTACAAAGGATGCTCTCATGCTTTGCCCAGTGGGTAAAGAGGGAATAAGCAGTGTGTCTGGGGCATGGTAATAGGCCACACTCCAAACATATTACTCGCAGTGCATGGTTGCACGGGCATGGCATGGTCCAGCCACATTACTCTCAAGCCATGGCAGAAATCATCTGTGGTTTCATGTGTGACTTATGAGAAATGCATGGCGTGGATGAGTTACAGTTGTTCTGTTAACAGTATTTGGCAGATTGTGTTGCGTTTGTAGGTTATTGCCTGTGTCCTCTACCTGAACCTCTGTGAGTTTGTATGTTCTTGTAACATTGTTTATTATATTTCTGGCCAAAAAACCATAGATTTCCCGCATTTTTCAATGAATGAATTTAATTTTCTAAATATATATTTTAACTATAATCCAGTACACCTACACTAATCTCTGCGAACAAGGAGGTCACAACATGCACCCATGTTAGCCTCCCTAACTCAATGATCAGTGTGTTGCATAATGAATAATGACTGTACTGTTTAATTTTCGCAGAGCAAACCAAATGCTTATCTTTTGGGTTTCTCACATACTGTTCTTTGGCAAGGCAAATTAAACTCTGGGGAAGCCACATCTGCCCTAAGTCAATGGTAACGACAAGATGCATTGTGATGCAATAATAGACTTGAATTACATTACTACTCTGACAGTAGTTTGATTTTCTTAAATCACTATACCAATTTTCTGTCATTGGTCATTTACCTTTTTCAAAAGAGGGCTTGCCACATATTTAAGCTGTTTATAAAGATTCTCATATGGTTTTATTACCCTATTTAGTGTTAGACTTGCAATAAATGTATCCTTCTTTTTCTTCAATTTTTAGAATAATCTGTTTTTCTTTTGTCTCAGAAAGAAATGTGTGTTCTAAAGTGCAATAGAATTCTGTGCAATCTGTTTTTTTATTCCTTTCAACTATGCATAAACTAAACCTCGTGTTTATTTTTGGGCCATTATTCCATCGTGACTTCTGCAAATTTGTAAACCTTAGTCTAACTGCTTAATCATAAGGAGTGAACACTATGGAAAGGCTTAGAAATGATACACTTGACATGTTCTGGATATGGTTTAACAGCAGCATTTTTGATTCTCTTCAGGAAATGGACTAGACAAAACACCTAAAGGATCTAGGGTTCAATCTATAAACTGAAAAGGTATTTCTAATGTAAAAAGTGTCAAGATTCGTTCAACACAAATTTCAGTTCTCTAAAGGTCTCTAATACCTTTGGAAATAATACCGTTCTTTACCTACTCTTATACGCCCCCCCGATCCCCATTGGGACACCCTACTCTACAAAACAGTGTCCAAATGATGTGGCCAACAGAAAGTTCCAAACCTTATCTTAACAAGTCTTTAGCCTCCCTGCTGCCCTAACCTCTGAACACAAATGTTACAATGTGCAGCCAGCAAAAGATTTCCTAAAAGTCTAGTTTTAAATGTTCACCTTTAAACTAATAAAGCAAAACAAAAAACATTTGCGGACAAGGCTCTTCCAGGGTTTACTCGCAGACTTGACTCTTCCCATCTTCCCTCTTTCATCAGCGCAACCCAACCCTCTGATTTCTTTTATCCTTCTCTTAGCCTTTCCATCAGCTTCTGACTACTTGAATGGGAACTTGGCTTCTCAAAGCCCTCCTTGCATACTCAAGAGATTTCGTCAAATAAAAACAGCAGACCTCTCCCGGACCTTGGGTTTCATTCGCTTACACAAAAGGTCTCTCATAGACCTCGGGTGCTTTACAGCTTTTACTTTAATGGGTATTTCTACCCAGTGGTCGAAGTGTACGAAAAGAAGTAGTGGAACTATGCTCCCTGCTGGCTTGCACCGCTCCCCACAGACACCATTGACGCGCCCCCTCCCATGCACAATAAAAAATCCAAAACACATGTGCCTGCTCTTTAAGCAAACGTCCTGTGCAGTGCACTGAAAGTTCAAGTTCCAACCTCATCCTACACTTTTATTTTAAAACGAAACCGTTCCGGAACGGTTTCTTATTAAAATAAAAGTATAGGAATGGTAAAACTTAATTAAAATAAGTAGAGGAGCACCGCTCCCAACCGCTCCCACCCACTTCGACCACTGTTTCTACCCCCATCCCCATTCAGCTCCTTTTCAGAGAGACGATGTTGTCACCCTTCTGATACCGGTCCATCTGAATAAGGAAGCCTTTCCCTTTAGGCTTCCTTCTCCTTGGCCACCATCCACTAGGTCCACCTCTCTTCTAGCATTCTGATCTCCTGTGGACAGGGGATCCTGGTTAGCCCTTTCCAAAGTAGCTGTTGTAGGCTGGCTAAGATGTGGATTCCTCTTCCCGGGTAGCGTGGTCTCAGTATATCCAGGGACAGTTTGGAAACTCACTGGCATCCTTCCAAACTCTATCTCTCTGAACCTCTTCTTTCCCACCTTTTTATAGTGCTTCTTTTAAAGTTTTACAAAACACCAAAGGTATTTTTATTTTCTATTATACAGGGAAGCAGGAAAAATACATTATTAAATAGTAAAACTGATGCAAAAATTAGACTAAACAGCTACTTATCCTCTGTAACAATATTCATGTGGTATATTGTGGTACCCGTACAGTTTTGTTATCCTCCGATTATCAATGGTTGTAGGGTGGGGAGTAACTAGGTACTGAGGGTATAGGGCTTTGACATTGTTGATATCCGAGGGTGTTGTACCTTTCGATCTGTGTGTCCACCATGATCATCAGAATCACTGTTATTCTTTACTACATGTAAACTGCAGATTAGACATACATACAAGGGATCTTGAGTCTTGCGAGTGTGTGAGGGTTGATGTTGAAGAGACGTCAGCGGCCCGATCCTCCACCTGAACCAAGAGGAACTGCTCACCCCAGAAACTTTCCATGAGCTGGGCGGACTCCCTCTAAAAATTCTGCCATGACTAGCACCCGCCCCCGGCACAGGCAGCTATGCCAACACCAACAGCTCCCGACTCAGAAGAGGCTCAATCCATGAGCATGGGCATAGCGGTGCTCCTAGAATAGATCAGGGGCTTTAGGGCGGACATTGGTAAAAGGCTTGATGTGCTGGACAAAAAAGTAGATAGCTTGGACAATCGTGTTCAAGACTTAGTGGCCAACAGAAACTCAGTGGACTGACTGGAAACCACAATCGGCATGCGCCTCTCAGAATTTGGGGGGAGAGAGGAAAAGTGTGCCTTAAAGATGGACAATTTTGAAAATCGAGAACGCTGAAATAACCTGAGGTTCTTCGGCTTTCCGGAACGCAACGGCGAATCCCCAAGTGACATCATTGCAGCCATCAATGCAGTGGTTAGTAAGCTCTTCAACAATGGGAATATCAACGTGCCAATTATCAACAGAGAGCATAGAGCGGGAGGGAGCTCCAGAGGTCCACGATCAATCCTGGTGAGGTTTCATTACTTCACTGAGAAGTCAAAGATTTTGGAGCTGGCAAGGAAGAGTGGGAAAACTCGTAAATAACTGTGTTCCAGGATCTCTCTGCCTTCACGCTCACAAGGAGGAGGCTGTGCGGGCAACTTACAAAGTGGCTCAATACTACGGGAGTTCACTATATATGGGGATTCCCCTTCTCCCTCACCTTCGAGTACAAAGGGTACAAATTCAGTCTTGTGACAGAAGATGACATACAAAGGGTGACTCGGGAATTGCTTGGAGATGCTGCCCCGACCACCTCATCAGAACCCAGGGGAAAAACTCTGAGTGAAGCACAGAAGGCAGATGTGTTTGTGGACAGACATCAAGTGCGAGGCCACAGGAAATTTAAAAAGTTCACCCTGGCATCCCTGCCTTCCCCATAGTGGGAAGTAGGGTACTTTATGGTCCAGGATGGGGACAACCAAGCTTAAAGTTTCTCTGAGAAGTCCTGGCCTCCAGGTTGAGACCAACGATTTGCAGTGGGATTGTTGTTTTTCTTGATTGATGCCTTGGAGGTGGGGGGGATTGGAATATGTTTGTCGAACACGGGCTGTTTGAGGGAGGATCAGAGGAGTCAATTTGCTTTACACAGGCCCGAGAGAGGGGTACAAAAGAGTGGCTGGGTCCAGCAACGTGATAAATGTCACAAGTGGCCCAGGCGCAAGTGCGGGGGAGAGGGGTGAAAGTTCGGGGGAGTGCTGTTCTTTGAAGGGAAGTTTAAGTTTTGCAGGCTACCAAACACTACGTCCATCCAGTCAGGAATTTTACTTCAGTTAGGCAGAGGCCAGAGACTATGGCTCGGGGGGAGCGTGTAACGAAAATCTAAATCCGAGATGTACGATTGTATACTATGCCCCCCCGATGGCTGACACTACATGTACACTGGCACTCGGTTCGCTCAATGTGAGAGGTTTGAATTCCCCCCACAAGAGGTCATTAATAATTTGAGAATTCGATAGGCTAAAGCTCGATTTTATGTTTCTTCAGGAGACATATTGGAAAAGGGGGAAGGAACCATCCCTAAAAGCGAGGGACATAGGGGAGGTATTCCATGCGTCCACTTCAACTAAATCAAAAGGAGTTGCTCTATTAGTTGCTAGTAAGCTTCACTTTGTACCCAAGGCCCAGTTACAAGACCCAGAGGGTCGGTTTACTATGTTGAAAGGAGATGTCAAAGGATATGCCCTGACGATTGTCTCACTCTATTGTCCGAATGATGCCAACGACCAGTATTGGGACTCGATTAAGGGTAGGATTCAAACCTTTGCTGAAGGTTCGCTAATAATAGGTGGGGACTTCAATATGGTTTTGCACCGGAAAGTGATAGAGAGTAGGCCCCTGTACTATAACTAGAACACAACGGAAGTCCTCCATGTGCTTCCAGAAAGTCAACACAGAATTGGGAGTGACAGACACACACAGGAGGGGAATTGGTCAGGACCCGCTTTTTACATATTACACAAAGGTCCATGATGCCTTTTCAAGGATTGACTACATCCTAGTGGAATCCCCCTAATGGAGCGTGTGAGTGAGACCGCTGTAGAGATAGTGCTATGGCCCGACCACGACTTGGTGAGACTCTAGGTAGGAGTCCCTCAGAGGGTGCAGTATAACGGAATGTGGTCATGTAATGACCATTTACAGCGTGACAAAGGACTAGCCCAGTCAGTTCTGAAAACAGTTATAGAATTCTTTAAGATCAATGACAAAAGGGTGTGGGGACTGCGGGGGTCTGGGAGGCATTTAAGGCCATGATAAGGGGTGTCCTGTTAGGGATCGGTGCGAGAAGAAAAAGGGAGAGGGCCTGCGAGGAGATGGATGTCAGGGGGAAAATCAAATCAAAAGAGCAAGGTGGGAAATTGAAGACCCAAATGTTCCCAGGGCAATGGACGAAACGTCAAGAATATAAAACCAAGCTAAGGGCCCTCATGGACGGCCAAACAGAGAGAAAATTCTAATTTTTGAATCGGAAATACATGGAAAAAGGTAAAAAGGCAGTTAAAATATTGGCATGGAGATTAAGAGTGCAGAAAAGGAGTAGGAGGGTTGACGTGATCCGCTTACCGGTAGGTGAAAAAGTGATTGAAGACACACAGATAGCAGGAGTTTTGATCCTTTTACAAAACTCTCTGCACCTCAGACTATGAAGGGGACGGGTCAGAGGTTGATAGGTTCCTAGACTCCCTACCGATCCCACAACACCCACCAGAGAAGGCGGAACCCATAAGCACCCAACACGCTCCAGGAAGTGATAGACACAATTAGTGCCATGAAGGGGGCACCACTCCATGGGAAGACAGATTCATAGTGTGCTTTTATAAGGTGTTTTGCTCCACCCTTTCGCCCTCTAGGGCTAAACAGTTCAACAGCGCTGTAGAGACTGGGATCCTCCCAGATTCAATGTTGGCGGCTCTGATAGTGGTAATCCCAAAGGAGGGGTAGGACCCAGCCCAGTGCCAGTCCTATAGGCCCATCTCCCTGTTTAACACAAATGTGAAAATAATGGCTAAATTGCTAGCCAACAGACTCGTCCGTCAGATGCCGTTGTTGGGTCATGGGGACCAGGTGGGATTTATCCCGGGGCGCTAGGAGGCAGTTAATATAAGGAAGACCATTGACCTAATGTATGAGGTGAGGGATAGGGGGCTGGAAGCACATTTGTTATCGATAGACTCAGAAAAAGCGTTTGATCAGGTCAAGTGGCAGTACATGGGTAGGGTATTACAAAAAATGGGGCTTG
Source organism: Ambystoma mexicanum (assembly GCF_040938575.1). Classification (NCBI taxonomy): domain Eukaryota; kingdom Metazoa; phylum Chordata; class Amphibia; order Caudata; family Ambystomatidae; genus Ambystoma; species Ambystoma mexicanum. The sequence continues at coordinate 344,450,916 of NC_090923.1, read as the reverse complement.
GCACACATTTTAGGCTGTGGATTTCGATGCTGTACAATGGCCCCACAGCAAAGGTGGCCGTTAACGGCACAATCTCACCCCCCCCTCCTCCTCTCTAGAGGGACAAGGCAAGGCTGCCCCTTCTCCCCCTTGGTTTATGCCTTGGCCATGGAGCCTTTGGCGAGCGCCATTAAGAAAAACCGGGCTATCACAGGAATCCAATGTGGTGAGGTAGATTTCAAGCTTTGTCTATTTGCTGACGATATTCTCTGCTACCTGACAAACCTATCGACATCTCTTCCCACGCTCTTGAGTCAGATACAGGACTTTGGTAGGTTCTCAGGCCTGAAAACTAACCTCCCCAAGTCCAGTGTGATGTCCATAGGGGCAGATGAGTCGGTTACCACGGGCAGTAAAACAATCTGTGGGATGAGAGTTGAGATGTCATCCTCTCCATATTTGGGCTTTCACCTGCCCAGTGATTTGTCCAGACTAGTAGAAGTAAACTACCACCCTCCCCATCTTGGAAAATGTACAATTGGACCTCCTGCGTTGGGCCCCCCCCTCACCATCTCCTGGTTTGGACGGATGGTTTCCGTGAAAATGAATATTCTCCCTCGTCTCCTTTACTTGTTTGCTTCCATTCCTTCTCCCCTGCCAGAAACCTTTTTTTGTGAAACTACAAGCCATGGTAAACCAGTTTATTTGGAGGGGAAAAGGCCCAGAGTTAGGTATGCCACGCTGACACCCCCCAGGGATTTCTGGGGCTGTGGACTCCCAGACCTCAGGCTATACTTCAAAGCAGTGCAGCTCCGAGTTATGCTGGAGCACCTGAGAGACCACATGAGGACCTACTGGTCTTATATAGAAGATAATGAGAAAACCATAAGGTGGGAATACCCTTCTTCCTGAGCACCTGGGAACTGACCTATTAGAGCAAAACTAGGGATGATGCCTCACAGAATACATTTTAGTGTAAAAAAAGGACCATGAGTCACATGGAATTATTATTTCCTCTTATTAGTGAATTCTTTTTAAGATCAATACATCTTTAAAATCAGACAAACGATTACATACATAGCAAATTGTAAACATGTAGTATTTCTGAGTTCAACCTTATAGAATATTTCAGAATTCATTAAAGGCAATACATCAGAAGACTATCAATTCATCTGGTACATTTAAGATGAACTGTTCTCTAGCGCAAAAATGTGCATGTGCAAATTAGCAGCAAGTAAGCAAGCTATGGAATGTGCTTGCCTTTTGATTATATCAGAAAGCAAAAACTCTGTCAAATTAGAGAATTCATTTCACTTACAAAAAAAAATCGTCAACTATAGGTCTTTGTTGGAGGGTCATAACCAATAACATATTCCTCCTCTAACCATTCGTAAACTCCCCTTACTAAAGTTTCGACGGTGTGCTGTCTAGATGCCATTTATCGGGTACTGATGCTCGTCTTCTTCAGGAATTGCAAAAAGTTACTGAGTATTCTTTCTATGATGTTACTTGTAAATAACCGTTTTAGGCTCAACTCAACTGGTATGCGGATCCACATTTCATCAATCGGATTTGCCGAACATACTCTTGGCACGATACGGCGAAGGCAGCGGCTCAGAGAGTCCGAGACAATGACAGACACGGAAACTGATATCTAAGAACCACATACAGACGTTCTTGTTTGGAACAATCCTGCAACATTGGCAACGGGTGAAGAAATGTGGATCTGCATAGCCGTTGAGTTGATCCTAAACTGGACGAATCTAGACATGGACCTCTTGCTCACAGTTCTTGGAGAGGATAAGCTCCACCTCACTGATGAGGCCCGACTAGGCTGAAACACATGTCTGGGGTTGCTGTTGGTACTCTTGTTCAGCGGAGAATTGCCTAGCATTTCGGTGCTGGACTGCCCATGGGAAGGACATAGACTGATATGCAGGGATATTTCTCCTTTGTGAAGGGGACAGTGAGCTAAAGACTTGGTTGAGACTCTCCCGGGGGCCATCCACCCAAGAACAGGTCAATGGGCTGTGTTTGTACCGGCAGAGGGACTCCCAGAACCCCCCTTGTTTTGCATATTAAGTCACTTTGGATAGAGGGTTTCCCTAACCTCTTTATGCAAATTTTGGGTCCTTTGGGTTTTCCCCCTAAGTTACATGGGGAATCCAGACGTGGACCCCTTGCTCACTGTGCTTAGAGAAGCACAGCTCCAGCTCACTGATGATTCCCGAGTAGGCTGAAACACGTGTCTGGGGTTGCTGTTAGTACGCTTGTTCAGAGGAGAATTGCCTACCATTTCGGTGCTGGACTACCTATGGGTGGGACAAAGACTGATATGTGTATGGACATTTCTCCTCTGTGGAAAGCATAGTGAGCTAAAGTGTGGTTGAGACCCTCCCGGGGACCATCCACCCAAGAACAGGTCAATGGGCTGTTTGTACTGGTAGAGGGTTTGCCAGACCTCTTTATGCACATTTTTGGTACTTTGGGTTTTCACCCTAAGTTACTAGGGGAATTCAGACGTGAACCCCTTGCTCACTGTGCTTAGAGAGGCACAGCTCCACCTCACTGATGAGGCCCGACTAGGCCGAAACACGTGTCTGGGGTTGCTGTTGGTACTCTTCTTCAGAGGAGAATTGCCTACCATTTCGGTGCTGGACTACCTATGGGTGGGACAAATACTGATGTGTCTGGACATTTCTCCTCTGTGGAAAGCACAGTGAGCTGAAGCATTGTTGAGACCCTCCCGGAAGCCATCCACCCAAGAACAGGTCAATGGGGCGTGTTCGTACCGGCAGAGTGGGAAGAAGTCGCGGCACTCATAGATTCCGCCCCAGAACCCTAAAAAAGCCAATTGGCACGAGTTTCGGCGGAAGGAAGAGCCGTGTCCGGTTGCATATTAAAAGCAACATTTGATGCCGCGGATAACGCCGGCAGATTGATAGCAGAAGGTACTGTTATCAAAAGGCATGCTTGGTTGCGACAGTCTGGGTTATGATATGATATGGCATTTGTAACGCGCCTATACACAAGTGTTTCAAGGCGCGACGAGGCAGGGAGGGGGGAACAAGGGGAAGACTGACAATGATCCTACTAGGCCAGGTGTCATTCAGACCGCGCAAGTGCAGGGGTAGGGGGAAGGGAAAAAGTGCAAGGGGAAGCGGGAGGGGGGGGGGAGTGCAGTACAAATAAGTAGAATAGAAATAAAATAATAAATAAATAGGGCCAGCTGGTGGCAAGTGCAAGGTAAGTGCAGACAAGTGCTGCGGGGTGGGGGGCTGTAGTGATACAGAGACAGTCCCGCAGTGCAGGGGTTGCCAGGGAGGCAGTGCAAGTGAAGAGTGACTGGGCCCAGGACCGAGGTCGGTGAGAGTGGCCCAGTTGCAGAATCAGTGCAGTATTGGTGAAGAATTTAGCAGGGGAGAGGGACAGAGAAAGCAGAAGTGAAGAGGAAGGTTTTGAGGTGCTTCCGGAACCGGAGATGGTTCTCCTCAAGTTTCAGGGAGGCAGGAAGGCTGTTCCAGAGGGAGGCCCCTGCCGCGGAGAGATATACCCCCAGCTCGTTGCTTCGAGAAGCGGCTGACCCTGAGGGAGTTGGAGACGGATGAGCGTAGGGCTCGGGAAGGAAGATATTTAGGAAGAGAGAGTTGAAGGTATTTAGGCCCCAGGCCCCAGAAGGCCTTGTGGACAATGCAGAGGGTTTTGAACTTAATCCTCGCAGCCACTGGGAGCCAGTGTAGAGATTTCAGTCCTGGAGAGATACGGTCCCTGGGCTTGAGGCCAAGGACAAGTCTTGCAGTTCTGTTCTGGATGAGTTGCAGAGGGCGGAGAGTGGAGGCAGGCAGATTAAGATAGAGGCTGTTACAGTAGTCCAGCTTCGAGAGAACCAGGGCTCGGGAGACAGTGAGCTTCTGGGGGAAGAAGAGGAAGGGAAGAATACCTCTGAGGAGGTGCAGCTGGTAATGTGACTTCTTAGAGACGTCAGATATATGAGGAGAGAAGGAGAGTGTGGAGTCGAAGATGACCCCAAGGTTTTTTGCCTTGCAGGAAGAGGGCCAAGAGAGGCCGGCCAGAGAGCTGCAGGGAAGGAGGGAGTGGGTGTGCGATGAGTAGGATCTCAGTCTTACTAGCATTAAGGCAGAGGTCATTGGCAGCACACCATTCCTGGATAGCAGACAGACAGTCAGAGATGAGGGAGGGAGAGGAGGAGGCCGAGGGTAGCCTGAAAATGAGCTGGGTATCGTCCGCATAGCACTGCAAGTTGGGGCAGAGGGCGGCGATGCGGTGGGCAAGGAGTGCCAGATACTGGTTGAACAGCCAGGGAGAGAGATTAGATCCCTGGGGAACGCCACAGGTGGAGAAAAAGATGTCAGAGAGGAAGGACACAAGTTGGACCTGGGAGGGTCGATTGGAAAGGAAAGAGGTCAGCCATGCCAGAGCCTGACCAGTGATACCCAGGTTATCACAGAGACGGTTGAGCAGGATGGCATGGTGAAAAGTGTCAAAGGCAGAAGAGAGATCGAGCAGAATGAGAACACACGGAGTGTTGGAGTCGAGGTTCAAGAGCAGGTCCTCACGGATGTTCAGGAGAGCAGTTTCCGTGCTTCTGGACGCTCTGAAGCCAGATTGATGGTCATGGAGACTATCAACAGCTTCAGCATGGAGGTTAAGCTGGGAGATGGCCAGTTTCTCCAGGAGCTTGCCCGGGAAGGGAGTGATGGAGATTGGGCGATAGTTAGCCGGACAGGATGGGTCGGCAGAGGGTTTCTTAAGGAGAGGGTGCACAAGGGAGTGCTTGAGGGGTGATGGGAAGACTCCAGAGGCGAAGGAGTGGTTTCAAAAGTCAGCCAGGGCAGGAGCCAGGGAGTCGATGTGGTCCTTGATAGTTTTGGAGGAACAGGGGTGAATCTATTTAGACAAGACTTTCATAGATCGGACTTGTCTGGAAACCTCGTCAGCAGAAAAAAGGGGAAAGGCAGAGAAGGAGGGAGGAGGGGTGGCTGCAGAAGTGCCAGAGGATGAGCAGGGAAGAGAGGGGGGGGGTGATAGGAGGAGAGTGAGGACAGGATGTCCTGAGTTTTAGAGATGAAGTAGGAGGCCAGTGCAGTGCAGAGGGCCTGGGAGGGGACAGGAGAGGTAGAGACTGCAGCAGGGTTGGCAAGCTCCTTGCAGATTTTAAAGAGTTCAGCCGAGTTGTTAGATGCCGCAGAGATGCAGGCTTGGATAAGGGCTCTCTTCTTGGTGAGAACAGAGAGTCGGTATTGCCTTTGGAGCAGGCGGCAGGCCAGTTTGTCAGAGGATGAACATGAAGCACGCCATTTCCTCTCTGCCACCCTGCACTTGCGTTTTAGGGTGACGAGATCCGAATCATACCAGGAGTTACATTTGGCTTTGGGCTTCAGGCGGATTTTCATGACAGGGGCAAGGATATCAAGAGTATCAGATATACCAGAGTGGAGCAAGGAGAGGGCTGTGTCGGGGTGGGAATCAGCCGAAGGGGGAGGGGGGGCGAGAAGGTGGCAGCGAAAGCCGCAACTGACACGCGCTTCATGGGTCGGATGACCGAGAAGGTGGGTGGCAATGATGAGGGTGGCTTTGCCTGTGGGGTAGGGAGGGTGAGGTGGGAGGATAGGAGAAAGTGATCACTCCAGGACAGAGGAGTGGAGAGGGGGACAGAGAGGGGAAGGTCAGAAGAGATCAGAGCATCAAGAGTGTGCCCTGCAGAATGAGTAGGCCCAGACGGGAGAATAGAGAGTGAGAGAGAGTCGCAGAGGTCACGAAAGAGTCCAGTGGGGGGACAGGAGGCATCTAGGTGGATGTTGAAGTCACCAAGAAAGAGGAGTTGAGTGGTAGAGGACAGGAGTGAGGAGGAGAGGTCAGCCCACTCAGAGAGGAAGGAGGAAATTTGACCAGGTGGCCGATAGTAGCCACGGTAAGGGAATGGCTAGGAGAGAGAGAGAGTCGGCAGACAAGACATTCAAAAGAGGAGTAGGTCTGCGTAGGAGTGACAGTGGCAGGAATCCACTCGGGGAAGATAAGGGCAACACCCCCCCTGCACGGTTGGGCCTGGGCACAGAGAGGATCTTGTAACCTTCAGGTAGGAGTGTGTCAAAGCTCGTGACAGAGCTGGCTGTGAACCATGTCTCAGTGAGACCGAGGACGTCAAGGTCCATTTCCTCAAGAAGGCGACAGATATCGGAGGAATGCTTGATGGCAGAGCGAGAGTTCAGAGTGGCAAAGTGGAGAACGTTGCCCTCCTTGAAGGACTTCCTGGGAGGGGTACAGATCAGAGGTACGCCCTGCGGAGGTGTAGAAGAAGGAGGTGAAGTGGGAGTGCGAGAGGGGGCAGGGAGGGAGGGTAGAGGCAAGGTAGCCGAAGACAGGGGGGGGACAGCAGGGGAGGAAAGGAAGTTGATGAGGCTCAGAAACCCAGGCTTCATTGATAGACAAACCGGTGGAGCCGGATCTATTGTTTGGCAAGGCGGTCAAGGACGCGCTGAAAAATGCCAAGCACGAGTATGAGACACTCAAATCCCTAGGCCAACTAACCAATAAACCCCCTAACCAGAGATGGAATGGCAATTTTCGTCGCCACGCGGACAAAATTCCCACAGAGGGTCTAACTATTCCCAGGGGCAGGGTACACAATGGAACAACAGCCAGCAGTCTACCCAGGATTATGGCGGCAGGGGTAATAAGCGAGGGCGTGGTTAGGGTAGAGGCAGCCCCAGTAGAGGCGGTGGCACGCCTCCACCAAAACAGTGACATTCCGTTCAGGGTCTCTTCTCACACATCCCCAGTAGGGGGACGCATTTCCAGCTTCACCCAAGCTTGGGAAGGGATCATTTCAGACAGATGGGTGCTGTCCACAGTGTCCGCAGGATACTGCATAGAACTGTTAGAGCGTCCCCAAAACCACCCTCCACGACATAGAATGCATTCTTTGGACCACCAGAAGATCCTCCTCGAGGAGATCGTCAATCTTCTAGCAAAGGACGCGATAGAACTCGTCCCAGGACACCAGGTAAACAAGGGTATTTATTTATTCAATTTACTTCCTTGTGCCAAAAAAAGATTTGACAATGCACCCAGTATTGGACTTACGGCCTGCAAACAAGTATGTCAAGCCCCAAAAATTTCACACGACTACTCTCCAGGAAGTAATTCCCCTCCTACATGGGATTACATGGCAACATTGGACATGAAAGATGCCTATTTTCATATTTCCATGTTCCCAGCGCACAGAAAGTACTTGCGCTTCAAGGTGGACAGTCGGCACTACCAGTTCAAGGTACTGCCCTTCGGGATAGCCTTGGTTCCAAGGATATTCACCAAGGTACTGGCGGTGGCGGCAGCACACCTATGCAGGGAGGCAATCCCGGTTTACCCTTACCTGGACGACTGGCTCATCACGGGGGAGACCCCAGTAATTTGCAGAACAAACATTCAAAGGACGATCGACCTCCTCTTCGAATTAGGCTTCTCAATAAACGAGAAGAAGTCAAGTCTGGTGCCAAGCACCTCCAAACAGTTCTTAGGAGCTATCCTAGACACGCAAGAGGGGTTGACCTTTCCATCAGAGGAAATAATTCGGAATATACTGCTGCAAATTCCGCAATATCAGGCCGGTCGCCAGATAACGGTACGCAAAGCAATGCGTTTGCTAGGCATGATGGCGTCATGTATTTACCTGCTCCCCCACGCGCGCCTGCGCATGCATTAGATGCAAGAATGGTTGGCGAAACAGTGGTCTCAGGCAAGTGGTCAGTGGGACGATCTAGTGGTCGTTTCGCCAACACTGGTACAAAGCCTTCACTGGTGGACAAGAGAAAATCTGTCCAAGGGGAAACCCTTTTACGATCCCGAGATACAGGCGGTAGTCACAACCGATGCATGCCTGACAGGGTGGGGAGCTCACCTCCTCCACCACACAGCTCAGGGTCTCTGGCCTCACTCAGTGGCTAAGAATCACATCAACCTGCTAGAGCTTCTGGCAGTATTCAGAGCACTTCAAGCGTTCGAGCCCGACCTGTGGAATCTGTCAGTGCAGATCCGGACGGACAGCACTACAGCCATGTTTTACATAAACAAGCAGGGAGGGTTTCGTTCGCCAAATCTGTCCAAGCTTGCCCAGAAAATGTGGATATGGGCACTCAGACGGAAGATCTTCCTGTCATCTCAACATGTTCCAGGGGATCCCAATTCTCTGGCGGATGCTTTGAGCAGAGATCCCCTCCCAGAGGAACACGAATGGTGTCTACACAGAGAAATCATAGAAGATATCTTCTCTCAGTGGGGTTTCCCCACTATAGACCTATTCGCCACAAGCGAAAACAGACAGTGCCCAGGATTTGCATCCAGGTTCCCCCAGCCAGACTCCCAGGGGAACGCCCTGTGGATGAACTGGTCAGGCATGTATGCTTTTCCACCAACACCTCTCATCAGGAAGGTGGTCAACAAGATGAACAGAGAGTCAATGACGCTCGTCCTAGTTGCTCCCATGTGGGCGAGACAACCGTGGTTTCCACACCTACGCAGACTAGCGGTGTGCGAACCCATCAAACTCCCGGGCTGGTACAACCTACTGTCCAAGCACCAAGGTCAAACAGTGCATCGTCAACCGAACTCAATGAACCAAGCAGCATGGCTCCTGTGGTCATAGAGTTCGGACATCTCAGATTACCTCAGAGATGTATGGACATCCTAAGGGAATCTAGGAAGCCAAACATGAGGCACTGCTACTTTGACAAATGGAAACGATTCGTTATCTGGTGCCAGAACAAGCAAGTGAACCCAGTTGATTGCACTCCTTCCACAGTTGTCACGTACATGCTCCACCTGCTGGATGCAGGACTGGTATTTAACTCACTGAAGGTACACCTGGCAGCGCTGTCGGCATACATCACTTCCCATAACAAGGTGTCGTGGTGGAAGATACCAGTGGTTAAAGCTTTCATGGAAGGAGTAAAGAGACTTCACCCTCCTATTTCTAACCCACCACCAGGATGGGACCTTAACGTGGTGCTATCTAAACTCATGGGCCCCACATTCGAACCCATGCATAAAAGCAGTCTCAAACACCTGACTTATAAAATGGCCTTCTTAGTAGCTATAACATCTAGAAGAAGGGTCAGTGAAATTCAGGCTCTGTCAGTGCAGGATCCATTCTTTACAGTGCATAAAGATAAACTGGTTTTACGTACACACCCTAGGTTCTCACCTAAGTTTATTTCTAAATTCCACGTGAACCAGTCCATCGATCTTCCGGCTTTCTTCCAAGACCCACAAAGCTCGGCTGAGGTGAAACTACACACCCTAGATGTGCGTAGGGCGGTCCTCTACTAAGTAAACAAGACCAGACTGATAAGGAAAACAGATCAGCTGTTTGTCTCCGTAGCTACAGGCAGAGAGGGAGATCGCGCCTCTAAAGGTGCCATCTGTAAGTGGATTGTTAACTGTATCCAGCTGTGTTACTCTCTTTCTGAAAAAACTCAGCCTTTCACGCCAAGAGCCCACTCTACTAGAGGCATCGGGGCCACTCTGGCTTTCATTGCAAATGTACCCCTTGACACCATTTGCAAAGCAGCTACTTGGAGCTCTATTCACACTTTTACGCAGCACTACTGCATTGACACCCATTCCAAGACAGATACTCAAGTGGGACAAGCGGTTTTAAGACATTTATTTGCTCATGACCCTTCTCACATCCCACCTCCTTCTTCTAACACTGCTCGCTAATCTATGCACAGCATGTGATCTAAGCAGATTCAACAAGCCTCAGAAGAGATACATTTCTCACCGTAATCGTATTTCTGATGCTTGTATCTGCTTAGATTCACATGCGACCCACCCTTCCTCCCCTCTGAGAGAAGGCGCATGGATGCTTGTAGTCTTATCTATCTATCTATCTATCTGCTTGGATTATCTGTACTCACTCTACTCCTCATGCTACCTCATGTCAGAAAAAATACAATCTGAGGGTCCTAGACACGTGAGGGATGATGGGTACAGTGGACGTCACACTAGGGATAGTATTACTGGCACGCCCTGTGTCGACGCCCATTTACGAGTTTCGAAAAACAAACTGTAATACTCCGCAGCTTCGACTAGATGTCGGCCTGTGCACAGCATGTGAATCTAAGCAGATACAAACATCAGAAATACGATTGCAGTGAGTAATGAATCATATATATATCCAAATGAAATTAACCCATATGCTCCTCAACACATGGTGACCATTGGACTATCTGTGGGAACTTAACCAGAGTATTCCAATTCTTCTGCTCATTTGCAGGGCAGGAAACAGAACACATTAGGTGAGCAATCAACTCACAAACATATATTCATTTTATTTGGTTATTTGGTCACTCCAGTACATTGGCAAGGGTGGTTGCAGACCACATTTTAAGAGAGTGAATATACACATCCAGTAGACAAACTACACTTGTCTACCAAGAACACGGTTTTGAATAGCACAACCAATATAGACACTGTGATAGAGACCACTACATGGTTGGTGGCTGCACAACTCACCCCGGCCCCTGCTTCCCCCTTTTTAGTAAAAATATCAGCATCTTTAGATGAGCCTTGACAGTAATAATGCACTGTGCATGTGTCTTTGAAGTTCTAGGGCATTAGTTAATTTGTAAGACATCACAAATGGAATTTGATAATGCATGGAGGTCGCCATGTGCACTGTATATCTTATGATGTCGAACATTTCTAAGAAAATATTATGTTTGTTTGTCTTTCCTTTTTGTTCCTGAACCCTGTCCTCTGGTATGCATTAATGAACTGTATTTTACTTTCTTGTAATAATATTACTTTTGGTTGATTTGTATGAAAAATGACAATCAAACGTTAACCTTTCTATGCATAAATTATTGTAACCAATGCATATGCAGCCTTGAGAAAGACCCGGAGTCGAAACACATGTTGGCGGTTTCATTGCAAGATATACTACCACCGATTAAACTCACAAAAAATGTCTTCAAGAATTCAGAATATTTCATTCAAGGCCTCCTTTTCATGCAACTGCATTTATATATAAAGCAAGCAATTGTTGCAGGCACAACAGTGACTTTTTGAACAAAGGCCAGGCGCGAAGTGCCAGTGGTTCCTATACACATTAGAAATGTTCTACGGCTTACTGGTTAACCACAGACCACCAGCCACGCAGCTGGCCTGTTCCTCAAAATATGATTGTCCCAGCGCAATTGGATACATTTATACCCTTATCCACTTTAAGAGGAAGGTGCACTGCTGACATGAAAACCATACAAAGGCAGAAAGGTGCATTAAAAGGCATGAGAAGTCAAAGAAATACATACAAGGTGTATTAGGGGCATAGAAGGCAAACCAGGTGCATTAAAAAGGCATGGAAGTCATACAATGGCACACAAGGTTGATTAATGGCCAGTTAGGAATATCAGCCATGGAGGATGCATTCAACGTTATGGGAGGCATGCAGGTGATTTAAGAGGCATGGGAACAATTTAATTTGCATTAAAGGTGTGAAAGGCATACATTCAAGGACAGAATAATTCACATTGTTGATTGTTGTAATACACAAAAGGGCATAGCAGTACATTGGAATGCACGTAAGGTATAACTCGGCGTAATGGTGCACCAAGAGGTGCTTAAAGAGACTGGAAATCCTGTAAAGTGAGTGAAGGGCAAGAAAGAAAAAAAGACAATGGGGGTGGGTTAAAGCCATTAAAGGAATACAAAAATGAATAACTCATGCATCAAACCTCGTGGAACTTTACCTGCCACAGAAATGCATGTTTAGTCACCAACAATGCAGAAATGTCTGTACACTGATCACCTAGACCACCGGCAAATACGTACTTCTTATGCTAATGTTCCAGCACTGATGGGTGCAACAAAGCCTGTACTGTGCTCGTAGAGCAGACATTATTAATTATAATTGCCAATCGCCCCACCGCGAGCAGCTTCACCACCTGTTGCACCCGACGGAGGTGCCTGGGGGCCCTGCCGGTGCGTACAGTCATGCGCCCAACCGCAGTAGCAGAACATGGACCCCCCTCACCAGGCAGGCAACTGCAGTGCCCGCCCCTGCCCAGACCGAAAACAGGTGAGAAAACCCCCAACCCGTGATCGTTTGAACCCCCCGCGCCCATTGTTGGTGGGGCAGTGATGGGCAACTGCCGCCCCCAGCCTTATGGGAAAGCCGGTGAACCGTACCTAATGGGTAACAGCAGCCCCGAGCCATGCGGGAAAGCCCACGAGTTGGGGTTGATTACTCACTACAGCCCTAGAGCCCTGCTTGGATTCGGTGAAAGAAAATGGTTGCTTTGTGGGGGAAAAGCACATACTCAAAAGCCAATCACATAATAGTGACATCACTAACAAACTGGACAGCCAGTCAGCTACTGCTTACATTTCAAAGCCCTAGAGCAACCCCCACAAATCAGTAAATGGTCATTTTCAGAACCATTTTAAACCGAAACGTAAGTAGTACAGTACCTTGTTTGTTTTAAATACAAAATACAGTACAATGTGTAACATACTTTGAAAGCTGCAGTAAATAAATTTTAAAGAATCAATCAAGTTAAATAACTTTTTTATAACATTAAAACATGGCGGCCGCCATTTTAGAACCAAAATGGCTGACAAATTCACCACACAGTAGAAAAATGAGCCAATGAGTGCAAAAAGATGTTTGTTGTGGGAGGAGATGGGTGGGAATGGGAGGAAACCCCTATAGATTTCACTTGGCGATGGGTGTTAGATGGGTGGAACACATGGCCAAACTTCATAATATCCATCCTCATATGTTCGCCTGCATTGAAAAGCATTACAAACCTGCATCCAGAGCCCCTATTTCAAACTCTCATGTTAAAGCTCTTTTTTTAATGACAATACTTTTGGCTTTATAGGTGGTGCTTTCAGTGCCACCTAATGGCCAAAACTAAAAAGGATAGGTTGGATTAAAGGGCTGTCTGAGGGGTTGGTGCCTCTCATGATATGACAGAAAATTAGCAGGGTTGTACTTCTCTCATTCCTTTTGGTGTGCCTATATGAGAGTTTAGAAGGTACTGATTAAAGTTACATTTTTAGAGAAATATATATTTTTAATGTTGTAAAGAGTAGGAACATTAGTCTCTTGTGTATGTGGAGGTTTTGGTCGGATTGTATTGACATTATTTCTGGGAAAATAGTCATGAGTTGAATGAGTGTGACAAAAGTGCTAGCAAGGAAAATAAAAATGAGAAGAAATGTTCTTTAAGAATAATTTAAGCTCATTGTCCACAGTACTTTTGGTGGTGCCTCAGATTTAAAAAGTCCACGATCCTTCCATTTCTTTCTTTTTACCACCTCTCCTGTGTTATTTGTCTACCAATATGCGAACCATATGTTTATCTTTTCATGGCAATAAATAACGATCTGAAGCTTTATGTGGTGTTCCTCGACAATCGCTTCCTTAGAGTCCGGGTCCGACTGAGGCATAACATTTAATAAGTGGCCCCCAGTCATAAATGGCAATTGATTGTTTTTCTGACAGACTATTTAAGCACTACCCGTTTTTTTGGTCAAATGTCTTTCAAATTGTGCCTTTTAAAGAACATCAGTTCAGTAACACTGGTTACAACTACCAGGTGCACAGTGTAGTAACTCCTAAAACGAGCCCACTTTGGCCTAAACAATGGCCCACTTTATAAAATAAAAAACTGGCCAACACTATCATGTTGGGCCGACACTTAGGGCAGTGCCCTATTTCCTATAGACAAGCCTGAGTCTACTTAGATTCGGACAATTACAAACCTATTTTTCGTTTGTGTCATCACAGGTACTTGCTGCAACCTCTTTGACAGGTTTGTTGGAGAAGCTTCAAGATTCCAATGCTCTTCTGGATAAAATCATGAAAGGTCTTAATGCTTACCTTGAGAAGAAGCGTCTCTTTTTCCCTCGGTATGTACATTGGTTGCTTTCAGAGCATGTTCACAATAAGTGCTGCATGTTCATAATTATGATTGATGTTGGCTTCCATTAGGCTCTGAGCAAAGAGTATTTTAAATTGCATTTATCTCTATGTAACCCATCCGAATTGTGTATAATTATAGCTCACTGTGTTTATATAGCATTTCTTTTACTGCTGTTTTTCCTGTTTGCTAGCACTGGGAATCACAAGTATTGCCACTAGCCATTTTTATAGTGTTATTTTTTTTTTTATCAACCACTGAAGCATTGGCCAGGTCTGCTGGGGTTCATACCTGTAAACTGCAATGTGAATACAGATGGCTGTTTCAAATTGTAGGAACAATTGAGTTTAGTTTTATGAAGAAAGTCAAAGGCAGTGCATTCATTTCTATATTAACAAATAAAAATGCATTGTTTATAAACGCGTTTAGGATTATAACATAACAAAATGAAATAATGGCTTTTTGAAGTTTGCCATTTCATAGCTCATTCATTTTCTTAGTGATCAGAAACCTGCATTTTATTTTATGTCTTTATCCTAGATTAAAGACCTATCACATGGTAATATTTGCTTCGAGCAATGCAACTTAAGGCTAGCCTCTAATGTTTTATTGATGGTTGTCTTTAAGTAAAAAATATGCATGGCATCCTAAATCAGCTCACTGAGCATACAAGGGTACAGCTACGTTACAGAAACATGTCTGTAGGCATGTTAAATAACGCCCTGATCAGTGTAGACACCCATGAAATGCAGATGAGGCCCTTATCTATGCTTTACAGTGATACAGTAAACATTGTAAATAGTTAACTTTGGGAATCTTTGGACATTCCAGTATATTTTTAAACCAGAACACGCAGGAGAATTTACTTATGAATAGTTATGCAAAACAGGAAAAGAAAATGTTAAGTTGACATTTTAGATGGTGGGTTTTCCGAGTCAAACACATTATGCGCACCTATGACGGATCTGTTTTTTGTTTTGATTGAAATATTTGTATTGGCATTCATAAATTGTAAGACAAACATAAACCATGCTCATGTTGCGGCTACCATTGAACTCCCACAAGCAGGAGAATTTGCAAAGCAGATCAGCCAAAGAAATCACAAAACTTAAAAAACATCACAACCATGGGCCATGCCTCATCCAGATGCGTGACAAACCACGAAAAGCGCGTTCAAATTGTTGTTCCGCTGGTGCTACCCGCCGGCACAGATTAACCATTTCCAGGCTGTGATTCCCCCTACAGGCTGGTGGAACTGTGGCACTCATGGCTCTTACTTTCTTTCAAATGTTGTGGGACTGTCCCCTGATTTGATCCTTCTGGGAGAACATTGTGCAGACTATAGAAGCTATCATGGGTAGTCAACTCCCGATGTGTCCGAAAACCTTGCTCTTCGGGGCCCTTGTGAGGGGGTATATCCGAAATCTGGAGTCAGGGCAAAGCTGCTAACACATTTGCTGCTGGTAGCGCATATTACCATCGCCCTGCGCTGGAAAACAGTAGAAGGCCCGGCGGATCTGGGACTATGGTGGATTAAGGTCTGGGGTGTGCTGGTGGCGGAGAAGGTAGCGGCCGCAAAGGAGGGTAAGCTTCACCAATTTCAATCAATCTGGTCGCCACTACTGGACTATGATCTTAAATTCCCAGCCTTGACATTCAAACCCCGTCTGGTGAAACTGTATTTGGGCCCAGGCGAGAATGGGTGAGAAGGGAGGAGCCCGTCTGCATGACGTGTATGGTAGGAAATGGGGGTCAGGGGGGAAACCGCGGGGTAAGGAAACTCCCCAATAAGTAAGTGGGAGCCAAAGAACTCTGAATGTCTATTGTGCTGTATAAGTACAGAATGTGTTGTCTTGTCAATGTGTTGTCTTGTCAATTGCAAATGTCGTTACTCCAACCATTTAATTAATTAAAAACACTGAGGCATCGACCTATTTACACTCAGTATATGCTACATGAGGTTAGAGAATAATAAAAGGTATTAATAAGTCCCAACAGTTTCACATCAGGGCTATTGCCATCTCCTAGGAGCATTCAAGCAGTCCCATGGCACGCAGTCTAGCAGGGCATATAAAGTCTCTATTGTGAGTCTGTGCATAAACCAAGAACTCCCCATCTTCGGAAGAAAGCCTGTACATCATTTCCAGAGAAGTAAACCACCTTCTCTTTGACGTTACATGTGTGCCCACCAGTCACCCACAATTGGTAGCCTCAGGGATCTCCAAAAAGACGCTATTGTGGCTTTACTATGAGAAGCATAGTGTGTACCAAGGCGATGTTGAGACTATGGGCCTCATTCCGAGTACGGCGCTAACCAATGGCGCTATTAACGCCTTGGTTGACGCCGTACCCGGACCGGCAGCGCCTTGGTGGATGGCGGAATTACCGCCCCATTCCAAGGTTGGCGGGGTGGTAATTCCCCATTCACCAAGGCTCTTCCCCATTCCCAAATGAGCCCCCATAGGGCTCAATGGGAATGGGGAAGATGCAAATAAGGGTGACCGTTGATTACGGTCACCATTATTGGCTTGGAGGCCCCTTTGCGCCCTCGACTTTAACACCTGCTCAAAGCAGGCGTTAAGGGCGAGGGCGCAAAGGGAACTCGGAGTATGGCGGTAAGGGATTACCGCCACCGGTCTCGTTACCGGTGGCCGCTATCCCTTACCGCCATACTCGGAATGAGGCCCTATGTCTGATATTTTCTCTCCCTTTGAAGGCCCCCAACAGACAGACAATGGGGTCAAGCATCAGCAACGTCCCCGCTATGCAATTAAGCGTGTTCACCACTTCAGACCAGTATCGTGTGAGCTTAGGGCAGAACTACCATATATGCAGGTACGCTCGAGTGCCCCTGCAGTTTCTCCAACATAGACCACTACCACTCCCCCCCTATGTGTCACATCCGATCGGGTGCAAGATATCCTCTAGCCATGAACATGTACCCTCTTTCTGCAAATTGGACTCAGCCCCCTGCCCTCCAGTTGGCAAACCTAATCCTGTCATAGGCCGGGAGAAAACTAGGGTTGAAGTGAACAGGAGTAAGCAGGGACGGGAATCAGGAGAGCCCCATGATCCGCACCAACGAATCCCAGTCCTGCATAGTCACCCTAGTGGCTGGAAGTTCATATACACTCAGTGGCCTACCCCCTTAGGCAGCCACGGGAGGTAGCAAAGTGGTTTACCTGCCACGTCCTCCTTCAGTCAACACTACCCCTAAGTTGTGAAGGGATTGATCCAGATGTGTGTGACCCTTAGTTGAGCTGATTGGTAGTACCCATGCACATACTTTAGTGCCATACCCCTCTCTTCCTGGGCCTATAAAGAGAAGTTTTGGAGATTCGGGCCATCCCTCCCTTCCAGACATACACCATAATCTCCTACTGTAACTGCGCCAGAGTGCTTGCCGGGATAGCGACCACGAGGGCCTGAAAATGGTATAGCAATCTCTGTAAGATATTTATTTTAATTGCTGAGACCCTCTCAAACCAAGACATAGCCTTCATCCCCCAAGATCGCAAGTCCGCTTTGATGGCGTGAAACTGGGCAGGGTAGTTGCTGTCATATAGGTCGCCGAATCTGGGACTAAGATAAATCTCTAGGTATTTGAGCATCCCACCCAATTGAAGGGGGCCACCTGCTTCAGAAAATCGAGAGTCTCCGCCCCAGAGGATATGTTCAGCACCTCACTCTTGCCTGGATTCACCTTGAACCCAGACACCTGGCGGAAAGGGTCCAAGATCCCCAAGAGCTCTGGGACCGAGGTTTCAGTCCTCGACAGGGTCAAGATTGAGTCATCGGCAAAGAGGGCTATTTTATGCGTATCAACCCTGTGCGGTATGCCCTGTATTCCCTCCTCTGCCCTTATCCATACCGCGAGTGGTTCCACCGCTAATGCAAAAAGTAGAGGTGAAAGTTGACACCCCTGCCTATTACCCCTAGAAAGTGTGAATCTCTGGAAACTCCCATCATTGCCAGAGATCTGTGCCATCGGGCAGGAGTACAGAGCAAACACCCCTTTTATAAATCCCTCACCAAAGCTACAACTCTTCAAGACTTCCCAGAGAAAAGGCCACTCAACCTGATCAAACGCCTTTTCGGCGTCCAATCCCAGCAACATGGCCGGTCTACCTGTGCGATGGGCCCCTTCAATGAAGTTTACAATTTTCTGGACATTATCTGCCTCCCAGGGTGTTAGGCAGAAACCTGTGCAGTTCCCTTGGGGACCACTGCAAAAGATTTAGGACTACAGGTATAGCAGTAAACCCACTTGGTAGCAGTCTGCACCACCCAGATTTACCTGGTAGCTGTGGCTGAGCAGTCAGACTTCCCTCAAGAAGAGTTAGGCAGTATGCAAAGTATACACAATAGGTACTCAAATACAATAGCACAAGCAAACACTGACCAGAGCTTGGTTTCAAAAGTATATAGTTATTTATTTATTAAACACACATAAGTTGAAATCACTCTAGCAAAATATAGTAAAAACACTTCAAACACAGTTATAATGAAAGCAGTTTCAACCCTTACTCCTATCTAGACAACTCTAGGTTAACACCACATAATTAAAACAGAGGTGAGCGCTTAACGTTAGATGACACTCTAGTAGGTTCAAGAAAGGGGTAAAAAGAAACAGAAATGGGTTAAACACACCACTCTAAGGTCCAGAACACTTGCAATAGGCTCAAAGAAGCACAAAGTCACAGGTGAGCAAAAGTCACTAGGCAGGGCCCACTCTTAGAGTAGCCGGAGCGAAAATGTGCCCAAGATCACACTGTTATTAGGGATTCAAAGTCTTGCAAAGAGTTAGAAAGAATTTAGAGTGGCTTAGAAAGTTTAGCCAGTGTGTTCCAGGCACTCCCAGGTTCGAAAGCCGGGGGCTAAATCTACCCCGTACAGTCGGTGGCAAGGGAAGCCAGGCGGAACACGGTACCTTAAGCGGAAAGGATCCTCCAGCGGTGGCAGTTGTTCCAGGCAGTGGTAGCAAGGCTCGACGTCGGTCAGGGGAGAAGAAGTTCTCGCTGAAGAGCAGAAGAAGAGGGTCGTTGCACTGCCCGGGAAGAAACCAGCCGCGGAGTCCTCCGGTTAAAGGGTTGTACCGACTTTCGTGGTTGGGGTAAAAGTGGTGGGGTTCCGGTTGCCGGGGTGCTTGGCACTGGCAAGGCGGCCACGAGATACCTCGAGAAGCGGAAAGAAGGTGAAAACCGGTTTTCCCCACCAGTCAAGGGAAGGAGCCACTCCGTTAAGAGTTCTCCTCGGTCGTCGGGAAAAGTGGTGAGACGGTTCAGCAGGGCTCCACCGGGTGGTGTCGTCGTAGCAGATCAGCTCAGCTCGTCCCTCGTCGGATTCTTGGTCCTGTGGCGACTTCTAAAGTTCCAGTCCCCAAAGCCCTGCTTTTATGCAGCAAACCCCCATTCACCCAGCCTAGCTGTCACTCAAACATGCTAAGTGGTGAGCCGGCCGGCTCACCACTTGGGCCAATCAGGACGGAGTGCGACTTGAGTTACCAAGGTAACTCAGTCCAGGGTGCCTAAATCCCCCTCCACCCCTCCTAAGTACCCCAGACAGAGTGGCACCACTTTGGAGGGCTTCTGTGGAGAAGCCCGCCAAAAGTGGAACAAAGGGCTCCACTTTGGGTCAGAGTTACAGAGGCGAACGCCAACGCCATTTTAGAATCAAGTTTTGGCAAAAAGTCCCAACCGGAGTTATAATAATAAATATATAAACCGGCGGTATGTTTAAGGCTACCGTAAATAAATAATTAAATGTGTTAGCCTAAAACAATGGGAAATCCCATAGGGAAATATTCGCGGTCGAATATAAAAAGTAGTTTCCACTGCCACCAGCCAAAACTCGATCAGGGGGGACGGAGACGTGCCCCCTCGACTAACAGACCCTGGGGCAATCGAATTGCCCCAGCCAGTACGTCCACAATATGATGGTTTGTACTGGTTCTGTTCAGGATTCAAGACTAGCAAAGTCTTTGGTGACTTTACATGCCCTGGGAGACAGTAGTCAGTCCCAGGGTATGGAGTCTATGTTGGGGAGTCCCTAGGACACCCCTGGGTCACGGCACAGAGGGTGCTGTGTAACCCACATCACAAAAATACATGAGGCCCTATGGAGTAAAAGACCCCATAGCCCATTCAACACAAGGTTTAACCAAGAAAACACACTTCAACATGTCCAAGAGTGAGGGTAAAAGAGTCTCACTCTTGGCAGGAGAAAAAAGAAACCCCAGAAATCCAGCAAAGCTGCTGGGGGACTCACTAGGTAGGGAAATTCAGCCTAAACAGAGAATTCTCCCTAACACTCGCCCCCCCCAGACTAAGGGACAGGAGGATTTAATCCACTCCTGGATGAACCTCATACCTCTAGTCGATGATATACATCCTAGAGAGTCCATCAGCATTTTGATGGTGACACCTTGACCTATGTTCAATGGAGAACTCAAAGGTTTTCTTCTGCAAGCTAACGGACCTACAGACCCTTTGAGGAACATCAGTCTTTTTGTTATAGGGGATCTGGTTGACCAGTCCCTCAGAAGTTGGTACAACTTCTGAACCTAGGTTAGGCTTTTTGAAGGGGTCCTTATAAAGGATTCCCTTAGATCTAGAGGGGCCTCCAAGGTTCCTCACCACCTCTCTTGTGGGAGCAGGTTGGGTCTTAGGCCTCTTGGTTGGAGGGGTTGGGGTTAGGCAATGTACCTGCTTCCCCTTCCTCTTAGATCTACCCTTACCTATTTTAGGAGTTTCCCCCCTAATATTAGGATTTGAGTTGGGGTCTTCAGTAGAAGGTCCAACAGTCTGAAGGTTTTTGGCCTTAGACTTTTCTTTTCTGGTTTTCCACCAGCACTGAGAATTACCAGTTCTCTCAGGTCCAGATAGGGGCCTAGTTGGTCTATCCACCTCTTCCTCAGAAGCAGGGGGAGTCAGAGACTCTGAGACTAGGGGAACAATGATGGAGCTTGGTTGGGGCTCCCATGTTCCTAGCATACTATCCTGAAAGGTGCCTGGGTCAGAGGTCAACTTACTACACCCAAGGCTTGTAGTGGGGTTCTCAGTAGAGGGTCCCACAGGCTTAGAAGGGTCCTTCAAGGTAGCCTTTCTAGCCAATTTGGTTAAGTTCTGCTTCTCCATACTGGGAGGCCTGGGGGTATGTGACACTACTCCTAGAGTTCTTAGGTCATTCCCCAACAGGACCTTCCCAGGTACCTCAGTCTGAACACTGACAGGGATCCTCACTGTCATGTTGTTACACTGAATGAGGGCTGGTAGAATAGGAACCATTTGGACAGGGCCTCCAGACATCTTAGTGGGACCTTTGGGTGCTTTGGCCACATCCTCAGGTTGAAAGAAGCTTTCATCCACTACTGTTCTGCTGGCCCCAGTGTCTCTCCTGGCAGGAGTATCCTGGCCATTGACAAGAACACTGTCCACATAATACACCTTAGAGTTAACAGGTAGGGAGTTATACACAACCCTATTCTGGGGACTAACCAGACCCATAGGCTCTAAGTTTACAGTTGCTTGAAGACCCAAGGGTTCTTCAGCAAAGAGTTCAAAGTGGGCACTAGCCATCTGTACTTCATCCTCAGGAGTGAAGGCTAAGGAGACTGTGCTGATCCCTGCAGGTTTACCCTTGCACTTGGGATCTCCTTTGATATGGTCAGTACCCTGACAGACATAGCATTGTCCAAATGCTCTCTGGAAGGGTGGCTTGTTCTGACCTCCTTCTGGCTTGTGGCCAGAAGGTACAGTAGCCTGACTAGGTTTCCCATGTGGCTTACCCTGGTTATTTTGTGGTTTGGGGCCCTCTTTGGGATAGGAATTATTAGAATTCGCTTTGGAGTCTGTTTTGGGCTGTTTCTCCCCATCCTTCTTCTGAGTGACCCCAGAATCCTTGTGAGTGGCCCTGTTGGCAACCCACAAGTCAGCAGCCTTAGCTAGTTTCCGGGAATCTAATTCCCTGGAATCAGCCAAGTGTTATCTGAGCTCAGGAGAGCAGGCATCATAAATAGTCTCCAACATAAACAAATTCTTCATACCTTCATAAGTGTTCACCTTGTAACCCTTAATCCATCCCTCTAAGTTTTTCAAACATTCACTCACCCAGGTAACCCAAGGGGTACCATCATGCTTTTTGAGGCTCCTAAACCTCTTAAGATACTGGGAAGGGGTCTTCCCAAACCTAGCTATCAAAGCTAGTTTTACACATTCATAGTCCTTCCTATCCTCCTCCCCCATCTCCATCACCACATCAGTTGCAACAGGGGGAAGCCTAGAGAACAACCAGGTGAGTAAGTCATTTCCTGTGATGTTCTGGAGCCCATGATTATATTCAAACAGAGACAACCAATCCAACACATCCAACTTAGGCTCATACATACCAACCAATTCTTTAGGCATCCGGGGTCTTTTAGGACTGGAACTTCTAGAGGAGCCGGAGAGAGAAGCATTCTCAACAGATAATTTCTTCATTTCTAGCTCATACTTGAGCTCCATTTCCCTTAGCCTTAGTTCTTTGTCAGTTTGAGCATTCAGTTTCTTATACTCCAATTCTAGTTTCATTTTCTCCAGTTCAAAGTACTGAGGACTAAATGTGGGACCTGGTAAAGGCCCAGTAGGTACAGCAGGTAGAGCAGGTAGAGGCCTAGGGGGGACAGTCACAACAGCCTCACCCTCCTCTTCTGACTCTTCCTCAGAATCATCAACATTTTGCTCCATGTTAATTTCAATACTGTCATCTACAGTTGCTGGAGTGGTAGGTTCCTCTGAACCCTCACCCAGACTTTGGTTAGCTAACAATCTTTCAATCAGCTCCATTTTCTTGCCCTTAGTCAGGAGGTCTTTATGTTTACAGAGCACTCTTAAACAATCAGCAGTTTTGGCTGCAAGGGACTCTTGACTATAGCTTTCTATAACTGACATGTTAGAGGTTTACTTTTATAGTGCTAAGCTTTGTGGTTAGTTGCACTAAGGTATCTAAAGCACACTAAAATGTATACTTAATACAAATCCCACCGCTGTACACCAGTGTTAGGCAGAAACCTGTGCAGTTCCCTTGGGGACCACTGCAAAAGATTTAGGACTACAGGTATAGCAGTAAACCCACTTGGTAGCAGTCTGCACCACCCAGATTTACCTGGTAGCTGTGGCTGAGCAGTCAGACTTCCCTCAAGAAGAGTTAGGCAGTATGCAAAGTATACACAATAGGTACTCAAATACAATAGCACAAGCAAACACTGACCAGAGCTTGGTTTCAAAAGTATATAGTTATTTATTTATTAAACACACATAAGTTGAAATCACTCTAGCAAAATAT
The DNA here is from genome assembly GCF_040938575.1 of Ambystoma mexicanum. Taxonomy (NCBI): domain Eukaryota; kingdom Metazoa; phylum Chordata; class Amphibia; order Caudata; family Ambystomatidae; genus Ambystoma; species Ambystoma mexicanum. Next base: position 344,427,670 of record NC_090923.1, on the reverse strand, counting down.
AGTAAAAACACTTCAAACACAGTTATAATGAAAGCAGTTTCAACCCTTACTCCTATCTAGACAACTCTAGGTTAACACCACATAATTAAAACAGAGGTGAGCGCTTAACGTTAGATGACACTCTAGTAGGTTCAAGAAAGGGGTAAAAAGAAACAGAAATGGGTTAAACACACCACTCTAAGGTCCAGAACACTTGCAATAGGCTCAAAGAAGCACAAAGTCACAGGTGAGCAAAAGTCACTAGGCAGGGCCCACTCTTAGAGTAGCCGGAGCGAAAATGTGCCCAAGATCACACTGTTATTAGGGATTCAAAGTCTTGCAAAGAGTTAGAAAGAATTTAGAGTGGCTTAGAAAGTTTAGCCAGGGTGTTCCAGGCACTCCCAGGTTCGAAAGCCGGGGGCTAAATCTACCCCGTACAGTCGGTGGCAAGGGAAGCCAGGCGGAACACGGTACCTTAAGCGGAAAGGATCCTCCAGCGGTGGCAGTTGTTCCAGGCAGTGGTAGCAAGGCTCGACGTCGGTCAGGGGAGAAGAAGTTCTCGCTGAAGAGCAGAAGAAGAGGGTCGTTGCACTGCCCGGGAAGAAACCAGCCGCGGAGTCCTCCGGTTAAAGGGTTGTACCGACTTTCGTGGTTGGGGTAAAAGTGGTGGGGTTCCGGTTGCCGGGGTGCTTGGCACTGGCAAGGCGGCCACGAGATACCTCGAGAAGCGGAAAGAAGGTGAAAACCGGTTGTCCCCACCAGTCAAGGGAAGGAGCCACTCCGTTAAGAGTTCTCCTCGGTCGTCGGGAAAAGTGGTGAGACGGTTCAGCAGGGCTCCACCGGGTGGTGTCGTCGTAGCAGATCAGCTCAGCTCGTCCCTCGTCGGATTCTTGGTCCTGTGGCGACTTCTAAAGTTCCAGTCCCCAAAGCCCTGCTTTTATGCAGCAAACCCCCATTCACCCAGCCTAGCTGTCACTCAAACATGCTAAGTGGTGAGCCGGCCGGCTCACCACTTGGGCCAATCAGGACGGAGTGCGACTTGAGTTACCAAGGTAACTCAGTCCAGGGTGCCTAAATCCCCCTCCACCCCTCCTAAGTACCCCAGACAGAGTGGCACCACTTTGGAGGGCTTCTGTGGAGAAGCCCGCCAAAAGTGGAACAAAGGGCTCCACTTTGGGTCAGAGTTACAGAGGCGAACGCCAACGCCATTTTAGAATCAAGTTTTGGCAAAAAGTCCCAACCGGAGTTATAATAATAAATATATAAACCGGCGGTATGTTTAAGGCTACCGTAAATAAATAATTAAATGTGTTAGCCTAAAACAATGGGAAATCTCATAGGGAAATATTCGCGGTCGAATATAAAAAGTAGTTTCCACTGCCACCAGCCAAAACTCGATCAGGGGGGACGGAGACGTGCCCCCTCGACTAACAGACCCTGGGGCAATCGAATTGCCCCAGCCAGTACGTCCACAATATGATGGTTTGTACTGGTTCTGTTCAGGATTCAAGACTAGCAAAGTCTTTGGTGACTTTACATGCCCTGGGAGACAGTAGTCAGTCCCAGGGTATGGAGTCTATGTTGGGGAGTCCCTAGGACACCCCTGGGTCACGGCACAGAGGGTGCTGTGTAACCCACATCACAAAAATACATGAGGCCCTATGGAGTAAAAGACCCCATAGCCCATTCAACACAAGGTTTAACCAAGAAAACACACTTCAACATGTCCAAGAGTGAGGGTAAAAGAGTCTCACTCTTGGCAGGAGAAAAAAGAAACCCCAGAAATCCAGCAAAGCTGCTGGGGGACTCACTAGGTAGGGAAATTCAGCCTAAACAGAGAATTCTCCCTAACACAGGGTCACTTTGGGGTCCTCCAGCCTTCAAGAAGGAGAGCGGGATGTGAGTTTCAATGAAGGAAAGTGCGCCTTCTAGATCTGTGAAAAAGAAAGTCTTGTTACTATGCTGAATCCTGAGGCGTGCAGGGTATTGCATAGCATAGGGTGTGTTGCGCTCCCTAAGCAGCTTCTTCACTCCAAGAAATGTGCGCCGCTCTCATTACACTGTGACTGTATAATCTGGAAAGATGCGGATTACATTTGACTCCAGCTTCAGCTCTTGGTTCTCCCTTGCTGCCCGTAGGATCTAGTTGCGGTCCCGATAATTCATAATGCGTGCTATAAGCGGTCGGGGATAGTCACCAGGTTTGTGCCTTGCAGCCAGCACCCTCTGCGCTCGCACCACTATAAAGTGCAGAGACCACCCAGGATTTTCTAGTAGATCACGCTGCAGAGACTCCACCGCCCCCTCCACATTGCCTCGGATGGCATCCTCTGGCACTCCCACTACGCAAATCTTTTTCTTGCGGTATCTTGATTCCAGGTCCTTGCGTTTTGCTTTCAGCTGCTTCATATCCCTGGTGAGAGTATGAGACTGCTGCCTGCAATTCTGCAACATTGTCCTCAGTTGTGCTTATCCGACCCTCTGCTTCTGTGATCCGCTGAGTCTCTTTTTCCAGTTGTGCACCCATGGAGGACACAGTCTTGGTGATGCTGTCCAGCTTGACATTCATTGACGCAAAACCCTGTTGCATCGTGTCCAGCATGCACTGTAGATCCACTCTGCTGCCTCCCCATGAGCTTGCAGCGTGTTCTGTGGCCTGTTCAGCCCTACTGACAGGCAGAAATGATTTGGAGTTGGGTTTAGTGAATCTATCCCTGGCCCCACCTTTCTTAGCACTGAAACCCTTGGTCATTGTTGCGCTACAACCACTCACCCCAGCAATTCCACTGCAGGCCAGGCAAAGAGACCAATGCTCCCTCAGTCGTGGGTCACCGCCTGAGCTCAAAAGGATCCTATATCCGTGTCAGCCCAATCCAAACACATGGGGTTCCAATGACAGATGCTCTGCAGGGAGCAACTTGCTATTGTTATCACTGAAGGAAGACTTCCTCCTCCTTTACCATTTAACTGCACAGTTCAAATGCACGATCTCCATGACCCAGGTACACACCATATCCCGTCGCTGGTAAAACAAACAGCAGTACACTTCAGCAATGTGCATTCCAGTTGCACCTACATGTACGTTCACAGCAGGAATATGCATGTAATATGCTGGCATCTAGCTCCTACGGCTCAGCTGATCCACAGTCGTCCAAGGCTCATCCAGAGGAGCCGCTCAGGGCCGTGTCATCCCTCACCCAGTGGAGCCCCTGGCTCCACGCCTACCAGGAGCGGGCCACTGCCGCCACCTCCTCCACTTCCCCCAGTGGCCGCTGGTGGTTTGTCCCTCGCCTGCCGTTCAACCCAGCAATGATGGGCGAAACACACCTCTCAGCCCAGCTCCATTCTCCGGCACCGCTGCACATGCCCGGTGTCTCTCGGGCCAGCAACAGCCCCACCAGCAGCCCAAGTATAGGGATGACATCCCGTTACTCACCCCCCCGGTCCAGCAGATAATCCGCTCAGCCAGAGACCACCTCCAGAAGTCGGTCCCGTGACTGGTGTACAAGGCCAATTTTGACTCCTGAGCTCACCGTTCCGATCACACTGCCCAGGATATCGTCGAGATTCTCGTAGCTGCCAATCGGCCGGGGAAACAAATATTTATATGGCCACTCGGCACAGAGCTATGAGCTAGTCCGCCATCTTGGCTCGCTGCTCAACAGCGCCCCCCCCCCCCAATTGAAGATTTATTCTGAATTTCTCCCTAATCTCTGCCACTCTTACTGACAAACTTAAGGATTTAGCACTGAAGAAACTTAATGGTAGCCGGAAGAGCAGACATTTTTCAGAAAATTAAAACATATATTATGTTGCTAACCTGTTCTGAAAGTAGCAGATTTCAACAGACCCTTTATTTTGCAAACAGATGCTTCACATATTGGTCTTGGGGCAGTATTTTCTCAAACCCATGACGGTATAGAACATCCAATGCTCTAAATTAGTAGAAAACTGTTTTTCATCGGGAAAATAACTATGCCACTCTAGAGTTGGAAGTCCTTGCCATCAAATGGGCCATTACATACTTGAAATACTATTTAACAGGTAGAAAATTCAGATTGATTACCTATCAGGTTCCTCTTAAATGTATTATTTATTTATTTATATATTTATAATGCGCTGGTAGCCGCAAGCAACTTATATGGTTACGTTTGAGAAAAGATACCAATGCTAGAGTCATGCACTGGTTTTTAGACTGATTGGTTCTCGGTGGAACATCGGAACGGAAAGTAACAAGGTAATGTTGATTTCCTTTCTCGATTTCGTATAGAGGCTGAGAAAACCAGCGATATTAGGGGAAGGATATGTGATAAATCAGCAATGATTCCCCCATAAACCCTGGCCTGGGATCCTTCTCATATGGCCAGGGAAGGGCAGACGCTTCCTGATTCTGACCCTAGGGGTGGTGTTCTGCCGGAGGATCACATGGGGAGGAACCGGTCAGGGAAACTGGGAAACCCCCATGTTTAACTTGCCCCGAAATCCCACTCTTCTAATTGCTTATTGCCAAATAGAAGAAATAAGGAAACCTGATTTTGTTGTTGGGGACTTCAAGTCCCCTAAGTACCTAAGTGCTTGGATGAGGAAGAGGGCTCAAGAGCAATGTTCCAGGAGTAGTCATCTTGTTAAGGTCAATGACCCACAACTGAGAGAGGCAGAGAGGCTTAAAGGGCCCCCTCAGATACAGGCCATTAGTTGGAGGTGGAGCTGGAGTAGTGGCAGCGGTAGCAGCAGCAGAAGGAGAGCACGTTGTTGGCAGTCCAAACAGAAGTTAGTGGAAAGAGAGGGCGCTGGGACTATTGTGAAGCAGATTTCTGCTGACGGTCCCAAGAAGGTCCTTTGCCCCGTGAATCTGAAGTGCAGCGGTTACGCAGCGGGAAGCGTGAAGAAAGACAGCTATCTCCCATGTGAACCTGATTGCAGAAACTGCGCAGCAGGAAGCATGCTGGAGACCGTGGCTGGAAGTTGGTGTGTAGCCGAGGGTCTCGGGAGCAAGACAAGCTCTGTGACTGCGTGGAGGGAACAAACGCATCTTCACTGAGGAAGTGTGCCTGCTTAAAAGATGCTAGAAGCAGTTAAAGGCCTGCAGCACGCAAAGGGAGCGGAAATAGAAGCCGGTGAGTGTTACTGAGTGTTCTGATCCCTTTCGCCAACAAAGGCAGTAAAATCATAGGTTTCAGTAAACACCTCACTATCCCTACCCTGACGAGGATTTCCATGCCTACCATGAAAGAATGGAAACACTATAACAAAGGATATCTGGCCCTCACCCTTATACATAAAATTCATAAAATACACAAGAAAATATATAATTCACAACAACATCAATATTTGCAATTATAATGTATTCAGTCTCTGTTTATAACATGGGTGAACTCCCGTTCCCTAGGTTTTAAGTTAGATTCAGTTCCAATGTTCAACAAAAAGAAACGAGGAAATCTGGGTTTGCAACAAAATTCCAACCCAGTTCTTGACTCCTTCTCTTTGTCAAACGGATGTTCATCCAAAAGAATGATTCTTCTTCTTTGAATAATAATTTCCACTTCATCAAATATCATCAATGATATTCTTGGTCAAGATGCTTTGCCACAATTTATGAATGTCAAAGAAAACACAACTCCTTGTCAGATTCAAAAGAAACACAACTTCTTGTAAGCTGCAAAGAAACACACTATTTGGTTCGCTCTCAGCGTCATAAATCAAAGTTTGCATTTTTGTCAGGACGACTTCACAGCACTTCTTCTTCCACCTGGTTGACTTTCATACCAGGTGAATTCTACGAGGATTCACCATGCAGGTCTATTCGTCTGCCCGATAGTGTTCCACACTCAACAGTGATTCTGAAGTTTTAAATCTACTGACAATCAAAGGTTTTACCATAGCCTCAGTAGTTTGCAACTTGGTGACTTTCAACAATTTTTCAGAAACAAGAAGATTCACTTTAGTGCCCCTCAACATTTCCAAATAAGCAAGGCACTCTTCTTCTGAACATTCACCTTCATGCAGCCTCTTTGCCACTCTTGTCTTCCTGCAGCACCAACAACCAAATTGTCTTTAAGGATGCAATTTTACCTTTCCTCCTTTTGGCTTTGGCAAAGTGAATTTTTATATCAGCATTTAGGGAACAATTACAATCACCAAGCTTCCCCCATTTACAACCTTGCATTCGCGCCTTCTCCACTGCCAAACAGAGCAACTTAATTGTATGCCTTGCTGTTAGTTTCTTTTGGCTTTAGACAATACTTATACAATCTTTAGGCTTTGGCAATACTTGGCAATACTTGCACCCTTCTTGGCTTTGGCCAAGACTTCTACCACTCTTGGCTTTGAATAATGTTTGCACCATTTGTGGGGTTACCAGACATTTGGTCGAAAAAAATTGGTCGACCAGACAAATGGTCGAACCAATTTGGTCGAAAACCAAATGGTCGAATTTTTTTTATTTTTTATTTTCACCCCTTTTTAAAATTTTTTTGGGGGGGTCCCCCCAACCCCCTTTTTTTCTCTAAAACCCCCTTTTTTAAAAAAACGAAAACCCGAAAAATAAATATATAAATAAAAAAAAAATTCGACCATTTGGTTTTCGACCAAATTGCGTCGACCAAATGTCATTCGACCAGTTTTCAGTCGACCAAATGACTGGACACCCATTTGTGGCTTTGGGCAATGCTTGGGAAATGCTTATTCCCTGTAACTCACAATTATCAAAAGTTCAGTCACTTAAATTCAGTGCTACATTTTCATGCCCTTTGAGGGAGCACGTAAAAGTTTGGGGCGGGAGACGCTGAGTCTTCTGAGTGTGTTCTGAGCACCAACGCCCGACACAAGAAGGCTACAACCCAGAAGACACCTACTAATATAGAACTGGCACCCTACGTGTTTCAATACTTTATCGCAAAACCTTTCTGCGCTCCCTCAAAGCGGTCATGACCCAGAAGATATCTAACAATTGTGGACCTGTCACCACACCACTTTCAAAATGTAATCACGGCACCTACACACGCTCACTAACAGGCTCACATTGCCTAGCTGCAGAATCTAATTAAGGAACTATAGAATCACCTATCACAAGTGCAGCCCACAGACTCCTTTACGATTGTTCGTGGATTTCGTCCCTAGACGTTAACATACCCGGTGATCTGGCTACACCCACTAATCGTCTAAGCCTATAAGGTGGAAGAAGCAGAAGTGTCTATACGAAGCACCAATTTTGAAAACGGGCTCAACTTTGATTGTAGGGTTTCTCTTTTCCAGAAGCCCTAGCATTACAAGTGACTTTAATCACGCTGCTCCTGACAAATGTTCGCTATACGTGGAATAAGAACAGAAACATGTTGAGAACTAGCCAAAGCTTAACTGCAGACACAAAAGTGAAAAACATCTTATTACACAGGGTTGTTAGAACTCCTTAGAGATTGTAATTTAGATACTCTTTTTTTTTAATAGGTTTGGCTCTATGTTGTTAAGCTTCTTCACTCAGAGAGGTATTGGGTCACTGTGTTCTAAATAGCACATATCTTGTCTATTTCTGAGAGTTTGTAAGTATTTTTAATTCATTATTTAATATTTAAATAATAAAGCTAATTCTATTCTCATTGTAATTTGTTTCACTTCGTCATAATATAGGCTGCCATATTCCATACCCCAATTTATTCTAAATTACTGTTCTATAGTGGGAAGGGGGAAGGGCAGCACATTTCATCATTCAATTATTGTACAGGTGCGGTCCAGTGTTCTCCATTACATTTATGGCAGACAAACCAATGATATTCTGCTAGAGGATAATAAAGGGAAAATAAAGTAATCAGACAACCTCCTCTGAGAACTTGTCACTGTCAGATGTGAGAGCCAAGGTGGAGTGTCTGCACGTAACCCAATAATACTATCGTTGCAACATTTATCAAAATACATAGTGAATTGCAATCCATATCCAAAGTGGTGACAATGATGGTGCAATCCGTGGTAAAATTGGAAGGACGTGTTACTGCTCTGGAATATGTGCAGGGGCCCAGAAGATTTAAATGGTTTTAAGCAGTGTACGTCTTTCGATATATATTGGATACACTCTAAAAATAAGATGTTTGAAAATAAAGTAGGGTTTGCAAATACAAGTGTAGAGATAGGTAAAGAAGGCATTGATTTGAAATCCGTAATGGCTCATGTACTAGAAATTAAAGTTGTTTTAGAAAACCTGTTGTACAAGGTGTTTGGAAACTAGACAATAAATTTGGATGGAGAGAGAAGTGTTGCATTTGGTTATTTCCTGATCTAAATATGAACCGTTAGAAGGGAGGAGAAGCCTGCAGGGCATCTTGAAAGAGATAATGAAGATTGTAATCTAGTGAATTAATGCCAGCAGTGGAATCTATTTGGGAGGAGTGATGCGTCTTAGGGCTTGATGATTATTGCCTTGTAGAGTTCATTATTTGCCAGTGCAAAATGTGTTCTAACACTGTGGCTTTGTGGATTAAAGAAAATGGGCCTCATTATAAATTTGCTGGTATCCTGGTGATAATCCCACCAGGATACCAACAAATGGAAATACCGTTACCGGCACTCGGATTCCTGAGTGCTGGTGATGGTGGTAACTCCCCATTCCCTGGAGTCCCACATGATTCCATGCGAGAGTTTGGCGGTATTACAGGCGCTGGTATTACCAGCGCCTGTAATGAAAGGGGCCCCTAGGGGTCCCTCGTGCTATGGAAACAAGGCAATAACCATACACGAAAAGATGTGCCAGACACGAGGTTCAAATTCCCAATGCTAGGGTTTATTGCAAGCAAAAGATAGTATCAATTGGCCAATTCTGATCTCACGCCCCGCGACGTGAGTTTCCTAGACCTCGAGGGACGCAAGAGAGCGAATTATGTACATCAGTTACATATATACAAAATGCATATCATACAATCAGCAAAGTCATGTTCAACACCCCTCTTTATTAAGTTCCTTTGAACTCGGGATGACGATGGATATATCCGACGAGTATGACGATTATAATGCTTTCGATGTCTATTCTAGTAACAATGTGCAATTTAGAAAGTGCGGCGGCATCTTTTATAACACGGTGGTTCTGTTCTTGGAAGCAAGCTGCACACGGGGGAAGAGCCACATTCCAAGCTTTTCTATCTATGAGGTACTATTCGTGTCCTGGGAGCCGACACGTTCTAAAGGGTTTTGCGAAGGTGGGCTGTAAGAAAAGCATAATTCAAGCCTTTAACTGTATTATTCTAACATATTCTACCATCGTACGAGACTGGCTGGCAGCTGTGAAGTGATTAAATGCCCTGCAGCTTCCTCCCAAGGCTATAGAGAGGGAGCGTGGGCATTCCTCTCTGGGCTACTCATGAGGAGTTTCAGCAAACTCTTCAGTCCCGCGACCTTGTCCTTTCATATTCGGGCAACAATGTTAACAGTTGAGCAGAGTAAGCAGAATCCACAAGAATTGTAAGCTGCAAAGCAGTTTTTAGACAGAAAGCAATGAGCAATGGTTAACAAGCAAAATGGCGATTCTTGCTACATTTAAAATGGCCGCTCCTTGGTCAAGCATAGTAGTTTATATTTCTATTATTCGGTGCATAAAACGGTTGGCCCACAGCCATCAAGTTATGTCTATTATTCAAATGAAGGGTATTCATTTTTCCAGATTGACAAACCCTCCTTTTGGCCGTGTGCCAAACGTCTTATTTATTCATTGTATCCTCCTCTACTGAGGATAAGTCTGGGGTATCTACATCTGAATCATCTCCATCATTGATGTCTATTGCCCTGAATTGTTTTACTATTTTTGTTTCCTCTGTGTCTCTGTTATTCTGGCCATGCGTTTGTTTTCCTCTCGACACCATGTGCATACATCCCTTAGTACATCCATCAGTTATTTCAGTGCACACTATTGGTAAGCATTGTATGCAACAGCAGCATGTTATGAATATCCCGAGTACCATCATTAGTATCGAAATTAACTTCCATCCCCAAGACCGCAATAATCCCCAAAACCAGGATCCTATCCCCCAACCCCCTTCTTCAGTAGAGAGTGTGGAACTTATGACATGTAATTTCCGGATTGCTTTAAATATCGTAGGGGAGTAGTCATCTATATAGACACAGCACACAGTTTTTACGAGCTTGCAAACTCTCCCACGATCAACTGATATTATATCGAGAGCCATCCTGTTTTGAAGTGCCAATTAGTCTTATTCCTTTTTCTTCTAATGTCATCTTCAATAAAATATCTGTTGTGGAATCTATTGTTTTTTGTAATATTCCAGACAGTTTTCTTATATTGTAAGAATTTTCTATTTGGGACAGGAACGGTATGAATGATTTGGCTATATCCATTGCTATCATTCCATCCTCACTACTCCTTTGAGTTCTACCTTTCGTTCGTTTGGCTACTTCTGCTGTCTCCAAGAGGAACACTCCTGGAAACAGTAGACCTAGTTAGCATGTACCTCCCCAGTTTCTAGGTAACCATGGATATGCTTTTTCTCCACATATAAAATAAACAGGGCCTCCCACGTACACGGGTTCTATTTCATGTTTTAAAACCACTGTGTTCAGGCAGTTGCTAAACGTTCCTACTTTATAGGAACCCTTTTTCTGTAGACATAGGGAAGCAGTTTTGGGGCTGTGATCCACTGTATAGGCAGGGGGCACAGCATCTTTGTTCCATTCATCCATCATCTGAAATGTCATTACTGATGTTCTTTCTGCTGGCGGGGTTGGTCTATTCTGCCTATGTAATCTATCTAGTCTTGTTATTTTTTGTGTATTCTTTCTCATGGGTTCTAGTGCAAACACGCGAGCTTTTTGGAATATGGAACAACCCACAGGTCTCATGATTACTTCCTCAAATCCATTCATATTGGTCTCATCTAGCTGACCCGTATTACTCTTGTTCCATTTCCCAAAGAACATTGCACTTAATGACGATGGACATATCCGACGAGTGTGACGATTATAATGCTTTCGATGTCTATTCTAGTAACAATGTACAATTTAGAAAGTGCGGAGGCATCTTTTATAACACAGTGGTTCTGTTCTTGGAAGCAAGCTGCACACGGGGGAAGAGCCACATTCCAAGCTTTGCTATCTATGAGGTACTATTCGTGTCCTGGGAGCCGACACGTTCTAAAGGGTTTTGCGAAGGTGGGCCGTAAGAAAAGCATAATTCAAGCCTTTAACTGTATTATTCTAACATATTCTACCATCGTACGAGACTGGCTGGCAGCTGTGAAGTGATTAAATGCCCTGCAGCTTCCTCCCAAGGCTACAGAGAGGGAGCGTGGGCATTCCTCTCTGGGCTACTCATGAGGAGTTTCAGCAAACTCTTCAGTCCCGCGACCTTGTCCTTTCATATTCGGACAACAATGTTAACAGTTGAGCAGAGTAAGCAGAATCCACAAGAATTGTAAGCTGCAAAGCAGTTTATAGACAGAAAGCAATGAGCAATGGTTAACAAGCAAAATGGCGATTCTTGCTACATTTAAAATGGCCGCTCCTTGGTCAAGCATAGCAGTTTATATTTCTATTATTCGGTGCATAAAACGGTTGGCCCACAGCCATCACGTTATGTCTATTATTCAAATGACGGGTATTCATTTTTCCAGATTGTCAAACCCTCCTTTTGGCGGTGTGCCAAACGTCTTATTTATTCATTGTATCCTCCTCTACTGAGGATAAGTCTGGGGTATTTACATCTGAATCATCTCCATCATTGATGTCTATTGCCATGAATTGTTTTACTATTTTTGTTTCCTCTGTGTCTCTGTTATTCTGGCCATGCGTTTGTTTTCCTCTCGACACCATGTGCATACATCCCTTAGTACATCCATCAGTTATTTCAGTGCACACTATTGGTAAGCATTGTATGCAACAGCAGCATGTTATGAATATCCCGAGTACCATCATTAGTATCGAAATTAAATTCCATCCCCAAGACCGCAATAATCCCCAAAACCAGGATCCTATCCCCCAACCCCCTTCTTCAGTAGAGAGTGTGGAACTTATGACATGTAATTTCCGGATTGCTTTAAATATCGTAGGGGAGTAGTCATCTATATAGACACAGCACACAGTTTTTACGAGCTTGCAAACTCTCCCACGATCAACTGATATTATATCGAGAGCCATCCTGTTTTGAAGTGCCATTAGTCTTATTCCTTTTTCTTCTAATGTCATCTTCAATAAAATATCTGTTGTGGAATCTATTGTTTTTTGTAATATTCCAGACAGTTTTCTTATATTGTAAGAATTTTCTATTTGGGACAGGAACGGTATGAATGATTTGGCTATATCCATTGCTATCATTCCATCCTCACTACTCCTTTGAGTTCTACCTTTCGTTCGTTTGGCTACTTCTGCTGTCTCCAAGAGGAACACTCCTGGAAACAGTAGACCTAGGTAGCATGTACCTCCCCAGTTTCTAGGTAACCATGGATATGCTTTTTCTCCACATATAAAATAAACAGGGCCTCCCACGTACACGGGTTCTATTTCATGTTTTAAAACCACTGTGTTCAGGCAGTTGCTAAACGTTCCTACTTTATAGGAACCCTTTTTCTGTAGACAAAGGGAAACAGTTTTGGGGCTGTGATCCACTGTATAGGCAGGGGGCACAGCATCTTTGTTCCATTCATCCCTCATCTGAAATGTCATTACTGATGTTCTTTCTGCTGGCGGGGTTGGTCTATTCTGCCTATGTAATCTATCTAGTCTTGTTATTTTTTGTGTATTCTTTCGCATGGGTTCTAGTGCAAACACGCGAGCTTTTTGGAATATGGAACAACCCACAGGTCTCATGATTACTTCCTCAAATTCATTCATATTGATCTCATCTAGCTGACCCCTATTACTCTTGTTCCATTTCCCAAAGAACATTGCACTTAATGTTACTTCACATGAATAAATCAATGGCAATGGTTGTACATACCAGCCTATCCCTTTCCCTCCGTGCTGCGGTAAATGGGTGCAAACCCAGCAATCTTTTTTCTTTAAAACCGCATGGGTCATGTTCATGATGAGCAACAATGTATTGTTGCTGTATCCTTCTCTATGTCTCTCTTCCATTGGGGGCAAAGTACCAGTGATTACATGAACCGGGCTTTCAATAGCTGCTTTTGGCAAAAATGTTTCTAATGGGTGTACGTACTCCAGGAACCATAGTGTAATGGCTGTTATTGTCGGTTCTATCATACTTAGAAAACATAGGACCAATGTCCAAATCAGTACCTTATTCCTTTTACCATGTTTTTTTCCTAAATTTACAGTCTCTAAATCTATTATCTTTTCAGCAGGGGTGCAGGAGGAAGCTGAAACCGGTCTTGACTTGTTCTTCATCGTCCTTCTTCTTGCTGGCAAAGTTCGTCGTGAATGTCTCTCGTTCTTGATGCTAGAAAAGTTCAACGAAAAATGTCACAGTTCAATTCTGCCAGCCTTTTCACAGCCTGGATCATTTATCCACTCCGAGCAAGATTAGTTGTTCTTTCTCCCACTGCTCAGACGATTTCTGAACAGTTCTTTATTGATAGAGTAACTTGTGCGTCCAGCTTGTCCTGCTCTGGCTCCTGACACATGTACTTTTATAAGCGCACCGAGGAGCCGTGAGTCTTGAATTGTCCGACTTGCACAATTCTCACACTTCTCTCCTCTACGCCCCTGGTTCCTACTCCGTCCGTGAGTAGAACCAAAGGCAAAAAGAAAAGCACCAAAGATCTGTGGATCACTTTGCCTGTCGAGGCCGCAAATTATACCGATTCACTCCTGGTATTGTATGATCCGTGAATAGTGCCGTTGCATTTCCAGTATCAGGCTCAGTGTCAGCCTGTGGCACAATGATGGGCAGCGATGAGCGTCGTGGCAATGATGTAGTTTCTTTCTTTGGCTTTGGTGCATTCGCGGCAACTGGTGGGCGCCAAAGGGGTACACGCATTGTTTCTGCTTGTGTTTGCAATGCAGGGTTTCTGTTTCTGTAGGAAGGAGGGTTTGTGTTGCTCGGCAGTGATGTTGTTTCCGCTGAGCAACGTTGGGGCACTTTTCGCCCTTTCCCCTTACTGGCAGCCACCCCAGGCTCTGTTTCGAGTTTCATTTCTCGTTTTCTCTTTGTTTCAACTTTCACTTCTCGCTCAGGCTGATGCTGTGGCACTGGACTGGCAACAGTTTCTTTCGTTACCGAGACCGCTTCCTTTTTCTGGTCGTCGGAAGTTGTCAGCAGTCCTGGGAATCTTTTGGCATGTGTCGCATGAATCCATGCCTTTCGTCCGTCCACTCGGATGGCCGTCTGTGTTGCCAAAAGTACTTGATGGGGGCCGCGCCACCTGGGTGCTAATGCTGTCTCCCGTTCAAAGTTTTTGATTAACACCCAGCTTCCAGGCTCCAGTGAGTGCCCCGGTCCGGTATATCGCATTGGCAACGCCTCCTGCACCTGCTGATGAATCAAATGCAACTTTTGTATTAAAAGTCCACAATAAGTGCTTAACATAGGGTGCTCGACCTCACATAATCTTTTGGGCTGCAGTGCAAACCATACCTTTGCTGGTCTCCCCATTATAATCTCATAGGGGGAGAGCCCAGTCTTAGCCTGCACAGACGTGCACATACACAAAAGCGCTAGGGGTAATGCATCCACCCAACTCAACTTGCTCCCAGCGCAAATCTTTGCTATCTTTGACTTCAAGATTCCGCTGTGTCTCTCCACAAGCCCGGCAGAACTGGGATGCCTGGAGCTGTTGACTCGCTTCTCTATTTGCAGACCTGCACAGATCTGTAGCACTACTGTGCCCACAAAGTGGGGGCCATTGTATGACCACAGGACACGGGGCAACCCAAACCGGGAGAAATACTCCTTTAGCATTACTTTTGCTGTGGACATGGCAGTACAGTCTTTTAAAGGATATGCCTCCACCCACTTGCTTAATGCACAGATTACCACTAACACATACTTGTAGTTCTGGCACCTTTCCATTTCTATGAAATCAAAATGGACCACCTCAAACGGCATAGAGGGTGGGCCGAAACTACCTGCTGGAGTCACGGTTCCCTTCCCTACATTGTGTTGCAGGCACGTAATACAATTCTGCACTAGCCTTTCTGCATTCTTTTTTATGTGCTCATTCTTCCATACTGTGGATAAATGCTGTACCTTCTTCTTCGCGCAAATGTGGGTAGGGTTATGCGCCATTATAACCATTGCAGTTACGTAACAATTTGGCAACATCCAGTTTTTTGTTTCCTTGTCCACCCAACATCCTTCCAAATCTAACTCAGCAGAGCCCTCAGCCCACCCCTGAATCTCTTCGGTCGTGGCCTCAGCCTGCATTTCTTTGACTGTGGCAACTCCATTCTCTATCATACTAGGTACTTCTTCAGTCTGTACTGTCATCATTTTATTCCCCAAATCTGTGGCTGTTTGCTTCGCAAACCTGTCTGCAAACGCGTTTCCCTCTCCCACTCTACATGTTACTTTCTTATGCGCCTCGCACTTCACTATAGCTAGGCTCTTTGGAAATGTGAGCACAGACAACAATCGCACAATCAACGGGCCATGCTGAATCCTGGCTCCATGTGATGTCAAGAAACCCCTCTCAGCCCAAAGTCGGCCAAAGTTGTGAACCACGCCAAAGGCATACTGGCTGTCAGTATAAATATTCACATTCAAATTCTCAGAGTTCACAGGCTCGGGTCAGTGCTATTATTTCTGCGGCTTGCGCCGAATTGTAGGGGATTCTTATGCTTTCTACAACTCTCTTTAGGGTAGTAATTGCATATGCGGCCGTTGATGTGCCATCAGGTAATTTAAAACAAGAGCCATCACAAAATAACTCCCCATCTGGCTCTTTTTGTGGGATATCGCTCAAATCAATCCTTCCCTTTGTTTCTTCTTCAGTGATCATTAAACAATCATGGGGTGGTGATTCGTTGTCACCAATTTCTGCTATGGGCAGTGGCATTAATTCTGCAGGATTCAATGCGCTACACCTCATAATTTGGATGTGGGGTGCAAACAAGATGAGCTCATATCTTGTCAGTCTAGCTGAGGTGAGGTGTTGCGTCTGCGTCCTATTTAATAGAACGTCTATAGCATGTGGCACCATCAGAATTAAAGTGTGCCCCAATACCATTCCTTCCGTTTGTTTCACTGACGCAGCAGCCGCTGCGACGGATCGCAAACCTCGTGGTAGTGCGTGCGCTACAGGGTCCAACGCGCAAGAAAAATAGCCGCACGGCCTATTTCTTCCACCTTGTTCCTGTGTCAAAACCGCCAATGGACATCCTTCACTCTGACTCACAAATAGTCTGAAGATCTTTTTATAGTTTGGAGTGCCTAAACCTGGCGCAGCACACAATGCAGTTTTCAATTGTTCAAGCGCTTTCTGACATTCCTCATCCCACTGTAAAGGCATCTCTGCATCCTTTTTTGTCAGTTTTATCATCGGCTTCACAATCAACGCAAAATTACTGATCCACTGCCGACAATAACAGGCCATACCTATTACAGCTCTCACTCCTTTTTGAGTTTTTGGAATAGGCATACTAGAAATACCTTCTATGCGTTCTGGTGTTAATCTTCTCCCTTCTTTCAAAAGTAGGTATCCCAAATAAGACCCCTCCTTCTGATTATACTGGAATTTCTTCAAACTTGCCTTGCGACCATGGGTCGCTAAGTGTGTCAATAGTAATATAGTACTTTCTTTGCAGATCTCTTTCGTGTCAGCAGCTAATAACAAGTCATCTATGTACTGCAAGAGTACGCAACCTTCGGGTAATTCTAGCATGTCTAGCTGCTCTTTTAGCGCTCTGTTGTAAATGCTCGGGCTTTCTGTGTATCCTTGTGGAATGCGTGTGAATGTGAATGATCGACCTCCTAGAGTGAACGCGAACAGATATCTACTGCTTTTATCCACTGGGATGCTAAAGAATGCGTTCTTCAAATCGACTACACTAAAGTATTCTGCAGTGGCCGGTATCATTGTCAGTATTGTTGTGACATCTGGGACCAAAGGGAATTGTGGGTCTACCACTTTGTTTAATGCGCGCAGATCAATTATGAAACGATAGGGTACCTCATTACCTCCTTTCTTGTAAACTGGAAGAATCGGGCTGTTGCACGTGCTACCTGCAATTTCCTCTACCACCCCCAATCTCACCAGGTCAGTAACAATGCTTTTCAATCCCTTCTCACCTTCAACAGAAATTTTATACTGGGGAATTCATGGTAGTGTTACACCCTCTTTCAGAGTTATTTTTGCTGGCTCTATTTTCAAGCATCCTACATCATTATCATGCATTGCCCACTGACAGGTTGTTACTCTACTTAGCTCGTCTGGCAATTCTTTTGACATAAATTCCGTCACCGGTGTATCGTGAGGCCACATCATGAGGAACACCCCGTCTGCCGTACAATGTATGACTGCCCCCAATGTTCTCAACAAATTTAATCCTAGCAAGTTCTCTTCACAATTTTTTGTCAAAAGAAATGGATACTGTTCCGTAAATGGTCCTATTGTAATTGGGACAGCTTCGGACATGGGGTTAATTACTGGTGTACCTGCGAACCCTACAGAAACATTCTTCTGCCCCGACAGTGGTATCTCCGGAACCAAGTGGTGGTCTATCGAGCACTTCTGTGCCCCTGTATCGACAAGGAAACGGTGCTCCTTATTCCCGACTCTCATTTCTACATAGGGTCCTCTCTGATTCACAGGAATAGACACTGGTTTCGACCCCTGTCGTGGGCTGTCCTATCGCAAAAATAACACATCATCCGATGTGTAGTCACTGCTACTGCTATAATACGTGTTTGGTTGTGTATCAAAAGTATTCCCATTTCCCCCTCGATGTCCTCCACTCTGATCATTTCTCTGTTGGCCCTGTCCGCCCTGATTTTGGTTCAAAACACTTTGGTTCAATGTCTGGTTCTGTTGTGCTTGGTTTTGACCATATGATTGGGTTTGAGTACCTCCATTGGTATATCCCTGCTGCTGCTGCTGCTGCTGCATATTACTTCAGCTTGGGCTGTTTGACCCCTGATGTCTTCTATGAGGCCTTCTCTGACCAAACCCACCTCTAATCTGTAGGTGCGGGCATTGCGCTCGCCAGTGTCCTTCCTCCTTACAGTACGCACATTGATTTAATCCCAATGACACCCCATGCATATTATTCAAATTTCCCTGGCCTTGTGCGTTTCCTCTACCTCTATTGTATCCAATGACCTGCTGCAGTAACACCCCTACTATCGTTTGCATCGCTTCTTTTCTCATCTCCAATGGGTACCCATTCCATATCTCACTTACTTCTTTTACTGACGTTCTTTTGTTCGACATCCATTGCATTGTTTCCCCTACCCATACCTGCAATCTTTGTTTATCGCCTATTTGTCCCGGTACCGGCAAATGCTTTGTACCACCTGGAAAAAAATCTCGGCCATGATTTTTTCATATTCAACCTTGACGCCTCCTTCCTACCTTTCTTAATAAACTCTCTACTATACTCAGGTGTAGCAAACATTTCATCATATCTGTCTTCCATTTCATTTTTTACTTCAATCAGTTTGTGCACATGTTTTCTTACATCCTCATCTCTTTGCTCACTGCGTGCTAACTTATTCAAATCTAACAACCGCTGTGGCGATAAATTCCCAAGTATGTTTATCCATTCTCCCACCAAAATTTCCCCCATGCATTCCAACACTACCTGTCTCTCGTCTCTTCTTCGGTACCCATACAATGAGGCCAATGCTGCCGTCTCATCATTTCCTTCTATGTACATTTCTGCCTCTTGTTGTAATTCAATCTTTCTCTCTTTGCTAATCGCGCTTCGAGTTACCCGTCCAAACCCTGTTCCTTCAGCCCCGCCTCTCGCCTCCCCAGTCTCAATTTCGACTTCCGGAGGGGCGGATGGTGCTGAATCTGTCCCTAGAGCGGGAGGTGCGGATGGGACAAGTGGCACAGGTGGCCTCTGTGAAGGGCCTTGCTGGGTGCTGGGAAATTGTGTGCCTGCGGTCTGCGCTTGTGGGAGGGCTCGCGCTGTGGGCGGGGCTTAGGTTAACGCTTGCATGAGGGAAAGTGCTTGGGCTGCGGGAGGGGGTATGAGAGCTACTGGTTGGGCCTGCGCAGTCACTACTGGCGTGTTTGGTTTCGATTCTGGTTTTGGGCCTCGACCCGTGTTAGTTAACAAATGTTCCATTAATTTGTCTGCCATGTGTAGTTCCCGCTGCGGGTATATTCTGTCTATGTTCATCTGGTCCCGTCTCCCTTCCCGTCTTAGACTCTCAGTCCACTCCTCCTCTTCCTTCTCTTCTGCTATCTCAAGCTTCGTTTTGTGCCTACCCGCGTGCTTCTCTCTACTCCTTAGTCGGAGCATTGCTTCCCTCCTTCAATCTTTGACGGTCTCAAAAGCTGCAGGTCGCGCTTTCTTTCTAATCAGCACCCTTTCTAGGTTATCTATCCTCCCAATCTCAAAACTACCATTAATCGGCCACTGATGGCCGGGTTGCTTTCTAGTTTGCCTATGCCAAATCTCACAAAATATTATCGCACCCACACCATATTTTGCATACATATCATAAGCCGGCGTTCCCCCAGGCGGTGCACTTTGGCCATATTCCAAGGACTGTCTACCGCAGCTGAAAAGCCCTGCTAAAGTGCACAGTACTCCAGGCATGTTTCTTTAACCTTCCCCTTTGGTTAGCCACTTTTACCTGGATGTTTGAGTTTACAAAATCAACACTCTACCAAAAATCAGGTTTCTCTTTGAATCGGGGAATGACTCACCTGATAAAACAAGTCGCCTGTTCTAACGCAACCTCTCCCCACGTCGTGTCTGCGCTTCTCTGGCTTCTGCCTCATTTTGGGACCCTCGCCTCCTTTGCCCTCTGGCCCGGTACGTCGATCAGGGATCAGATGTGTGCAGATCTGCGGAAGGAATCTCTCCTCTCTTCTACAGGGCGCCCCATACACTTCTCGATCCCGGCTCGACCGTCCCATCCTCGACGTTCTTCCGCCTTTACTCCGTTACAACGTATACGATGGGGCAAGTGGGGGAAGGTCCCTATTCAGGCACTATCTTGAAAGGGGCCCCTAGGGGTCCCTCGTGCTATGGAAACAAGGCAATAACCACACACGAAAAGATGAGCCAGACACAAGGTTCAAATTCCCAATGCTAGGGTTTATTGCAAGCAAAAGATAGTATCAATTGGCCAATTCTGATCTCACGTCCCGCGACGTGAGTTTCCTAGACCTCGAGGGACGCAAGAGAGCGAATTACGTACATCAGTTAGATATATACAAAATGCATATCATACAATCAGCAAAGTCATGTTCAACACCCCTCTTTATTAAGTTCCTTTGAACTCGGGATGACGATGGACATATCCGACGAGTATGACGATTATAATGCTTTCGATGTCTATTCTAGTAACAATGTGCAATTTAGAAAGTGCGGAGGCATCTTTTAGAACACGGTGGTTCTGTTCTTGGAAGCAAGCTGCACACGGAGGAAGAGCCACATTCCAAGCTTTGCTATCTATGAGGTACTATTCGTGTCCTGGGAGCCGACACGTTCTAAAGGGTTTTGCGAAGGGGGGCCGTAAGAAAAGCATAATTCAAGCCTTTAACTGTATTATTCTAACATATTCTACCATCGTACGAGACTGGCTGGCAGCTGTGAAGTGATTAAATGCCCTGCAGCTTCCTCTCAAGGCTACAGAGAGGGAGCGTGGGCATTCCTGGGCTACTCATGAGGAGTTTCAGCAAACTCTTCAGTCCCGCGACCTTGCCCTTTCATATTCAGACAACAATGTTAACAGTTGAGCAGAGTAAGCAGAATCCGCAAGAATTGTAAGCTGCAAAGCAGTTTTTAGACAGAAAGCAATGAGCAATGGTTAACAAGCAAAATGGCGATTCTTGCTACATTTAAAATGGCCGCTCCTTGGTCAAGCATAGCAGTTTATATTTCTATTATTCAGTGCATAAGACAGTTGGTCCACGGCCATCAAGTTACGTCTATTATTCAAATGAAGGGTATTCATTTTTCCAGATTGACAGTAATACTGGCGTTTATTGCCGGTAAGGTGATGGAATGACCTCCAGCTTTTAACTTAAGGTCATTCCAGCCACCTCACTGGCAAACTTGTACTAGGCCGGTGCAGGAATGTGTCAGTATACGGTAATACTAACACGTTAATTCTGCACCGACCAAGTCGTAATGAGGCCCAATGCCTTGGCTCTAAATTGGGTTGCTTGTCTCTAGTGTGAGAATGTGTGCTTTGCCCTACTCCCACCCAACTCTCACACCATCTGTCCCCATCCCTATCCAGATTTCTGAGTGAGAGCTACCGAATTTTATGGAAAAGGGAAAATGAAGAAATGTTTAAGAAATTGAATAATGTTAAATATAACTTAATATGGCTTCTGTAATGACAAGATTTGAAACAGAAAAATATGCCCAATGAAATTAGCCGGACAAGTCAATAACTTGCCCTATTAAGTAACATACTTGTCTGAATTTTTGGGGGGCTTCCCATTTAAGTCCTGAAATTGAGCTGGAGTTTAACTTAATTTCTATTTGTCTAGGTTTTTCTTCTTGTCTAACGATGAAATGCTGGAGATCCTGTCTGAAACTAAAGACCCACTGAGAGTGCAGCCTCACCTGAAGAAGTGTTTTGAGGGCATTGCTAAACTGGAGTTCCTTCCCAATCTGGATATTAGGTCCATGTACAGCACTGAAGGCGAGCGAGTGGAGATGATCGAGATAATTTCAACCTCTGAAGCCAAGGGAGCTGTGGAGAAGTGGCTCATCCAAGTGGAAGATATCATGCTCAGAAGTGTCCGCGATGTCATTGCTCGTGCAAGAATGGTCAGTCTAAAGTACCTACATGCCTCTTTTCTGTTAGTGGTCATTATTACTTATACAATTCAGTGTGATAGTGATGGATCTGAAAGTAATGTTTGAGATTTGTTTGCACAAAATATTTTTCAAATGTATATTTTAAGTATCTAGAACCTAAATCACAGAACGGTTTGTGTTTTTTGCTTTTTTGCCAATTTATAAAGCATCGCATGTCCAAAATGAAGAGCCAGATCATGATTATCATGAAATCACCAGAATAAAATTAAATAACTTAGAAAGGGTAAATGAAAGGGTAAAATGTAAGAGCCCAAGCATTTCCTGATATTCAACCAGTCTCTGGAACAAACTATCAACACAAATCAGACTGCACACCTTCATTCTTCACTTTAGGAAGGACCTGAAGACACTATTTTAAAAGAAAACATCTCGCTAGTCGCTCTGGATCAGGTTACCAACTCTGGGACAAGTTACCAACACAGATCAGACTGCACACATTAATTCTTCATTTTAGGAAGGACCTCAAGACCCTATTTTTCCAAAAACATCTTTCCAGTCACTTCAGTCAACCCCACTTCTCCCCTTGCCCTTCTTTTCCTACTCATCTCAGCAACTTCTGCTACCCCTGCATCCTATCTGTAACCACTGGACTTGTTAGGTATGTGCTTTATAAATTCCATACATACATCCACAACATACATTTGTGCACAGCCACATTCTCAACCTGGCTGTGGGATCGATGTTGTATGATGACAGCTGTTGGGATTTGTGGTGAATCGCGGTGCCGCGATCCACACAAGAACTTACCCAGGACTGCCAGGCAGCAGTATTGACACTGGAGCGGGATGGCGGCAGCAATGGCGCAGCTGATGACGTGTGGAGGAACGGAGTGCCATCTGCACCTTGGTGTGCCATTGCTGGAACACTAGGATGGTGGTGTGCTCAGCTCTGGGGGATGGAAGTCTGAGAGAAGACAGCGGAGAGATTCGAATTGCTAGGAAAAGTCCTGGCTGTTTAGCACTCCATAGAGCCTATGGGAGGACCCAAGTTCAAATCCTCATAGAGAAACCTGTGGAAACGTAAGCAGTACTTAAATTAATAAAATAAAAACCTGAGCCCCAAGGATCAGACACATAATATTTAAAAGGGGCCCAGGATAAAACAAGAATACAAAAAGCTAATGAAAGGGAATCGACAGTTGAAGTCCAACTGGCTAACAGAAAGAAAGCCTAAGAACAGGAGGACCAGAGTCGAAACAACCTGCCAGCCAATCCTGTAAGGAGGGCTTTTCCCCAATCAGCAGCCAACAGGATGAGGAGGAGTCTGCCTATAAAAGCAGAGCTAGCTCATTCTGAACTTGTCTCAGTCAGGTACAGGTTACCTGTACTTCTTTCCAGATGCTGCTGCATGAAGAGGAGCCGTATACCGAAGGATGAGTTGCTGTCTGGGTGAAGGAGCCTGGCGCATTGTCTGTCTGGATGCTGCCTGGAGGAAATTGATTGGCCTAGGGGGAGAAGGAAAGTACCCCTGCATCACCACATTGGATGGAAAGGGTGATGCAGCTGACCTGCCTGAGAAGCCTAAGAAGATGCTAACGAAACTGGCTGAACCAGGGGGTTGAAGGAGATTACCCCTGCAGCCTACCTACCCCAAAAAGGGTGGAAGAGTTGACCTGCCTAAGAGGAGGCTAAGGAGACTAGGCGACCCCGGGGGGAGAAGGAGAGTACCCTTGCAGCCCACCTAAGCCAAAATGGTGGAAGAGCTGAACTACCTGAGGAGCCTAAGAAGAGGTTGAGAACACTGACTAGAGTACCCCTACATCCAGAAAGGTGAAAGAGCTGACCTATCTGATAAGCTTGGGAAGAGGCTAAGGCAAAACCTTGCTAAGATCCTGGTAGAGAGAGACCAGGACAGAAGCAGGACCCTTGACGGGAAGAGGAGCAACAAAGTAAAGATCCCCTGAGGATGTGAGTGGTAAAGAAAAAAGAAGGAAGGTAATGTAACAAAGATAGACTCCTAAAGGAAAGGAAATGAAAGGAAGGGGCAGGGGTACCGTACAAGAAGACCTTTTGAACGGTTGGACTTTTGTTATTTAGAGAAGGACTTTAAGTTTGAATTTCTAGCATCCATACTTTTCACCCAAGGGAAGGACGTTACGTTTATATTCATCACTGCACCATTTGATTTAGCTATTCTGACAACTCACTTTCAAGGAACTTTTCATTCAGGAAATCTTTATTTTAAGTTAGAGGATTAGTTGTGACAGGCGAGTTTACTTTAGGAGTTTTATTGCCTTGGGGCACATTTTTACTTCATAGGTGAAGTACACTTTCAGTTTGCATTATTCATTCAGGGATGGAATTCTGAAGCATTTACGTTTGAACATTTTGATTTATTCTTTAAACGCTGTTCTGATTACACCTGTTTACTAAAGCAATTTCCTTAAAAAGACCCAATGTCACCATGTTGTCGCACTCATCACAGATTCCACACACAGGTCTTCACTTTGAATGAGACTGTAATAATAATGTCATACATTGTTCTGTACAAGACATTTCTTTGGACACAACATACTTATAAAAGACATACTGGGGTGAAGTATGGGCAGCCACAGGAGTGTGGATTCAGATGATGTATTAAAGGGACTGATAAGGTAGTGTTAGAATAAATATATATTATTCTTTTAGCTATAATAATGGATAGGGGACATGAACGCCTCCGCCGACTCCTGCTCTCTCCGTCGTTCTCCAACCGTCCTCTTCCCCGTGTTCCATCTCGTGAACGCCTCCAGTATTCTGCCGCTGACAGCGAATTTTGGCGGCAAGGCTCCATACTGCAAATCCCCTTTCTTCCACTAAAACGCCTCTCCACTATGATTCAGCATAGTTCATCGATTATCTGGGTCTTCGGTAATTCCTGCCAACCCTTGATGTCCTCTGTGATGTATCTGCATTATCTGCCAAGGAAAACATCTTTCCAGACATTGAACCTTCCCTTGAAGATCCACCACCACACACTATCCGTTCCATCTGCAGAACCTCTCTCATGCCCACAGCCTGCACCTTCATTTCCTCCTCCATCAACACCATCACTCTCTCACTGTTCCACACTCTGTCATCACTGGTTCTCACAGCATGCCGAAAAACTTCCATAGCTTCAATGTGTTTCAACCACTGATAGCCATTCTCTCTCAACACAATTGGAACCTTGATTCTGACCCAGCAACCAACATGTGGCACCTTTCCACTTCTGAACCTCTTAGCATCATGCTGCATCTTGTTGGTTAACTGCCTTTGCCGAATGTTACTCTCAACTCCACTTAACTCCACCTTCCTGCCATGGCAACAATTTCGTGTTTGCTTTTCTCCAACTGCTCAATTAAAAGGGCGAGACACCCGTGGTACTATGTGGTGTGAATCTGTAAGCCACTACAGTCTCTCTCACCACTGCTTTCCAATCAACCATGACCATCTTATGGCATCCTTTATCACCCTATTGTACCTCTCAACAATCCCATTAGTTTGAGTGTGATAAATGGCACTAACCCTGTGAACAATAGATCTTTCTTCCTCTTTGTACTCCTCTTTGGTTCTCCCAATCTTGTCTCTTATTCCAGTATTTTCCTTCTTGGTTATCCCCTCTTCCACTACTGTATCTTCCATCATGTCTCGTTCTTACATCTCTGTGGCTGTTCGTACCACTCCTTCTATCTTGGTTCTCTACAGCAACTATAGTCTCCTATGTATGTGGTTGTATGATATTTAAAGCTGCCTTAACTGAGATATCCTTAACTCTGTCCTCCAGTGTTTTTACACACTTTTCTGTATGCTCCAATTCTTTGGCCATCTTCAACACAGCATCTAACGATGATTCATCCTCTGTCCATAATTTCTCTCTAACTTTGCTACTGCTACACTCCAGCATGAATTGATATCTGTCTCACTTCTAATTGCTGTTTGATTTTGCAATATCTGGCCAATTTCCTCAATGCCGTGATGTACTGCTCAACACTTTCCCCTTCCTCTTGTACTCGATTTCCAAATTTATATCAAATGTATATCTTTCTAATATGGTGCAGATCTTTTTCTCATAATGTCTATTGATCTTCTGAATGGCTTTTTCGTATTCGTTCATGTCCCCACACTCTTCATCTGCAAGATCTAGCAAATCTTCATATTTCTCTTGGCCATCCAGTCCCAAGCAGTGCAATAGTAGAGATTTCTTTTTTTCCACACTGTAGTTTGTGCACTTCATTACATTGGCGTAATGTTCAAATGTTTTTAGTCATCTCTTCCATGGCAGTGTGGGTTCTCCTAACTCTGGTAAGAACATTTGAGGGGCCGGGGCACTGTGGATTGACATGTCTCCAGCACCCCTGGTAGCCGTTGTAGTGTGACTATGGCAGATCTGCCCCTGTGATGGGGTATTTCAACACTCTCTTGAGCACTTACAAGAAGTCTTCTTGTGCCTGACCCTTCTTTGATTGCCCAGGTACTTCTATTATATTTTTATATACTGTCTTTATTATAGGATAGTGTTTTACCTTCTTTTTGTTTTTTTTAGTTCATTGCACAACAATCATAAGTACTGCAACGATCTTCATATAATTCAATGCCTGATTCTTCAAAATGGCCGGTGGCACGTCACGTGATGGGAGACACGTTACTTCTCACAGATCTATCCATAATAACAGCGAAGAGTTGCAGACGCGCATGCGCGGTATGGTGCGCCTTTCACTATTTAGTACAAAGTCATGTTGCTTGCTCGATCAGCTGTTGCGGCACTTAAACACACTGGGCCCCTTTTGCTGCAGCGCTCTCACCTGTCTTAATGGAGACGCCCGAATCCAGCCGGAGATCCTTTTCCAAGGGTGTCAGGATTCCATGGTACATTTCTAGAGTTTCAAGGGTTCATAACCTCAAAAGACATACCATTACAATTCCAAGGTAAATTAAATAGACTTACACATTTACATTACCTAATGAAGAATTCATCATTAGCACCAAAAAACCTTTTGAATGTAGTTTACTTAGAAGTGTGATGTTTGGGTTATGTTTGGATTGACAATTGAACCAGTATAAATATTCCTTAATGTACATTCAGGAATCACTTGACTCCCCAAAGCAAGATGGAGAGTTTTTTCTGCAGCACTGATTGGTGTAAATAGTTATGAGGTCATTTGGAATGTTGCACTGAGTTTTCAACTGCCTTTCATTTTAGTATCCTTTGAGACAGGTCGCAGTTTAGTTAGCTCTAGCAAAGAATATATTTAAGTATATTTAATTCTTAGTATTTCAAGAAGATTTTAGAATTTCCATTTATTACTAATTCTAAGCTGAAGTGAAGTTTATCCAAGAAGCTGAAGAAGTTGTACAGATGAAGAAAGCTAAGTTATTTAATCAACAAAGTCTAATGTCAAGGATTTTCAGTTCGAATTACT
The DNA here is from genome assembly GCF_040938575.1 of Ambystoma mexicanum. NCBI lineage: Eukaryota > Metazoa > Chordata > Amphibia > Caudata > Ambystomatidae > Ambystoma > Ambystoma mexicanum. The sequence goes on along the minus strand of NC_090923.1, from coordinate 344,400,411 downwards.
TTTGAAAAAGACTGAGTGGAATCAAATGCTAATATTTATTTTTATTTGAGGAAAATAAGATTCAGTGTTACTTTTTGAACTTCTATTGTTCCGCTTCAATTCTGCTTCTGAAGGTATTTTTTTCTGAATAATTGCGCGTTTAATATTTACTAACCAGGCACGCGTAACTCTTCGTTTACTACTCGCATGTTTGTTTTTCACGGTCGCAGTTCTTGCGTGAGCGTTATTTTTCGGTTTGAGTATTACGCCACGCGCGGCTCTGAAATTAGAAGAAGGAACCCTACGAACGTTAAACGCGCGTGTAAGCGTCGTGACGTCGTTTCAGGAAGTGCTCGTTTTGCAGGACTATTAAATCGAGCACGTTAAGCGTCGTGACACCTTTTTTCTGAAAGCATCGTTTCGAAGGACAATTGAGTAGAGAAGCGTTGTGTCGGCTGACGTTCGTTTTTCAGGAAGTAAACGACTAGTGGAACTCTTTACAGCAATGCCGATCTTTTAAGGAGTTTACATTTTTTTTGACATCGTAATTTATTGCAAGTTTAATAAACTCTAATTCAAGTAAGACTTTCCTTATGCAATAAATATGGGAATAAGTATTTTAAGAAGTTCATTTATGAAAAATATATACTGTGAATTGAGTAGTTGGAAAAAGCTTATTAGTCAACAAAAGCCCTAACAAAGACATTTTTTAAAGAAAATATTACCACGGTAGAAGAAGAAGGAAACATTGAGTTCAGATTACTAGACTTCAGCTACTAACTGAATAAGCCTATCAGCAATAAAGCATAGGCTACAGGTACTACAAGGAGAGTGGTAACATTTTAGTAAACTTAGCTAGAGTGGATTGATTATTAATATATACATATATATTTGTCTCCTAGATCTCACAGACACTAAGGTGTATTTCCAGCTCCAGAGAACTACAGTGCCAGCCAGTGAAGATCTGTCTTTTGTTATTTTCTCCTCTATTCCCCTTGGGTTTGCCAGCTTGGTAGTTTTATCAGATGAAGGACTGTTGGGCAGGCAGACTTAGGGGGTCTGGTGGGCCCAGCATCACTCCTGCAGGAAGATTTCAAGTTTGGACCTGACAAAGGGCTCAGAATCCTCATCGCCACTGAAGTATGGGCAGATGCAGGAGTGTGGATTCAGATAATTTTATTAAAGGGACTGATAAGGTAGGGTTACAATAAATATATACTATTCTTTTAGCTGTAATAATGGATAGGGGACATGAACGCCTCCACCGACTCCTGCTCACTCCGTCGTTCTCCAACCGTCCTCTTCCCTGTGTTCCATCTCGTGAACGCCTCCAGCATTCTGCTGCTGACAGCGAATCTGATGGCAAGGCTCCATACTACATGGGGGCATTTACTCAGGGAGATTCATGCTTTGCAACCGCATGTACCAGTGGCAATTCAAGCTAAAAGAACAATGGAGTAAATCTTTTTTTCCATTTGTCTAGTAGGTTGCGTGTTGTGCCACCTATTAGCCTGCTATTAGCATACACAAACAGATAGGGCACACACATCCTGTTGATGCATTTTGGCTTTTTACCCACCCACTGACTTACCCTGCGCAGGCTAATCTCTGAGGATTCCCACCTACTACCCGCTCCTCTCTGCCAAAAACATACCCACCTGTGATCTCTTTGAGAAAGCTCTACCGTGCATTAACATCAAACTATGTGTTGGTTGGCATTGTTATTTCTAATCAGTCTTCTGAAAAATAATGGTGCACAATATAACATCGGTGGTATTCCGCTAGTAAATCTGCCGGGATGCCACCAAATGGAATTACCGTTATCAGCGCCGGATCTGCCGGAATCTCTGGCAAATTACAGGTGCCGGTAAGGGTAAGTACTCCTATGTCCCGTCCTCTTTCCTCCATCCTGCATGTGATGGGAACGGAACCTTTTTCACCAGAACAAATGGCCTTTCCCTTTAAACTTAGTTACGTGCAGGTGTGCGACCCTGGGAGCATGCGCTCCCTTGACCGCGCCCACCAGCACCACACCTCAGTCCTCTTTTCCGCATCGATGGGAGTGGACCAATTTCACCAGTGTTCGTGGTGAGTCCTCGTGCTCCGTAATTCCACACATTTTCCCTCTTTTTTAACAAATATAAACATATCTAACTTTGATTTTTTCCAGGACACTGTCCACGGGCGCCCCGCCCGTCCCTGGCGCATGTCGGCCACGGCAGGCTTCAGCAGGTGCCCGTCTTGCGACGGTTCGTTTCCCACATCAGACCTGCATGCCCTCTGCCTCCGGTGCCTCGGTGAAGACCAGGGATGGGAAGGCTGCTCATATATGCACTTATTCCCCGGTCCCTCAAGAATCGACTAGCGCTCTGGAGGGAGCTGTTTTCCAGGACTCCGCCAGAACTCACACCCTGGATGGGCGACTCATTCCCAGGGAAGTCTGCCAGTGGGAGGGGCCTAACCGGCTCGGTTACCAGCGAGAAGGGTACCAAGGTTCACGTAGCTACCGTCCTAACGGCCGAGGGATATAAAGATCCTCCCGGTCCCATCTCCAAGGAGCTAAACGGTTTAAACACCGGGACACATCCCTAGGGGCACTGCTATGTTACTAGGTTTAGGCCTGAGGGAGCGCCTTTTCGGCATTATGGCAGAAGGCCAACAGCCTACCAGGACCGTACCTGAGGTGCAGGGAGGGGCAGAGCCTATGCATACAAGCAAGCAGGCCAAACCCAGTCCCAGTGCAGCCACAAAAGCACGTTGAGCAGGAGCGGACAAAATGGTGGCCAGACCAGAAGAGTGCAAAGGCGGGAAACCACTGCCAAGACAGAATGGTCCCAGTTAACTACGACACATGTCACGTGGTGCACCACCTATCCGACCACAACAGCGCAATTGCACTACATAGATGCCTCGTACACACACAACAGGCATGGTGTGGGTAGACAGCAACTGTACATGTCTACACCGACTCGGGGGCAGGTGCAGGAGCGCGCTCAACAATCATGCGAAGAGCGTTTTTTTGATAAGTTCCTAACCTTCATGCAGTCCCCACAAATGGGAAGCATTCTCAAGGGTATTGTTGAAGACATGATCCCTCTCGTGTTTCCGCCTCAACCAGTGCCATTACAGCCACAGGCTCCAAGTGGGAGCGCACCGCTTCCTCAATCTACTGCATCCCGTTGGCACAGCAGTGTCTCTGCTTCCAGTGGCCACCACTCTATCGGCGGCCAGGAGAACACTGCGAGTGGACCCCGCAGGCACTCCAGATAATGGGGATCAACAAGACACCGACGAGGAGTAAGATGCGCCCTAATCAGCAAGGGTGTTTCACAACAGAATTGCCGGTCTGGTCGAGTACCTGGGCATCCCACAGACATCCTCACCATCTGAGCAGATGTTAGATCAGGTATACAACTACAAAAGGACGTGGCGACCCTAGCTAGAAAGGGGTGGGCCAAGTCACAATCTACACAGCCAATCAGCAAAAAGCTGGATGCAAAGTATAGACATGTGGAGGGCGACTCGCTACTCCTGTCCGTACACCCCCGCCTCTGTGATCGCGCCGGCACCCATATATGCCAAACCACAAGCATCCTCGGCCAGCACATCCACCTCGGCACTGCTGTGCAAAGAAGAGAAGGTGCTAGAGGCCTACGGCAAAAAAGGTGTACTCGAACGCAGAACTGCACCTCAGGCAGGCCAATGCCGACACCATCCTGGCTGCGGCAAATCAAAGGCTGTGTTAGGAAATCACTGACTTCTGCCCGGACCTGCCGGCCTACAAGCAATCGTCATTCAAGACCAAGATAGTCGCTCAAGACCTCATGGAAGCCACTGTCGAACACATTGAGATGGCAGTTAGAGCCATATGTGTAGCGACGGACATGAGAAGGGCGGCCGGTCTTAGAACCACCAGGTTCGATCCTAATGTCCAGAAGAGAATCCTTGACCTCCCATTTGAGTGGGGTGACTTGTTCCACTCAACCACAGAGGAAGAGCTGGATAAAAAGAAGAGCAGCTCACAAACCGCAGAGTCTCTGGCCATTATTACGAAGCCAGCAGCCAAAAGATTTGGGCAGGGTCAGACAGGGGTCGAACATTTGGCAGCTTCAGAGGTTTCCAGGACTGCAGGACCAGGCAGCCAGACCGATCTCCCAGTCAGCATCAGCGGAAGCAGCAGATAGCATCCCACTATGGATTCTTCCAGCCCCCCCAACTTCAGCCTCAGAGGCAGAGAAACAAAAACGGGTTGCTTGAGGTACACATGCTCTGGTGGGTGGAAGATTAGCCCTCCACAGTCAGTCCTGGCGGACTCTGTGGACCCATGGGTGGTGTTGGTAGTCTCTCACGGCTTCCAGCTTCCCATTCCACCCCCCTGCTGTTCTCCTCCCCTTCCCCAGATTGGGACACCTTCACTAACAGGGCTTGGGATTTTACGCCTGCATCTTTGCCATTCAAAAGAAGAACCAGGCAGGCCTGGGAGTAGTCATAGATCTATCCTTCTTAAACATGTACATGCCTTGCAGAAGTTGAAAAATGGTTACGCCAGCTCTAATAGTGGAGTCTCTGTCTGGGGGAGATAGGAAATGCTCCCTAGATCTGAAGGACGCATACTTAACACGTCCTGATCTGGCAGCCTCATCGATCACTCCTCCGATTTCGGGTCACAGGGCAGCACTTCCAATACAAGGTGCTGCCTTTTGGGCTCAACTCAGCACCAAGAGTCTTCATGAGGCTCATGAATGTGATGGGGGCACTGCTCAGATCAGAGGACCATCGTGTATATCCATACCACAACGATTGGCTAGTCAGGGCGGAGTCACCGGAGCAGGTCTGGAGCACAACTGGCAAGCTCATGAGCACTTTGTATGACCTGGGGTTCTCAATCAATGTCCAGAAGTAACAGCTTCAGCCTAAACAAACTGTAGTGTTCTTAGGACTCTTGTGGGACACACACAGAGGCAGATGATATTCCCCACAAGGGGAAAGGTAGCAATCAAGGCAGCAGTGGGGCTCTTCTTCAGCAGACCAGTGACCACAGCCTGGTGGGATCAGCACTTGCTAGGGGT